>NC_136618.1:5815927-6133427 GCF_933228915.1 Telmatherina bonti | reverse complement strand
TAAGTCTCCAATTTATTTCTTACAGTCACGGGGAAACGAGGGCATGAAAATTTCATCAGCAGCCCACCTTCAAGACCTCGTCTCACCCTACCTGTCCACTTCCTCCTCCGAACCGTCTGCTATGAAAATGAGTCAGTCAACCAGTGACCCCCGCCTTTAATTACATGTCAGGCGAGGTTGTGGGCGCCTCGCGGGGCCTGGTATTCACAAAGCTTTCGCTTTTCTCCCCTTTTATTTAAAAGGGGGAGAATAGATTTATTTTTAAACATCTACTTCTTTCCGTCCTGCAGAGCGGGGGTGGACTGCGGGGAGACATCGACTAAAAGGGGCGAATGAAAGAGGTGCAGGAGAATAAATACTGCATGAATTCTGCATAAAAGGAGGAGGTGAAGAGAAGCCAAACTGAAAAGGATGATGTGACTCTGGAAAAGACCGTTTCCATATTCAAGTAGGATACAGAGGAGGTGATAGCCATGTAAGTGAGGGGATGGAATAAAGAGCAGAAACAGAAAAAAGACACAAACTCCATCTGATTATTTTCCTCGCAGGAGGAGTGATTCTTAACTAAAATCACAGAGCAATCAGGTGCAGAGGGAACAAGATGGATGCATTTGCATAAAAGGCTCCAAGTAGGAATCAGATCAGCAGATCCAGGGAATAAATCTGCTCAAATGAGAAAAAAAAAACAATATAAGCTTATGAAAACAAAGCAGAAACCAGCGGAAGGAGGCTGGAGGGGGATAAATAACACCAGAGGAAAAGATGGGGGGATATCAGACGGTTTTTATTACAGCATGGAAAATTATGCAGAAAATCCTGATTATACATCTGTATACGAACACCATCCACTTTATCAGATACACCGCTTCCTGTTGACCAGCCAATCACATGGAAGCACAGACTCACAATGAGCATTTTCTTAAAGTTCCCTTTAGGTACGGATGGTAGTGAATCCATTTCGAACATCAAGCCTCTCCGACGTGCGTCTGCTACACGGGCGCGGTTATTCCTCCAAACGTCCACTAGAGGGCCGTGAGGAAGAATTCACCTCCACGTTTCAGCATCGCTGCTAGTCAACAAGGTGATGATGAAGGTGATGAAGGACGTCAGGATGAGAGATCGCCACTGGAAGAGACAAAATAACGCTGATGGTTCTTCTTCTCTGTTGCTTTGGTTGGCTGCATGTCAGGAAGCGGCTCAACGCTGCCCCCACAGTTTCCAGCCAAATTTATTCTGGGTTCCGATCTGCAGGGGTTCCCAAACAGACCGAAGACTGGTGAAGGTTCTGGTGAAGACGACAATCCAGTATGGTGGTTCTGGTAAAGTGGACGACCCGGTACGGTTGAATGAAAAGCAGCCCAAACCGCAGGACGACGGTTTCCGCTCCTCTTGGTAACTTGAATTTCCCAGCCGGATTTGAACGCACCGTCTGGACACCGACTTCCTGAGGTGGCACGGCGGTTTGGTCGGAGCCCAAACGGATGATGTTCATCCAGCAGGAAGGTCTCAGCCCGCTGGACAGACATTTAGCCACTAATCCCACCGATGGGGGTGAAAGGAGGAAGACGTGAAGGAGCTGCAGACCCCCCAGCAGAGAAAAACAAGGTCCATCTGCTCTTTAAATGTCCTCGTACCGATGGCAGAGCGGAGGATGAAGTCACCCTATATCCACATCTCCTCCACCTCTCCATCACCCTGAACCCCCTTTCCTTAAAAAGCACCCCCCCCCCCCCCTCCAGTGCTTTACCACCCTGTTGATTACTCGGTAACCAGCTGAGTGGGTATGCAACAAGCTTTTCAACAATAAATGGAGGTAAAAACAGAAGGTTCTGGGTTTGGGGGGGTGCGAAAGGAAGGAAGCGAGTGGGCGACACACACACACACACACACACACACACACACACACACACTCATGCTGCTTAAAGGTTGGGGCAAAGGCAGCATGTTGAGGGGCTGTCAGCCCCCATCAGCAACCAACCTAAAGGAGTGTGTGTGTGTGTGTGTGTGTGTGTGTGTGTGTGTGTGTGTGTGCTGCTGTTAGCCATGAGCATTAACAACATGTAGCTGTTTGGGGTGGGGTTGGGGGGGGCTCCCACCTGAGCCCTCCGTTAGCTTCAAGGGCTTAACAATGACGGGTTCAGAGGTCGGAGGGAATGGAGTGTTTCTGGTCATCCTGTGCGGTTCAGGTCTGCATACATGTCAGCTTCACGTGTGGACCGTTTCACACGCCTCTCTAGCTTCTGTCAGCAGGACGATGGACACCAGAGACGAGAAAATTATGTGTCATGATGAAGACAAAATCTGGATGCTGTCAAATATGTAATAAAAGCAGAATCTGATCCGGTCAGCATGTCTGGTGCAGGATGTGGTCCAGCGTGGTCCTGCTGGACCAGTTCTCCTGTTCCACCATCAGGATGTGGTTCAGCGTGGTCCTGCTGGACCAGTTCTCCTGTTCCACCATCAGGATGTGGTCCAGCGTGGTCCTGCTGGACCAGTTCTCCTGTTCCACCATCAGGATGTGGTCCAGCGTGGTCCTGCTGGACCGGTTCTCCTGTTCCACCATCAGGATGTGGTTCAGCGTGGTCCTGCTGGACTGGTTCTCCTGTTCCACCATCAGGATGTGGTCCAGCATGGTCCTGCTGGACCGGTTCTCCTGTTCCACCATCAGGATGTGGTTCAGCGTGGTCCTGCTGGACCAGTTCTCCTGTTCCACCATCAGGATGTGGTTCAGCGTGGTCCTGCTGGACCGGTTCTCCTGTTCCACCATCAGGATGTGGTTCAGCGTGGTCCTGCTGGACCAGTTCTCCTGTTCCACCATCAGGATGTGGTTCAGCGTGGTCCTGCTGGACCGGTTCTCCTGTTCCACCATCAGGATGTGGTTCAGCGTGGTCCTGCTGGACCGGTTCTCCTGTTCCACCATCAGGATGTGGTCCAGCGTGGTCCTGCTGGACCGGTTCTCCTGTTCCACCATCAGGATGTGGTCCAGCGTGGTCCTGCTGGACCAGTTCTCCTGTTCCACCATCAGGATGTGGTTCAGCGTGGTCCTGCTGGACCGGTTCTCCTGTTCCACCATCAGGATGTGGTCCAGCGTGGTCCTGCTGGACCGGTTCTCCTGTTCCACCATCAGGATGTGGTTCAGCGTGGTCCTGCTGGACCGGTTCTCCTGTTCCACCATCAGGATGTGGTCCAGCGTGGTCCTGCTGGACCAGTTCTCCTGTTCCACCATCAGGATGTGGTCCAGCATGGTGGAAGGTCTTCCCTGAAAGAGACGTTGTCTGGATGGGAGCAGATGTTTCAGCATTGATGGAGCTTCCCAGATGTGGAAGCTGCCCACGCCATCGGCACTAATGCAACCCCATCCCATCAGAGATGCAGGCTGATAACAAGCTGGATGCTCCCTCTCCTCTTTAGTCTGCAGGACACGCCGTCCATGCTGTCCACAAACTATTCCACATCTTCATCCAGGTTTCCACTCAGAACATTTGAAATGAGCTTTGGTCCAGAGAAGACGCCGTGTTTCTGGATCCTCTTCACATATGATGGAGCTTTAAATTCTGGGGAACATTTTTCTGAAATGGTTCCATAATTTTTAAACCCAGTTTTTACATTGTGATGATCTTTTATACCCAGTCATGATACCGATACGTTGCCAGTTAACCAAGTTAGTTGTCAAATACAAATTTGGTACAAATTTGTCTGATTTGTACCAATCGTTCATGTTCTATTGGGAATAAAAAATTGCTCGATGAGACTTGGAAAGCATTAAATGTGCTTTGGATTTGTTCTGTTTAGACTTCTATTCTTTGCATTCTGGTTTGTGTTCAGAAAGACTGGCGTTCCTCTTAATTTGACAGACTAAAAGCAGAAAACATTCGAGCAGACGCCTCTTAGTGATACATTAAAAGGTAACAGATGACACCAACACGTGAAAAGAATTTGCTTTTAGTGAGAAAAAGGAAAAAAAGAATGAGAGGTGGCGGTTCTTCTTGTCAAACACAAAAGGTTGAGAAGCCTTTAATAGCTCCCTCATTACCTCCAGTTAATGCAGCTCAACTAAACACGGTACATGTGGCCATAACGGGACTTCACAGCCGTACACCGACGTACAAACACAAGCTGTGGGTAAAAACTTCTAATAGTCCTATTAAAGCTCATTTAACCTCCAGGAGAAATGATGAATGTTGCTCCATCTCAACTGGAGCCGCTGAAGATTTCACATCGGAATCTGAACAAGTTTGTTATGCACTCAACGTCCACGAAGGCGTTTTACGTCCAGGAAGGCGTTCAAAGTCCAGGAAGGCGTTTAATTTCCAGGAAGGCGTTTAACGTCCAGGAAGGCGTTCAACGTCCAGGAAGGCGTTCAACGTCCAGGAAGGCGTTCAACGTCCAGGAAGGTGTTTAACGTCCAGGAAGGCGTTTAACTTCCAGGAAGGCGTTCAACGTCCAGGAAGGCGTTCAACGTCCAGGAAGGCGTTTAATTTCCAGGAAAGCGTTTGATTTCCAGGAAGGCGTTTAACGTCCAGGAAGGCGTTCAACGTCCAGGAAGGCGTTTAATTTCCAGGAAGGCGTTTAACGTCCAGGAAGGCGTTCAGCGTCCAGGAAGGCGTTTAATTTCCAGGAAGGCGTTTAACATCCAGGAAGGCGTTTAACATCCAGGAAGGCGTTTAACGTCCAGGAAGGCGTTTAACGTCCAGGAAGGCGTTCAACGTCCAGGAAGGCGTTCAACGTCCAGGAAGGCGTTCAGCGTCCAGGAAGGCGTTCAGCGTCCAGGAAGGCGTTCAACGTCCAGGAAGGCGTTCAACGTCCAGGAAGGCGTTCAGCGTCCAGGAAGGCGTTCAACGTCCAGGAATGCGTTCAACGTCCAGGAAGGCGTTCAACGTCCAGGAAGGCGTTCAACGTCCAGGAAGGCGTTCAACGTCCAGGAAGGCGTTCAGCGTCCAGGAAGGCGTTCAACGTCCAGGAATGCGTTCAACGTCCAGGAAGGCGTTCAACGTCCAGGAAGGCGTTCAACGTCCAGGAAGGCGTTCAAGGTCCAGGAAGGCGTTCAACGTCCAGGAAGGCGTTCAACGTCCAGGAAGGCGTTCAACGTCCAGGAATGCGTTCAACGTCCAGGAAGGCGTTTAATTTCCAGGAAGGCATTCAATTTCCAGGAAGACATTTAATTTCCAGGAAGGCGTTCAACGTCCAGGAAGGCGTTCAACGTCCAGGAAGGCGTTCAGCGTACAGGAAGGCGTTTAATTTCCAGGAAGGCGTTCAACGTCCAGGAAGGCATTCAATTTCCAGGAAGGCGTTTAATTTCCAGGAATGCGTTCAGCGTCCAGGAAGGCGTTCAACGTCCAGGAAGGCGTTCAGCGTACAGGAAGGCGTTTAATTTCCAGGAAGGCGTTCAACGTCCAGGAAGGCATTCAATTTCCAGGAAGGCGTTTAATTTCCAGGAATGCGTTCAGCGTCCAGGAAGGCGTTTAACGTCCAGGAAGGCGTTCAACGTCCAGGAAGGCGTTTAATTTCCAGGAAAGCGTTTGATTTCCAGGAAGGCGTTTAACGTCCAGGAAGGCGTTCAACGTCCAGGAAGGCGTTTAATTTCCAGGAAGGCGTTTAATTTCCAGGAAGGCGTTTAATTTCCAGGAAGGCGTTCAGCGTCCAGGAAGGCGTTTAATTTCCAGGAAGGCGTTCAACGTCCAGGAATGCGTTCAGCGTCCAGGAAGGCGTTCAACGTCCAGGAAGGCGTTCAACGTCCAGGAAGGCGTTCAGCGTCCAGGAAGGCGTTTAATTTCCAGGAAGGCGTTCAACATCCAGGAAGGCGTTCAACGTCCAGGAAGGCATTCAATTTCCAGGAAGGCGTTTAATTTCCAGGAAGGCATTCAACATCCAGGAAGGCGTTCAACGTCCAGGAATGCGTTCAGCGTCCAGGAAGGCGTTTAATTTCCAGGAAGGCGTTCAACATCCAGGAAGGCGTTCAACATCCAGGAAGGCATTTAATTTCCAGGAAGGCGTTCAACGTCCAGGAAGGCGTTCAGCGTCCAGGAAGGCGTTTAACATCCAGGAAGGCGTTCAGCGTCCAGGAAGGCGTTTAATTTCCAGGAAGGCGTTCAACGTCCAGGAAGGCGTTTAATTTCCAGGAAGGCGTTCAGCGTCCAGGAAGGCGTTTAATTTCCAGGAAGGCGTTCAACGTCCAGGAAGGCGTTCAGCGTCCAGGAAGGCGTTCAACGTCCAGGAAGGCGTTTAATTTCCAGGAAGGCGTTTAATTTCCAGGAAGGCGTTCAACATCCAGGAAGGTGTTCAACGTCCAGGAATGCGTTCAGCGTCCAGGAAGGCGCTTAATTTCCAGGAAGGCGTTCAACGTCCAGGAAGGCGTTTAATTTCCAGGAAGGCGTTCAACGTCCAGGAAGGCGTTTAATTTCCAGGAAGGCGTTCAACGTCCAGGAAGGCGTTCAACGTCCAGGAAGGCGTTTAATTTCCAGGAAGGCGTTTAATTTCCAGGAAGGCGTTCAACATCCAGGAAGGCGTTCAACATCCAGGAAGGCGTTCAGCGTCCAGGAAGGCGTTTAATTTCCAGGAAGGCGTTCAACGTCCAGGAAGGCGTTTAATTTCCAGGAAGGCGTTCAACGTCCAGGAAGGCGTTCAACGTCCAGGAAGGCATTTAATTTCCAGGAAGGCGTTTAATTTCCAGGAAGGCGTTCAATTTCCAGGAAGGCGTTCAACATCCAGGAAGGCGTTCAACGTCCAGGAATGCGTTCAGCGTCCAGGAAGGCGTTTAATTTCCAGGAAGGCGTTCAACGTCCAGGAATGCGTTCAACGTCCAGGAAGGCGTTCAGCGTCCAGGAAGGCGTTTAATTTCCAGGAAGGCGTTCAACATCCAGGAAGGCGTTCAACGTCCAGGAAGGCATTCAATTTCCAGGAAGGCGTTTAATTTCCAGGAAGGCGTTCAACGTCCAGGAATGCGTTTAATTTCCAGGAAGGCGTTCAACGTCCAGGAAGGCGTTTAATTTCCAGGAAGGCGTTCAACGTCCAGGAAGGCGTTCAACGTCCAGGAAGGCGTTTAATTTCCAGGAAGGCGTTTAATTTCCAGGAAGGCGTTCAACATCCAGGAAGGCGTTCAACATCCAGGAAGGCGTTCAGCGTCCAGGAAGGCGTTTAATTTCCAGGAAGGCGTTCAACGTCCAGGAAGGCGTTTAATTTCCAGGAAGGCGTTCAACGTCCAGGAAGGCGTTCAACGTCCAGGAAGGCATTTAATTTCCAGGAAGGCGTTTAATTTCCAGGAAGGCGTTCAATTTCCAGGAAGGCGTTCAACATCCAGGAAGGCGTTCAACGTCCAGGAATGCGTTCAGCGTCCAGGAAGGCGTTTAATTTCCAGGAAGGCGTTCAACGTCCAGGAATGCGTTCAACGTCCAGGAAGGCGTTCAGCGTCCAGGAAGGCGTTTAATTTCCAGGAAGGCGTTCAACATCCAGGAAGGCGTTCAACGTCCAGGAAGGCATTCAATTTCCAGGAAGGCGTTTAATTTCCAGGAAGGCGTTCAACATCCAGGAAGGCGTTCAACGTCCAGGAATGCGTTCGGCGTCCAGGAAGGCGTTTAATTTCCAGGAAGGCGTTCAACGTCCAGGAAGGCGTTTAATTTCCAGGAAGGCGTTCAACGTCCAGGAAGGCATTTAATTTCCAGGAAGGCGTTCAACGTCCAGGAAGGCGTTCAACGTCCAGGAAGGCGTTTAATTTCCAGGAAGGCGTTTAATTTCCAGGAAGGCGTTCAACATCCAGGAAGGCGTTCAACATCCAGGAAGGCGTTCAGCGTCCAGGAAGGCGTTTAATTTCCAGGAAGGCGTTTGATTTCCAGGAAGGCGTTTAACGTCCAGGAAGGCGTTCAACGTCCAGGAAGGCGTTCAACGTCCAGGAAGGCGTTTAACGTCCAGGAAGGCGTTCAACATCCAGGAAGGCGTTCAACGTCCAGGAAGGCATTCAATTTCCAGGAAGGCGTTTAATTTCCAGGAAGGCGTTCAACATCCAGGAAGGCGTTCAACGTCCAGGAATGCGTTCAGCGTCCAGGAAGGTGTTTAATTTCCAGGAAGGCGTTCAACGTCCAGGAAGGCGTTTAATTTCCAGGAAGGCGTTCAACGTCCAGGAAGGCGTTTAATTTCCAGGAAGGCGTTTAATTTCCAGGAAGGCGTTCAACATCCAGGAAGGCGTTCAACGTCCAGGAAGGCGTTTAATTTCCAGGAAGGCGTTTAATTTCCAGGAAGGCGTTCAACATCCAGGAAGGCGTTCAACATCCAGGAAGGCGTTCAGCGTCCAGGAAGGCGTTTAATTTCCAGGAAGGCGTTCAACGTCCAGGAAGGCGTTTAATTTCCAGGAAGGCGTTCAACGTCCAGGAAGGCATTTAATTTCCAGGAAGGCGTTCAACGTCCAGGAAGGTGTTCAGCGTCCAGGAAGGCGTTTAACATCCAGGAAGGCGTTTAACGTCCAGGAAGGCGTTCAACGTCCAGGAAGGCGTTTAATTTCCAGGAAGGCGTTCAGCGTCCAGGAAGGCGTTTAATTTCCAGGAAGGCGTTCAACGTCCAGGAATGCGTTCAGCGTCCAGGAAGGCGTTCAACGTCCAGGAAGGCGTTTAATTTCCAGGAAGGCGTTCAACATCCAGGAAGGCGTTCAACGTCCAGGAAGGCATTCAATTTCCAGGAAGGCGTTTAATTTCCAGGAAGGCGTTCAACATCCAGGAAGGCGTTCAACGTCCAGGAATGCGTTCAGCGTCCAGGAAGGCGTTCAACATCCAGGAAGGCGTTCAACGTCCAGGAAGGCGTTTAATTTCCAGGAAGGCGTTCAACGTCCAGGAAGGCGTTTAATTTCCAGGAAGGCGTTCAACGTCCAGGAAGGCGTTCAACGTCCAGGAAGGCGTTTAATTTCCAGGAAGGCGTTTAATTTCCAGGAAGGCGTTCAACATCCAGGAAGGCGTTCAAAATCCAGGAAGGCGTTCAGCGTCCAGGAAGGCATTTAATTTCCAGGAAGGCGTTCAACGTCCAGGAAGGCGTTTAATTTCCAGGAAGGCGTTCAACGTCCAGGAAGGCGTTCAACGTCCAGGAAGGCATTTAATTTCCAGGAAGGCGTTTAATTTCCAGGAAGGCGTTCAATTTCCAGGAAGGCGTTCAACATCCAGGAAGGCGTTCAACGTCCAGGAATGCGTTCAGCGTCCAGGAAGGCGTTTAATTTCCAGGAAGGCGTTCAACGTCCAGGAATGCGTTCAACGTCCAGGAAGGCGTTCAGCGTCCAGGAAGGCGTTTAATTTCCAGGAAGGCGTTCAACATCCAGGAAGGCGTTCAACGTCCAGGAAGGCATTCAATTTCCAGGAAGGCGTTTAATTTCCAGGAAGGCGTTCAACATCCAGGAAGGCGTTCAACGTCCAGGAATGCGTTCAGCGTCCAGGAAGGCGTTTAATTTCCAGGAAGGCGTTCAACGTCCAGGAAGGCGTTTAATTTCCAGGAAGGCGTTCAACGTCCAGGAAGGCATTTAATTTCCAGGAAGGCGTTCAACGTCCAGGAAGGCGTTCAACGTCCAGGAAGGCGTTTAATTTCCAGGAAGGCGTTTAATTTCCAGGAAGGCGTTCAACATCCAGGAAGGCGTTCAACATCCAGGAAGGCGTTCAGCGTCCAGGAAGGCGTTTAATTTCCAGGAAGGCGTTCAACGTCCAGGAAGGCGTTTAATTTCCAGGAAGGCGTTCAACGTCCAGGAAGGCGTTCAACGTCCAGGAAGGCATTTAATTTCCAGGAAGGCGTTTAATTTCCAGGAAGGCGTTCAACGTCCAGGAAGGCGTTTAATTTCCAGGAAGGCGTTCAACGTCCAGGAAGGCGTTCAACGTCCAGGAAGGCGTTCAACGTCCAGGAAGGCGTTTAATTTCCAGGAAGGCGTTCAACGTCCAGGAAGGCGTTTAATTTCCAGGAAGGCGTTCAACATCCAGGAAGGCATTTAATTTCCAGGAAGGCGTTCAACGTCCAGGAAGGCGTTCAACGTCCAGGAAGGCGTTCAACGTCCAGGAAGGCGTTTAATTTCCAGGAAGGCGTTCCACGTCCAGGAAGGCGTTTAATTTCCAGGAAGGCATTTAATTTCCAGGAAGGCGTTCAACGTCCAGGAAGGCGTTTAACGTCCAGGAAGGCGTTTAATTTCCAGGAAGGCGTTCAACATCCAGGAAGGCATTTAATTTCCAGGAAGGCGTTCAACGTCCAGGAAGGCGTTCAACATCCAGGAAGGCGTTCAACGTCCAGGAAGGCATTTAATTTCCAGGAAGGCGTTCAACGTCCAGGAAGGCGTTTAATTTCCAGGAAGGCGTTCAACGTCCAGGAAGGCGTTTAATTTCCAGGAAGGCGTTCAACATCCAGGAAGGCATTTAATTTCCAGGAAGGCGTTCAACGTCCAGGAAGGCGTTTAATTTCCAGGAAGGCGTTCAACGTCCAGGAAGGCGTTTAATTTCCAGGAAGGCGTTTAATTTCCAGGAAGGCGTTCAACATCCAGGAAGGCGTTCAACGTCCAGGAAGGCGTTTAATCTCCAGGAAGGCGTTTAATTTCCAGGAAGGCGTTCAACGTCCAGGAAGGCGTTCAACATCCAGGAAGGCGTTCAGCGTCCAGGAAGGCGTTTAATTTCCAGGAAGGCGTTCAACGTCCAGGAAGGCGTTCAACGTCCAGGAAGGCGTTTAATTTCCAGGAAGGCGTTTAATTTCCAGGAAGGCGTTTAATTTCCAGGAAGGCGTTCAACGTCCAGGAAGGCGTTCAACGTCCAGGAAGGCGTTCAACGTCCAGGAAGGCGTTCAGCGTCCAGGAAGGCGTTTAATTTCCAGGAAGGCGTTCAACGTCCAGGAATGCGTTCAGCGTCCAGGAAGGCGTTCAACGTCCAGGAAGGCGTTCAGCGTCCAGGAAGGCGTGTAATTTCCAGGAAGGCGTTCAACATCCAGGAAGGCGTTCAACGTCCAGGAAGGCATTCAATTTCCAGGAAGGCGTTTAATTTCCAGGAAGGCGTTCAACATCCAGGAAGGCGTTCAACGTCCAGGAATGCGTTCAGCGTCCAGGAAGGCGTTTAATTTCCAGGAAGGCGTTTAATTTCCAGGAAGGCGTTCAACATCCAGGAAGGCGTTCAACGTCCAGGAAGGCATTTAATTTCCAGGAAGGCGTTCAACGTCCAGGAAGGCGTTCAGCGTCCAGGAAGGCGTTTAACATCCAGGAAGGCGTTTAACGTCCAGGAAGGCGTTCAACGTCCAGGAAGGCGTTTAATTTCCAGGAAGGCGTTCAGCGTCCAGGAAGGCGTTTAATTTCCAGGAAGGCGTTCAACGTCCAGGAATGCGTTCAGCGTCCAGGAAGGCGTTCAACGTCCAGGAAGGCGTTTAATTTCCAGGAAGGCGTTCAACATCCAGGAAGGCGTTCAACATCCAGGAAGGCGTTCAACGTCCAGGAAGGCATTTAATTTCCAGGAAGGCGTTCAACGTCCAGGAAGGCGTTTAATTTCCAGGAAGGCGTTCAACGTCCAGGAAGGCGTTTAATTTCCAGGAAGGCGTTCAACATCCAGGAAGGCATTTAATTTCCAGGAAGGCGTTCAACGTCCAGGAAGGCGTTTAATTTCCAGGAAGGCGTTCAACGTCCAGGAAGGCGTTTAATTTCCAGGAAGGCGTTTAATTTCCAGGAAGGCGTTCAACATCCAGGAAGGCGTTCAACGTCCAGGAAGGCGTTTAATCTCCAGGAAGGCGTTTAATTTCCAGGAAGGCGTTCAACGTCCAGGAAGGCGTTCAACATCCAGGAAGGCGTTCAGCGTCCAGGAAGGCGTTTAATTTCCAGGAAGGCGTTCAACGTCCAGGAAGGCGTTCAACGTCCAGGAAGGCGTTTAATTTCCAGGAAGGCGTTTAATTTCCAGGAAGGCGTTTAATTTCCAGGAAGGCGTTCAACGTCCAGGAAGGCGTTCAACGTCCAGGAAGGGGTTCAACGTCCAGGAAGGCGTTTAATTTCCAGGAAGGCGTTCAACGTCCAGGAAGGCGTTCAGCGTCCAGGAAGGCGTTTAATTTCCAGGAAGGCGTTCAACGTCCAGGAATGCGTTCAGCGTCCAGGAAGGCGTTCAACGTCCAGGAAGGCGTTCAGCGTCCAGGAAGGCGTTTAATTTCCAGGAAGGCATTTAATTTCCAGGAAGGCGTTTAATTTCCAGGAAGGCGTTCAACGTCCAGGAAGGCGTTCAACGTCCAGGAAGGGGTTCAACGTCCAGGAAGGCGTTTAATTTCCAGGAAGGCGTTCAACGTCCAGGAAGGCGTTCAGCGTCCAGGAAGGCGTTTAATTTCCAGGAAGGCGTTCAACGTCCAGGAATGCGTTCAGCGTCCAGGAAGGCGTTCAACGTCCAGGAATGCGTTCAGCGTCCAGGAAGGCGTTCAACGTCCAGGAAGGCGTTCAACGTCCAGGAAGGCGTTCAACGTCCAGGAAGGCGTTCAATTTCCAGGAAGGCGTTCAACGTCCAGGAAGGCGTTTAATTTCCAGGAAGGCGTTCAACATCCAGGAAGGCATTTAATTTCCAGGAAGGCGTTCAACGTCCAGGAAGGCGTTTAATTTCCAGGAAGGCGTTCAACATCCAGGAAGGCGTTCAACGTCCAGGAAGGCATTTAATTTCCAGGAAGGCGTTCAACGTCCAGGAAGGCGTTCAACGTCCAGGAAGGCGTTCAACGTCCAGGAAGGCGTTCAACGTCCAGGAAGGCGTTCAACGTCCAGGAAGGCGTTCAACATCCAGGAAGGCGTTCAACATCCAGGAAGGCGTTCAACGTCCAGGAAGGCGTTCAACGTCCAGGAAGGCGTTTAATTTCCAGGAAGGCGTTCAACATCCAGGAAGGCATTTAATTTCCAGGAAGGCGTTCAACGTCCAGGAAGGCGTTCAACGTCCAGGAAGGCGTTTAATTTCCAGGAAGGCGTTCAACATCCAGGAAGGCGTTCAACATCCAGGAAGGCGTTCAACGTCCAGGAAGGCATTTAATTTCCAGGAAGGCGTTCAACGTCCAGGAAGGCGTTCAACGTCCAGGAAGGCGTTCAACGTCCAGGAAGGCGTTCAACGTCCAGGAAGGCGTTTAATTTCCAGGAAGGCGTTCAACATCCAGGAAGGCGTTCAACATCCAGGAAGGCGTTCAACATCCAGGAAGGCGTTCAACATCCAGGAAGGCGTTCAACGTCCAGGAAGGCGTTTAATTTCCAGGAAGGCGTTCAACATCCAGGAAGGCGTTCAACGTCCAGGAAGGCGTTTAATTTCCAGGAAGGCGTTCAACATCCAGGAAGGCGTTCAACGTCCAGGAAGACATTTAATTTCCAGGAAGGCGTTCAACGTCCAGGAAGGCGTTCAACGTCCAGGAAGGCGTTTAATTTCCAGGAAGGCGTTCAACGTCCAGGAAGGCGTTTAATTTCCAGGAAGGCGTTCAACATCCAGGAAGGCGTTCAGCGTCCAGGAAGGCGTTCAACGTCCAGGAAGGCGTTTAACGTCCAGGAAGGCGTTTAACATCCAGGAAGGCGTGGTCAGAGCTCGTATCCATTTAAGAGGAGGCGGTAGTTACAGCCTGAAAACGTCTCCCTGTAGTCCATCGTTCATCAGTCCGATGAACTCCATCATGTTAAAGCAGCTGTTACACCCATCCATCCATCCATCATCCATCCATCCATCCATGACAGCGGGCCACAGTGATGTACAGTTAGACATATGTGGTTCTCCATTTGACTGACATGTTAAGACCATGCCAGTCAAATGGAGACGATGAAATCTTTCCAGACGTGATTTTTCTGTGATGGTGTTTGAACACAGTCCCACCACTTCTCAAAGCGTCTTTTTGTTTTGCTTTGTCAGATGCAGTTTCTGCAGCTCAGATGTAATTCTACATGAACAGACAGGTTCCTGATGCTGTTAAGAAAATGAGATCAGAGGAGACAGTTTGCATTTGTGAAGAGTGCAGGTGAGGGACAGACGCTTTGTTTATGGCCTGACATTTACGTCAACAAAGACCTCTTTTCCTTCTTGTTCCTGGTCTTTGTCTCTTGACTTCAACCTTTGTCTCTTCCTCTCCATTTCTGCGATACCTGCTGAGCAGAATGCATCATTTAGTCTGTGTCTGTTTCACATCAAGCCGGAGCTGATTTATCAATGACACGGCTGCCTTTGCCTTTGCTTACTGTATTGTTAAATTGCACTTTAATGAAATTAGGCCTGCAAATTATGAGAGCCTAAATCAATTACCAGGTCAATAACGGAGACACAACGCGGACAGAGTCCCGAGCCTCATCAATAACATCTGAAAGAAGACCAGACCACTCTTGTCCATGATGAGCCGGAGGTTCAAACCGGGGAGGATTTACTGCAAATTGAATTATGATTACCAGTGAGTGTCCAGAACACGTCTTCCATCTGAGCTCCGTCAACGAGGCTTCTGAAGTTCCTGAATAAATAAAGTTCAGCCACAGACATCTAATTCGTTTAAAAAACCATAAAGGTAAAAGGATAAGATGGCGTTTTGTCTTCTGGTTGAGGTGAAAGGAACTTTCTGTTATAATACATTGAAATGAGTTGATTTGATTTCCAAAAAACAGATTCAGTTAGATATCATTTCATTTACAGGTGTTCATGCAAAACCATTTTTTATTCAAAAACATCCTGAGATTAATATTTTTATAAAACACAGTCCGATTACATGATCATCAAGATCAGATAGCTAGAGTAATCAGATTACTGTAATAAACCGATATGACGGGTCTATGTTCACTTCCGCAAGACCATATTCCACAGGTTGTTACCAGTCTATAACTGGATTTATTTTAGAGTACGTATGAATGTGGTGACATCACTTCCTGTTATTTTCCAAACATTCAGTGTTTGTTGAACATAGTGAAGCCCACGGAGTTATCGTTAGCTGCTAAGTCAGAGTCCATCGCTCCTCACATTAGCAACTAATGCTAACAGCATGGCCCCCCACATTAGCAGCTAATGCGCACACCATGGCCCCTCACATTAGCAGCTAATGCTAACACCATGGCCACTCACATTAGCAGCTAATGCGCACACCATGGCCCCTCACATTAGCAGCTAATGCTAACACCATGGCCACTCACATTAGCAGCTAATGCTAACACCATGGCCCCTCACATTAGCAGCTAATGCTAACACCTTGGCCCCTCACATTAGCAGCTAATGCTAACAGCATGGCCCTCACATTAGCAGCTAATGCTAATACCATGGTGTCTTACATTAGCAGCTGACGATAAGACCATGAGAAAATAACAGGAAGTGATGTCACCTAGCTATAGCTGCTAATGTGAAAACCCAGTGTTAGCATTAGCTGCTAATGTGGTAGGCCCTGGTGTTAGCATTAGCTGTTTTTATGTGTACATCTTTTTTTCTGACGTTGTCTTGCTTTGTGATTTGGTAGTTTTTCCTCAGGTGAGTTGATTTTAATGTTTTCGTTTGTTTTTATGTCAAACATTAAATGATGGATATTTTTAGATTCTTTAGATTGTGTATTTGTAGTCCCTTCTTATTTCCAGAATGCATCTGTAGGGGCTGGCCGGGAACAATTGATGATTAATAAGCCTTTTGGCTAAATCTGGCATGTTTAAAAGTTGTCCCTTTTTTAATATGTTATGTTCTTCTCAAATAAAAGGAAAAATAAAGTAAAAATAACACGAGTCCACAGTTTTAGTGTTAGCTGCTAAGAAGGAAGTCCTGTTCTGAGCGTTAGCTGCAAATGAGAGAGGCAATAAACTGCTAATCAGTTTTCAGATTAATGTAATCTAAGAGTGAATGAAAACATATTACCTCATATGAAAACATTATCTCAGAGAGATGCAGAATTTGGGTAAAAAGGTTACCTTGACCCAGCTGTGAACAAACCTCACTAAAACACATTTATCCTCCTTATTTCTGAAAATTCAGATAGTTTCTCCGTCTAACATTTAGAATTTTTACGTTATAGAGTGTCCACCAACATTTTACGAGGGCTAATTTAAAAATTGACTTTTGGCATTGTGTTGGTGAGAGAAACTGATTTGAACAAAAGCAACACCGGAACCTTTTAGTTGTAAACATATATACTAAGATTTCACTGAGCTTCAGTAAGTCAAGCGATAGAAGTAGATTAATGTTTCAAAAGACAGCTCTATGTTTGACTCCCATTTAAAAGACAAATGGACTACTTCGTGTCTACAGGTAAGTATGAACCGAAAATAACCTGTGGAGTTCCCCAAGGCTCCATCTTGGGCCTTCTTCTTCTCAAGTTATGAAAGACAACTAAATGTGTTACCGTCACTATGCAGATGACACACAATTCTATACAACAACCTCACCAAGGAGATTATAGTCCGATCCAAACACTGATCAAATGCATCTATCAAGTTCACAATTAGTTGTTCCACAACTTACTTCAGTTTAATTAAACTGAACAAAACTGAAATGATTTTGGAGGCAAGTAAGAACAATTAAAAATCAACTTAAGCCTGAAACAATGATGTTGAAAACCAACAACCAGGCTTCTTCTGCTCTAATACTAAGCAGTAATGTTCAATGTAAAGCACTTTACTTTTGTACATGAAATGTGCTTTTCAAACCCGTTTTCCTTGTGAGGAACCCGTCCTCAGGACTGAGTGCACAGCCCTGCTGAGCAGATGGTCCCAGCTGAGTCCCAGGTCTTTACCCATGCATTAGAAGGAACTCTGCCGTGCTTTTCACAGATTAATCATCATTTTGAGCTTATTAAGTGGGAGGACAGTCTGCTTTCCATTGCTAAGAACGCTTAATCCATCTTTCAAACTGTGAAGGTCAGTGAGTGAATGTTACCCCCGTCGAAATAATAGCAGCTATTTGAATTTCAATGAGAACACACGTGGATCAGATCTGAATTGTAATCAAATATAATTTCTTCTTTTAATTATTTTCCGAGGCTGCTCCTGCCGCTCTGTGAGTCGGGATCATGCTGACTTATTGAGTTGCACAGTGGCTGCCAACAAACTACCGTCCCTGCTCAGCAAAATTTCCATTTCAGCCACGCAGAACAGCAAACGTTGTTCCAGCCAGCAGCATTGCTCAGGCTGATGTGGACGGGGTCTCACACACTCTGACCTGAAACCCTGAATTAACTCAACATGATGGGAGAAAAAAAATCTGGAAAGAGAGTAAACAATGTTGAACTGTGAAATATTCAGTGGGAACTTAAGCTTTGGTACACACTACAGAATTATTATAGGGAATGGTCTATTCTACAGATGAGCCATTGTTTGCTGCCTTGTTTGAGCAGGTGGGGCGGCTTCTGTAAGAGGCCACATCTGTAGCACCATGGGAACACTGAGGGGTGAGGTGGAGGGCCTTTTCCATTCCGTTTTAATTGGAAGCTGAAATTCTTGGATAAGGGGGCACACAGAAAGCCATTTGGCTGAGTACTTGTTCTCAACCAGGGCTAAATGAAGAGGGGCGCGTGGAGATGTGGGGCCTGTGGATGGCCTGTAATGAAGAGAGGTCCCAAAAGACTCCAGCGCCGTCACAGTAATCTAACAGGCCCGGAAAAGACAAGCAGGGGGGCGGCTTAGTAGGAAAGAGTGCTTTAACACAAAAAGAAAGAAGAATTAAAGGGAAAAAAAGAAATAGGAAGAGCACACCCTACAGGGAAGTAATTAAATCGAAACGCCTTCAAAATTCAAAGACAGCTGATTCGACAAGATTCAGATCAATCACAGGAGGAGTTTAAGCTGATCTTAATATATCTGACAAACAAGTGATTCCAATCACTGAAGAGAGAAGAGGACAAAGAAATACACCAACAGCACACATCAGATTCCAGATAAGTTGTTGCATGTACACAGTACACAAAGACGTTGTGAGACACATTTTCCCATACGACACAAATAAGACTGCTGACACTCACAATCCGCCTACAAGAATCTCCCGTTCCACCTCATCACCATGAGAATCTCCCGTTCCACCTCATCACCATGAGAATCTCCCGTTCCACCTCATCACCATGAGAATCTCCCGTTCCACCTCATCACCATGAGAATCTCCCGTTCCACCTCATCACCATGAGAATCTCCCGTTCCACCTCATCACCATGAGAATCTCCCGTTCCACCTCATCATGATGAGAATCTCCCGTTCCACCTCATCACCATGAGAATCTCCCGTTCCACCTCATCACCATGAGAATCTTCCGTTCCACCTCATCACCATGAGAATCTCCCGTTCCACCTCATCATGATGAGAATCTCCCGTTCCACCTCATCACCATGAGAATCTTCCGTTCCACCTCATCACCATGAGAATCTCCCGTTCCACCTCATCATGATGAGAATCTCCCGTTCCACCTCATCACCATGAGAATCTTCCGTTCCACCTCATCACCATGAGAATCTCCCGTTCCACCTCATCACCATGAGAATCTTCCGTTCCACCTCATCACCATGAGAATCTCCCGTTCCACCTCATCACCATGAGAATCTCCCGTTCCACCTCATCACCATGAGAATCTCCCGTTCCACCTCATCATGATGAGAATCTCCCGTTCCGCCTCATCACCATGAGAATCTCCCGTTCCACCTCATCACCATGAGAATCTCCCGTTCCACCTCATCACCATGAGAATCTCCCGTTCCACCTCATCACCATGAGAATCTCCCGTTCCACCTCATCACCATGAGAATCTCCCGTTCCACCTCATCATGATGAGAATCTCCCGTTCCACCTCATCACCATGAGAATCTCCCGTTCCACCTCATCATGATGAGAATCTCCCGTTCCACCTCATCACCATGAGAATCTCCCGTTCCACCTCATCATGATGAGAATCTCCCGTTCCACCTCATCATGATGAGAATCTCCCGTTCCACCTCATCACCATGAGAATGTCCCGTTCCACTTCATCACTATGAGAATCTCCCAAAGCTGCTCTGCTGGATGTAGATCTGGTGACTGTGGAGGCCGTTGGAGGACAGTGAACTCATCATCATGGTGGAGATGATGTGAGCTTTGTGACATGGTGCATCATCCTGCTGGAAGTTTCCATCAGAAGATGCTACACTGTGCTCAGCAGCAGGACTCAGGTAGGCTGTGGAGGTTTAACCTGCGCTGTTGGTATTAAGAGGCAGGAATGTATCCCATCTGCATCAAGGTTTGTTCAGAGATGGTATTTAGCATATTCTGGTTGGAACCAGTGCTCATTGGAGGTCCTGTTGTTTCCTGCCATGTGATTGGCTGGTTAGGTCTTGGTTTTCTCAGACAGTTTAACAGGATGACCAGATAACGTGGACGGTGAGTTTAAGCACCAACAAACAAAACATTACAGGTTCCTCTGTTCCACTTTTTTTTTATAAATGGAAAATACTGTCAGCATGATTCTTGCTGAAATCACGAGTGCATGAGGAAATATCAGAGACTGTTGTGATGAAGCTCAGCGGGGGAGCTATTCTCTACAATGGCTCACATGGCCTGTGTTCTTGCAGCCTGAAGAGGAAGAAATAAAAACTTGGGATGGAAAAGCGCTCTGCAGGGAGGAGCATGCACATAGCAGGTGCAGTTTTCTGGAATGACACCATTCAGGCTGTCGGGGCTATTCCACAGTCATCGCAGGGATCCAACACAAAGAGTCTCACAGCTCTGTGCTTCTGGGTGTTTTTCTGCCGAACATTTCTGGAATCGAACGAGCTCGGGGAGAAAAAGTGCCCTTCATGAGGTTGATGTTAAATGTCACGCTTGGCTGATGCTCCTCAACGTGACAAGGTTTCAGACTCTGCTGCAGCATCAGATAAATCGCGTTCTTCTTCTTCGCTGTCTGGAATCGTCATGGAGGCTTTAATAAGCAACATGTCAGAGGATCGGCATGCGAAACGCGGCCATGTCGGTAATGTAGATGCAGTTTTCTCTCCATCACACATGGATAAAAGCAGACTGAATGATGTCCGACGATGAGCAACATCGTGGAAGCCAATCTGGAAGCATGGCAGTAATACTGCTGGTGTTCCTCCAAGTGCCTGGACCTCATCACTGGAGGTCAGAAATGGACAGACTGGCTCATAACCACCCTTTCCCCTCATCCTCCCCTCTTTTGAGAGGCTTTGTCTTCCTCCATCCCCTCAGAAGTGACGTAACCCCCCCCCCATTCCTCTCCGTTTGCATCCAACTGTGACCACTTTGTTCTTCAGCCGATGCAAATGAAACGACTCTCTCCGGCAGGGACGGCGAGTTGAACCCCGGCTCACATTTCTCTGTGGCTCAGAGATGTGGATGTTTACTGTCGGCCGGGGCCACATTACATTCCTTCAGCAACTTAAAAGCACCCCCCCCCAAATGGGACCTATAAAACAGAGAGAAGTCTACTGTGACAATGGACCTCATTGTGTTGAAGTGGACTCATTTGGCACTCTGCAGAGGGGGAAACGTCTGGCGTATTAAAGAAAAAAGCAGAAAGTGGAGAGGGAGGAGCTGGCTTCCTGCTCTCTGTGGGAAATGACTCGAAAGCTTATTTCTAACCACTATAATCTGTGTTTACTTCAACACGTGGTCCAGGTAGACATCCGTCTCTTTACGGTTAGACGACGACGAACACCAGAGGAAGAAATGAGGATAATTTCATCTTCTGAGGACGTGTGAAGATGCAGCTTCCTTTCTCGCCGTTGCTCCCTGCCACCATGCTGCTTTTGGCTCCACGCTGACGGCCTCTTCTATTCCCTGAAGTCATTATTGTCTTCAGCTAAGGTGCCCTGTTCCCTGTGATTTGTGGGTAATGAGCTGGCACCCCCCTGCCCGTGTTCAATTATTCTCATTGAGAAAGTGATTTCTCACTCCACGGAGCAAATCGGAGAAGGCAAATGCATGAACTCCAATCAAGAATTAACACGTTTGCAGCCAGCTTGGCGGGGAGGGACGGCCGCGGCGCCGGGACAGAGGGGAGACGGCAAACAGGTCAGGTGGTTTTCATGCATCCAGTCACCTTTAACGCTCCAGAGGGAAATATAAAAAAATGGGAGAAAACTTGTCAAACAAACACGACTTGTTTACATGGGAAGCAGACAGCCTTGCTGAAGGGCTGCTGGTAGTGACGAGGGGAACGTGTGAGACGGAACAACATCTGAGGAGTAATTAACCAGAGAGAGGCAGCTGAAGGAGCAGCCGGATGCAAACTCTGAGGAGAAACAAAGTGACTGATAAGGAAAGATGCACACTAATGACTACTAATGACCAAACAGGAGGAGCTTCAACAAAGACAGACAGACAAACCCACCCGAGGAAAAGATCGTCTATACGAAGCAGACCGGAGATCACATGAAAGTTTAATCAACAAATTAAATTCCTGATTAACTTCTAACTACAGATCTGCCCGACAGAGACGTCAGAACTCACGGAGGTGTCCAAGTTCAGACGTCAACGCTCACAGAGATGGCCAACAGAAGGTTGTAGAAATTACTTAGATGAGAATAAATGAGACGGGATGAATCGAGACGAGAAGGGACGGGACACAACGGGACTGGTCAGTACGATGCAAGAAGAGACGGGACTGGACAGTACGATACGATACGAGATGGGGCAATACAAGACGGGAGGATACAAGACTGGACAATACGAGACGGAATGAGACAAGACAAGATGACACGAGATGGGATAACACGAGACGAAACGGGACGGGACAAGATGAGACGGAATGAGACTAGATAGGACAGGATGGGACGATACAATATGATTTGAGACAAGACAAGACGATACGAGACAATACGATGCGAGACGATACCATACAATACTATACAATACGATATAATTTGATATAATTCGATACGGGACGAGATAGGATGATACAATACGAGACAATACGGGAAGATACGGGATGAGACGAGACAACACGGGAAGATACGGGATGATATGATATGAGACGAGACGGGACGATACGATACGAGAAGAGATGAGACGATATGATACGAGACGATACCATACGATAAGATACGTTACAATATAATACGAGACGGGATAGGACAAGACATGACAAGACGGGACAAGATGGGATGATACGATACAAGATGATACGGGATGAGATGAGACGAGACAACACAGGATGATACAAGACGATACAATACAATACGATACAATACGATACAAGACGGGACAATACAATATGATACAATACAATACAATACAATACGATACAATACGATACGATATGACACAAGATGGGATGATACAATACGATACAATACGATACGATACGATATGACACAAGACGGGATGATACAATACGATACAATACGATACAATACAATACGATACGATACGATATGACACAAGACGGGATGATACAATACGATACAATACAATACAATACAATACGATACGATACGATACGACACAAGACGGGATGATACAAGACGATACAATACGATACAATACAATACGATACGATATGACACAAGACGGGATGATACAAGACGATACAATACAATACGATATGACACAAGACGGGATGATACAAGACGATACAATACAATACAATACGATACGATGCGATGCGATACGATATGACACAAGACGGGATGATACAATACGATACAATACAATACGATACGATACGATACGATATGACACAAGACGGGATGATACAAGACGATGCAATACAATACAATACGATACGATACGATGCGATGCGATACGATACGATGCGATATGACACAATACAATACAATACCATACAATACGATACGATACGATACGATACAATACAAGACGGGACAATACGATATGAAACAAGACAAGACAGCACAGAATGGGATAAGACAGACAGACAGACAGGACAGGATAGTGCAACAACACTCAAAGGTTACTAAAGCTTTCCTGTTTCTTTGTTACTAAACTAAATCTCATCTTTTTACAGATCTAGTTGTAGAGAGTCCAGCTATCTGCTCCGATGCTGGAAGTCTGCTGGACTGCAGTCGTCCGCTGACAGACACACAAAGTGTCATCTCCACAACTCTGATAATTCCAGTTAAAATTCTGTAACGTTTGATCCAAAGGAAACGTAGAAAAGTCAAAGATCTGAGAACTGGTCCCTGGGGGTCTCCGCTCAGATACACACTGCTGCAGAAGTCAGACCGGTTTTCCAGCCTGCGCATCAGGATTCATCACAAAAATATGAAATAAAAAAACATTTGCTGCCAAACATGAACTGCACAACTCTTAATAAAATCCAGGTGGAAAGGAATGAAAACTGAAAACAGCAGTTTGTCTGTTTCTTCTGGGTCTAGTTTAGTGAGCAAAGCAGCCGGCCTGCGAGCAGCGATCCCGCAGATCGAGTTCTGAAAAGTTACAGATAGACGATAAACACTTGTTTCTGCTGCAGCGCCATCTGCTTCCACGTGAAGGTGGGAGTTATGAGACATGCAGAGAGCCGAGCAGGAAGAACAGCCGCTGGATGGCTGTCATGGGCTCATTATGAATCACACACACACACACACACACACACTCCGCATTAAGCCTCACCCTGATTATCGCTGCTGTTTGTTTCTAATAAGACATTAATAATGAGATGTTTAGTAGCATTTTTCTTATAATTGCTCATTAACAGTCTATTCAGCCCTCGCTGTGGATTAAATCAAGGCAATGACGCAGTGTGTGTGTCTAACCTGCTCTCACACACAGATTTTAATGCGGCAGGCTGCCTGGAAGAGTCCACACAAAGCTGGAAACTTCCTCAGCAAACTTCCATGTCCAAACACAAGCTGTGATGTGCAGAAAAAGCTCTGAAACAGACCAGTTTGCTCCAGCTGAGGCTGATGTGCTTCAACCAACAAGCCCTGCAGGACTGAGCAGAACCAGAACTACCAGAACCTTCATGGAGGTGAGAAGGAAAGGTGACCGGGACCGAATGAGGTTTAAAAAGCAGCTGAGTGATGCTGCAGAAATCAGCTCCATCTGAGGTCCTGAGCTTCCAGAAACATTAAGACGTCATTGTGAGTCCTGCAGACCCCAGCTGATAAATGAACCTCTGCACACATTCCCTCAGCACACACAGGGTAGAGGCTGAAAACGGACCCGCTGGGAAAGTAATGAACCGGAAATGTCCAGCAGAAAGATGGTGTGGCTGCAGAAGGACGTCGCTCTGCGTAGCTCAAGCTGCCTCTGATGAGTTTGTTTCTGACTGATGTAGAAAGGCCGGACCTGAGAGGAGGAGCATCTGGACCAGAACTCGACGTTTTACCGGTTTACGCCTGAATAAAGAAATTGTTGAAAGTTTTTCCATCTGAAGTCAGCAAAAAGAAAAGTTTGAATGTAGTGCACAAGGCATCCACCAGGGGGCAGACAACCGATACGACCGCAGAGTTTTCACCATGTTGTGATGGAACGGGTCCGACATGCACAGCTTCAACGTAGCGCTGCTTTAGGTCAAAAACAGTCTGACATGGTTCTTTTTTTAAAAAAAACTAAATTATCCTGCAAGGGGGGGGGGGGGGGGGGCAAGGATAACATTTAACCTGGCGGGGGGGTTTAAGGTCAGAGGTGAACACCGCTGCATCTCCCACAGCGCAGCAATTAGGGAAATCCTGGTGATTGGTTTGAGCAAACGCTGGACTGTTTCTCTGCAACCTCCACCCACATGGCGGCTCTCCCTGCAGCTGACCTGTTGGTCCTGGATCAGTTCTGGGTTCTGGGACACCTCAGCAGAACTGACCGCACTGCTCTGGAATCTGGTTTTTCTTCCCTGTGTTCTGAACTCAACCTCCTCCTCATGAGACTTTGTCCTGGATTCACCACAGCGTGCTGGGAAAGATGCGCTCCAGATCCACAAGACAAAGACAGAAAGATCCCGTCAGGTGGGAAGGGTTCCTCCATGCTCAGCTGGCCTCACGTCGCCTGCAGCTCACTGTGGGGTTGCAGGACTGCAGGATTGCTGGGCTGCAGGACTGCGGGACTGCAGGACTGCGGGACTGCGGGACTGCGGGACTGTGGGGCTGCAGGACTGCGGGACTGCAGGGTTGCAGGACTGCGGGGTTGCAGGACTGCAGGGTTGCAGGGTTGCAGGACTGTGGGGCTGCAGGACTGCGGGGCTGCAGGACTGCAGGACTGCGGGGCTGCAGGGCTGCAGGACTGCGGGGCTGCAGGACTGCAGGACTGCGGGGCTGCAGGGCTGCGGGGCTGCAGGACTGCGGGGCTGCAGGACTGCGAGACTGCAGGACTGCGGGGCTGCGGGGTTGCAGGACTGCGGGGCTGCAGGACTGCGGGACTGCAGGACTGCGGGGCTGCAGGGCTGCGGGGCTGCGGGGCTGCAGGGCTGCGGGACTGTGGGGTTGCAGGACTGCGGGACTGCAGGACTGCGGGGCTGCGGGGCTGCGGGGCTGCAGGGTTGCAGGACTGCGGGGCTGCAGGACTGCAGGACTGCGGGGCTGCAGGGCTGCGGGGCTGCAGGACTGCGGGGCTGCAGGACTGCGAGACTGCAGGACTGCGGGGCTGCGGGGTTGCAGGACTGCGGGGCTGCAGGACTGCGGGACTGCAGGACTGCGGGGCTGCAGGGCTGCGGGGCTGCGGGGCTGCAGGGCTGCGGGACTGTGGGGTTGCAGGACTGCGGGACTGCAGGACTGCGGGGCTGCGGGGCTGCAGGGCTGCGGGGCTGCAGGGTTGCAGGACTGCGGGACTGCAGGGTTGCAGGACTGCAGGGTTGCAGGACTGCAGGGTTGCAGGACTGCGGGGCTGCAGGGTTGCAGGGTTGCAGGACTGCGGGACTGCAGGGTTGCAGGACTGCGGGGCTGCAGGACTGCGGGGCTGCAGGGTTGCAGGACTGCGGGACTGCAGGGTTGCAGGACTGCGGGGCTGCAGGGTTGCAGGACTGCGGGGCTGCAGGGTTGCAGGACTGCGGGGCTGCAGGACTGCAGGGTTGCAGGACTGCAGGGTTGCAGGACTGCGGGGCTGCAGGGCTGCAGGGTTGCAGGACTGCAGGGTTGCAGGACTGCGGGGCTGCAGGACTGCAGGGTTGCAGGACTGCAGGGTTGCAGGACTGCGGGGCTGCAGGGCTGCAGGGTTGCAGGACTGCGGGGCTGCAGGACTGCGGGACTGCAGGGTTGCAGGACTGCAGGGTTGCAGGACTGCGGGGCTGCAGGGCTGCAGGGTTGCAGGACTGCAGGGTTGCAGGACTGCGGGGCTGCAGGACTGCGGGACTGCAGGGTTGCAGGACTGCAGGGTTGCAGGACTGCGGGACTGCAGGACTGCGGGACTGCAGGGTTGCAGGACTGCGGGGCTGCAGGGTTGCAGGGCTGCAGGGTTGCAGGACTGCGGGGCTGCAGGACTGCGGGACTGCAGGGTTGCAGGACTGCGGGGCTGCAGGGTTGCAGGACTGCGGGGCTGCAGGGTTGCGGGGCTGCAGGGTTGCAGGGTTGCAGGCTGGGCTTCACCAGCAACCCTCTCACCAACATGCTCGCTGTTCAGGATGTGTGATTTTATCAGAGATTGTTTTCTTAAATCCCAGAGCGAAGAGGTCGTGACGCCAGCGACGCCTCACACTGAAATTTATTCCTCTGTTTCCTTTCATGTTCGGCCACGAACAGCTTCTGGTTTCCAGACAGACGACAGCAGGAGAACAAAATCAAATTTAATTGGCTCAGGAGTGGCGTTCAAGTGGCGGCGGTGAGCCATCTTGATGTGAAGCTGTGAAAGGTACGGAGCGCGTTAACCGAGCCCGAGCAACATGTTGACGTCGGACTCCTCTCCACCGTGGGTCTCCGTGACGACAAGGCGCCTCCTTTAGACAACAAAGACAGCTGGAGGTTTGATCAGAGACGGCGTGTTCCGGCGCCGTTATGTAACCGTTTGTTTTCCTTCACTGTGTTGTGACAGCTTCCCTTTCAGACACAAACAAATAATTAAAAATACATATTGGAGTTGCGAAACGATATCTGGCGTGAAAGCCGCAGCATCGATCGTCGCTTTGTCTGAAATATTGTGCTGCAGCTGAAATTTGCAAGTGATGAACTTTACTGGGGCGACACAAACACATCAGTTCGCCTCTGTGTTCGTCACTGATTGGGTTAAATCCCACTGTGATTGACAGCCGGTGTCATTCCAGACTCTGGAACAGCTCCGGATAATGGCCTCCCCCATCCCTCGAGAGCCACTCAACCAGATCAGAACGTCTGATGTGTGTGTGAGGAAGCATGTATGTGCATGTGCGACGTGGAGCGGGAAGGCCATTAACATTCATCAGTGGGATAATAGGCCAGCATTAATGTCAGCTGTTTATATGAAGAATAACTCACAAGGCCTTGGTGTATATGGGCTGATAAGGCATGCTTTGCTGCACGCCACATTTAGCAGGGTGTGTGTGTGTGTGTGTGTGTGTGTGGCTAACAAGCTGGGTGTCTCACATGCAACCATCTGACACTGATGTAAATGAATTTATTGGATAAAGAAAAGATAAATCCCTGATTTAGCTGCAGGCTGGAAGGTTTCATGTCAGCTGCCTCTTCTGGAACATTCCCACTAAAAGCAGAACGTTTCGGCGGGAACGCTGGGAAAGTGGGAGGAAGACTGTTCTGCAGGAGGGGAAAAGCTGCGCACCAGCAACCACAAGAAGGGAAAAGATTTCCTGCAGGTCAGAAGGAATACAGATGAACGTGTCATACAGTAAACTAACGGATCGTGTGGATGGAGCTGGACTAGAAGATTTGTTTTATAGATAATCAAATATATAGATTGATATGCAGTTATCAGTAAGCATATTTTTGTAAATGAATAGTTAACTTGATACGACGTGACATGAATGGACATGACATGTATGCTTATGTAAATATGGATGTAAAGAGATGATTTTAAATATGTAAACAGCTTGTATTCCAGGACTGAACTGAAGTGCTGTGGAACTTTTTACAAGTTTTTGTTTTGAGAAGGTCCAGAGAAAAGCAAGCTGGCTGGAGCGAGACCGGATCGTCATGCAGCAGTCGGGGTTTTACTGATTCAGTCCCGCCGCAGATATTATCATCTGCTGGTTGGAAAACCATCCAAGTGTCAAAAACAAAACCAGGAGATGAAGATCTCTGTGGTGGAAGTTCATGAAAGGCAGGTGGTGAAGAAAGCAAAGTCCTTCCTGCTGCCCGTACAGCGTGTCCTGCAGACTAAAGAGGAGAGGGAGCATCCAGCTTGTTATCAGCCTGCATCTCTGATGGGATGGGGTTGCATTAGTGCCGATGGCGTGGGCAGCTTCCACATCTGGGAAGCTCCATCAATGCTGGAACATCTGCTCCCATCCAGACAACGTCTCTTTCAGGGAAGACCTTCCACCATGCTGGACCACATCCTGATGGTGGAACAGGAGAACTGGTCCAGCAGGACCACATCCTGATGGTGGATCAGGAGAACTGGTCCAGCAGGACCATGCTGAACCACATCCTGATGGTGGAACAGGAGAACTGGTCCAGCAGGACCATGCTGGACCACATCCTGATGGTGGAACAGCAGAACTGGTCCAGCGGGACCATGCTGAACCACATCCTGCATCGCTCCAAGTCCAGGTTGTAGGAAAACCACATCCTGATGCTTCGTAAGGTCGGACCGTCCGGTCAGACTGCACTATTTCTGGTGTGTGAAGTTTCCTCTGCACCTTCTCAGCCAGCCTGACTTTTCCATTCCTTATTCATGGCTCAGGCTGTGAAGACCTGCTGAAATATACATGGAGCAGAAAAGCACTTTAGGAGGGAACTAAACGAAGCTTCACACACATCAGCCATTAAGCTAAAAGATCTGATGTGAGAAAAAGTGGAGAAAACTTCCCTGACATGATAATTCATTGAGGAGCGGGAAGTAGAATGAAGAGCTGCTGATGCTGGAAGATGACGCACACACCCACTCACACACAAAGTAAAGAGTGTGTGAGCCGTTCCAGTGGAAAGTAGGAACAAGTTTTCTTTGTTTTTCTTCAGGAAGCATAACAAAGAAACGCAGAAAAATAATCCCAGATAAACAAAGAGCTGCTAATTGGTGTGTTTTTCTAAAAGCGTGGCAGATATCTGTGTCAGTGTCTGCTTATTATCTCCGCCAGCACCGATCACACTTTGCTTTAATTATCCCACGCTGTGTGTTTCCATCCTACCATCCGCTGCTGCTGCGCTGCACGCCCACACGGGACGGAGAAACGACATATCCAACACAAACCTTCACCTGTAATGAGAGGATTTGTCTTTCCTGACTCATGTTAGTCATTCAGCTGTCAGATTACAGCCAGGTAGACACTGCTGCTCCTCTTACTGCAGCAGATGTTCCAGTTCCAGTTCCTGTTCCAGTTCCAGTTCCAGTTCAAGGTCCTGGTCCTGGTCCTGGTCCTGGTCCTGGTCCTGGTCCTGTTCCTGTTCCTGTTCCTGTTCCAGGTCCTGGTCCTGGTCCTGGTCCTGTTCCAGTTCCTGGTCCTGGTCCTGTTCCTGTTCCAGTTCCTGTTCCTGTTCCAGTTCATGTTCCAGTTCCTGTTCCTGTTCCTGTTCCTGTTCCTGTTCCAGTTCCTGTTCCTGTTCCAGTTCATGTTCCAGTTCCTGGTCCTGTTCCAGTTCCTGGTCCTGGTCCTGTTCCTGTTCCAGTTCCTGTTCCTGTTCCAGTTCATGTTCCAGTTCCTGTTCCTGTTCCTGTTCCTGTTCCTGTTCCAGTTCCTGTTCCTGTTCCAGTTCATGTTCCAGTTCCTGTTCCTGTTCATGTTCCTGTTCCTGTTCCTGTTCCTGTTCCAGTTCCTGTTCCTGGTCCTGTTCCTGGTCCTGTTCCTGTTCATGTTGATGTTCCTTTTCATGTTCCTGCTGATGTTCCTGCTGTTGGTCCTGTTTATGTTCCTGCTCATGTTCCTCTTGCTCCTGTTCCTGATGATATTCCAGAAATATGAGCACAATGCTGCTGCTCTAAAATAATAATCTCCAGCTTTTTATTTGTGTATCCGGTGATGAGTAACATGAAAGCTTGAACTTGGATTCGGGAAGATTTTAAACATGTGATGCTTCTTTGCTAATTAAACTATTTCTACAACAGGTGTTTCTATTTAAAGATGCTTTAAGTTTGTTTTTTTTACCGCAGCTCTCTGTTGAAGGAAAAAGGCAAAAAGTTTCCATTCAGTCATTTTTTCCTGCGTTCCTGTCCGTCCTGTACGGATAACACCACCACCCATCAGCCTTACACTTCCAGTAGTTTAAAGATACGATGAAGAGTCACTTTATTCATGTTGCACATTATTAAACCATGTTTTCACCAAAGTGCTGTACATATGAAACATAAAGTATACATAAAGAAGTTAATAAATTATCTCCATTAGTATCTACTTTTTTATTCACCGTTACTCATAAAAAATAACATTATTCCTTATAGTCTGTTAAAAGTTCAACTTTAGCATCATCTTAGCAAGAGAAGAGTATTTTGAGCATGTTGGTGCTTTATAAACAAAAAGTACTTTAATGTCCTTATTTCTGACACTTTTCCAGCTTTATTTACAGAGTGCTGCAGTTTCTAAGCAGCTGGTTTGTTTTAGTTTGTTATTAAACCTAAAACTTTTGCTTTTTTAACATAAAGGTGCTTTTAATATTAAAGTTTGCACTAAACTGGATTTTAGTCATCGCTGAAGCTTGTGCGAAACATGATTAATTAGGATTAAAAGTTTTAAAGCTCCCATTTTCTACATTTTCTCAACAGTTTTATCTACATGTCAGAGCTCCAAAAACATGCTTTCTAAGTGTTTTATTTCAAATTCAGGCTTGGTTCTTAATTTCTGTCATCCTTAAAGTGTCTCCAGAGACTCTACTGAGAACAGGATGTTTCTGTCTGAAGCTGTAAATATTCATTAGTAGTTTCTGTCCACACCCACTCCACGCCTCCCACGGGAAGAGGATGCACCTGTTGGTGATTTTAGAAGGGGGGAGGAGTATTTCCCTTTGTGACGTCACAAAGGGGAAGTTCTCAGACTCACCCGTTAGAGCAAACGTTTGCTAAAAAGTGGGAGGGGAGACAGAATTTCTCGCGTTTAGGAGATACAGGATGTGGAGACACACATGACTGTTAAAAAAACATTTCCAAAGTGAATTTTACATATCACAGACCTGTAATTGTTGCTCCAAACTTATTAAAAATCCAAACCAAATAACAGTTTTATATCCGTTTTAGGTTTTACATTTAGATTTCAACATTTTACATTTATGCTTAATATTCAGGCTACTTTCAGTTTTGGTACAAGTAATTTTTTAGCTCTTCTCTGAACACGTTCCACTCTGTATGTTCTGCATGCGACACAGTCACTGAGTCGTCTGCAGGTTTATTTACTGACAGCAGCTGGTTTTCTTTGTCTCCCATTTATATTTAACCTGATAGTCTAGTCCTCCGCAGGGGGAATAAGAATCTAAGATCGGCCTGTTTGTGTTTGTGCCTTTATATAGGTGAATACGTAGGGGTGTATATGCACATGTTCATGCAAATGTCTTTTTTGTTTTTTCTTTCTTTCTCTCTCTATCTCTCTTTTCTTCTCTTCCGACGAGGTGTTTTCTTTCTCTTTCCCTTTGTCTTTCTGTCTCTCTTCTATCTTCTCCGGTCTGGTCCAGCAGTAGGAACTCTGCATTACAATTATACAAAATAAATAAAGATATAAAATAAGAATCCAGAATATCAAGAGGATCATCATACCAGTAATGCTCCCCTTGGCAAAGTAAATTTGCTTTGCAGAACAGCATCCAGACCATCATTCTGCTGCTTAAATGCTGGACAAGACACGAGAAGAAGAAATAAAAATAGTCATAATTTTTTCATGCAGCATTAGGCCAGGACAGTGTGTTTGTACATCATGTACAAGACAATTAAAAGTACTTTTAGAAAATATTAAAAGATGCTGCAAAGATGGATTAAAAAATAAAATGCAGCAAATTACACAAAAAAATAATTAAAAGCAAGATAAGTTTGAATTTATTGCGCAGATTTGATGCAGAAGAGAAAATAAAGGTTTATCGTGTCATCATGTGGTGACATGTGGTAATCTCCACTGGCATAACTGACCCCAGACTGATGCAAACATTTAGCCGATTCCTCCTGTTTCTTTCTCATTGGCAGGAAAATCTGTCCATCAATCATAAAGAGTCACTAGACTAGTTCCCTTCACACGTAAAGTCTGAATGAGACATTGTGGTTGTGAGAAAAGAACTCATAGAAATTATTAAAGGTTATTTCTTAAGATTTACAGATAATTACCGTTGAAATGCTGCTGTCATCGACTCAACATCCGACCTGCTCACCAACGTTTAAGCTGCAGTGCAACATGTTGGCTGATACTAAATGAGATGTTAGAGGCAGGTTCAACAGACGGCGTTACCTTTACACTGGTTTCAGCGAAGCTAGCTAGATGCTTCGTGCTTATTATGGAAACCCGGATGAAGCATCGATCGCTGATCTGCTGCAGCTCAGAGCAGCAGTTCAGCTCAAGCGAGAGAATCAGGCAATGGAGCGAGGGACATTTTAGTGAAAACATTTATTATGAATTCTTGACTGATTTCAACAACTGTCCCGTTACAAATACGTTTATCAGGGGAAAATGCTGAAGGAAAACAGAAAAACAAGCCGGTCCTGCTGGACGAAACCCACAGACATACCACTGACCTGCAGTAACTTCTCTTTTTTAGACATCCAGTTATTTTCTGTCATGTTTTCAAACCCTGTTGATGAGTTTTGTACCCTCTGAGGACCCTTACAGCCTTAAACTGCCAAAATATCATCATGTAACCTTTAGCATATCCCAGACTGGAAGCACCACCACCATCCCCTCAGACCTCTTATATCAAAGAAAATATTCATTTTATGTTTGTTTTGATTTCATAAATAATAATAAACTAGCATTTAAAGTGTTCAGAGGCTCAACATGATTTATTTTCCTAAAAAAGAGGAAGAAACTACTGATGTCTGATCAGTTATTGCAGTCAGGAGGGTCCCCAGAGAGAGATTTTAAAATAACCAGATGGAATCGAATCTTTGCATTAAAAATGTCTAATCACCACCAAATAAGCATCATTCTAATATTCATTATATGGAAAATAATTTAGTTTCTGTGTTCTGTTGTGAAGCCAGTCATGTGAATTTTCAACCTGGCATTTAAAGGGTTAAAATGATAAAAATAGATGAATGCTTGGTACTTTTCATCAGGATTGAAGTTTTTTAAAAGCATAAAACAAACTTTTTGTTCTAAATTTTGGGTCATAAAGGTTAAAAAGCTAAATGACGACATGTGAATACGTTTCTGTTATTAACACTGCCTCCACACTGCGCTTTCAGCGTCGTTTCTTCGGTTTCGGCTCATCAAACATCATCTCCGGCACAGAGTCGGAGCAGGTAACCCATAGCAACGGCTTGAGACGGACACGCAAACTGGGGAAATCTTCTGCTCATCAGGCTCAGCGTGTTCAACACTTCCCAAGGTCATCTGTGCTCTCCCCGCAGAGACTCGCTGTCACTTCTAATAACTTTTAGAGGAAGAGTATTTTTTCTTCCTCTTTGACAGAGCGGGGAGTCGAGCGACCGGACTGACTCAATCATAAAGTGCCAACAGAGTGAGGAAACACGCCTGCAATGCTACATTCATGAAACACACCACACACACACGGAGTGTGAGGTCGGATGTCACTGCTGAGGAATCATTACATCTGATTCACTGTCACACACACACACACACACACACACACACACACACACACACACAGGGTTTTTCTTCCTGCCTATGGTGGTCTGAGGGTGGGGCCTGGACCGGAACCGCCCCCACAGCAGCCAGACCCCCCTCTCATCGGCCGGTACAAAGGAGAAAATATGGTCGTGTTCCAGTTGGGTCCTCCGGTTAGACCCTTAACGCTACAACCAAACCAGCTCACGTCATCACACGGTCAAACAAGGTCCGTTCTGACCCGGAAGAGACCTCATATCCAGCTGGCAGAGACCAGAGAGCTTTTTCAGAGTGAGTCATCGCTCTGAGGCTCACACCTCATCCCCTCCCCACCCAGAGTCGGATTCCCGTTGCTTCACAGAGGAAAAGGTTTTTATCTTCCTGATTAAACAAACTGGATGTTTGGCTGCATCCCAACACTTTCACATATTATTCTCTCTCCATTTCATTCATGACGGTTCCGCCTGTTCACTGAGCCAGACAAGAACGGCGTTTCTACCTGGTCCTGCCGGTCAAGCCATCGGTCCACCAGTGGATGATTGGCGCTCAGGGAGGATCGGAACGGGGCCGTCCAGCCGTTGGCATCGCGAGGAAGACTCCGGTAGGCATGGGCTCCTCTGCCCTGTAAACAACAGGAAAGGATGAAGAAATGAGAAACCAGCGTTCATGTTTTCAGGTTTTAACCGTCAGTTGCAGAACAGCCTGGTAGCAGCGCTGCTCCATTATGGCAAAAATTATAATCACTATTATTTTGACTGAAATTGATATCTAGATTATTTAACACAATTATCCTTTTATCTTTAACAACATGATTTTTTTTTTTAAATTAAACCATGACTTTAAAAAATGTCTTGAGGATTCTATATATTTTAGAAAACAAACCATTAACATGAAGCTTTGTCCTGACAAAGTGCAAATACTGATGTAAGCTGAACAGATAAACCAAAGTAAGGATTAAAAAACGCTGCGCGTCGTGGTGTCGACTCGGCGTCGGGCATTATAACCATCTAACACACGGTTACGAGTTTTTTTAATTCACTTTTACCGTGGTCCTACACGGTGAATATTTTACAACAAATTTGTATTTCTTTTCTACAACATTTGCTGAAGTATAGGAACTATTTTACGTTGGTCTGGATGTACGTTTTATGCCAAACAACCGCTGTCAGGCTGCAGCGCGTTTCTCTCATCCACCTGTTAAAAGACGGCTGATCTGAACCAGCTGGTTAACGCGTTGCTATGGTAACGCCCCGTAACGGAGGGATATTACAGTGTTTAACTGGCCGAACTATGTATAGGAAAATAATGCAGCCAGTTGTCACTGACAATGGTATAAAGTATGTTTAGGTGAACTTCCACAACCTACTGCAGTTATTCTACATGGACCTGCAGCCGGAGCCGACTGAGACTGGCCGCCTGGGAGTGCTTTAGGACGGGAGAGGCTCCCGCTGCTCCTTCCTTACAGTAACTGCAGAACAATATGTGCCTTCAAGTCAGTCGCCAAAACACCAGAAAAGTCTCTAATAACTCCAGTAAAAGCTGCTAGATTTGTCGCTTTTAACAAAAAAAGTCTCCAGATTTAGTGAGAAAGTCTCCAAGTTGGCAACAGTGTCTGAATGAAAGCAAAGCGGCTGTGGGAGGAGTTTACAGCACAGCGCTGCAACGCCAGAGACGCTCGATTAGCAGCTGAAGACAGCAGGAGAGGAAACTGCAGAGAGACAAATAATCACACCCTTTTATTTTTATCATCGTTGGAAACCCAGATCGTACTGAGATTAAAACCTGATTAATCCCCCAGACCTACCTGGTGGCCAGATAAACAGGTAGCCAACTAGTCAAGTAAGCAGGTTTAGCTGTTTCATGGTTTTCCACGGCTTTTTGAAGACTTTCTCCCTCAATTCTCTTTTTAATTCCTTGGGGAACTCTGCGTTTTGCTGCTGTTTGCTGTCATTGATGGAGGTTATATTTAGTCTTTAATCGTTTCTAAAAAGATTTCCGTCTCCTCTTCTGACCATACACACCGTGCCATCTTTACCTGAAACTGGTCACATGACCCCCTACGTCACATCTGGGGACGCAGAAATATGTAAAAACTGTTTCCATTATCAGTTTTTAAGGCGATATGTAGACTTCGTGCAGCTGTAGGGGTGATGGAAACGCAGCCGGTGTCCAGACATTTTGAGTTAGAAATGGTTAAATTTGTCCACTTTGTGCCAAACACTACCCATGTTGTTCATTCAAGTCTCACTCCACTCCTCCCTCACCCCTGACCTTTCCTAACGGTGAACGCTGAGCTGCTAATAAAAGGCTTTTTTATAATAAGGCAGCCACAGCTGAGCTCTTCCATTATACAAAAAGCACCTTCCCAAAATGCTCCTGCCAAGGTAATGTCAAACATCAGCAGACTGGAGCAGATTTATTACCGGAGCTCACCAGATTACATTCCAGACAGGCAAGCCTTGGCTTCAGAATCTCAGCTATGGAAGGTTGTTGGTGAAGCTATCTTAATGGAAAAGTAAGCAAATCAATAATGAGTTAAAGTGGAGTGATTTGCTGAGAAAAACAGACCAACAGAGTCACAGTTTAAAGACAAACACAAAGGTTTGGATCCTTTTTGGCGAGAAAGACACCTGAAAGGAGAGCAGACGAGGAGAACAAGTGGAAAGGCAACGAGGGAGACAAGGAGTCGTAAACAAAGCAAATTACAACAAACAAGCTGGGAAATCACGGCTAACAGTGTGAAAAAACAGAAATAAAACAACAGAGATTTCAGCCATGTTGGCATAAAGCATGTGTGTTTTAGGATCTGTAACCTGAAGGAAACTGCTGGCAGGACTGTAAAACTCAGCTGATACTCTGAGACACCTGACCCCCATCACACCAGGCTCCGCTAACTTTTACCACACATCGGATCGTAAAACGCAGACAAAGCAAACGCAGCAGTAAATCAGCCAGCGATCTACGGCATTCTCAGTTTAGTTGGCCACAGAAAAGCCTGAATGTAATGACGGTAGATGTGATGAGTTTACAGACCAGACCGAGGACTCGGGACTCCCTGAGGTTTAGCCGACGTAAACCTGACACACAATGGACACTGTGCTCACAGTAGAAACTCTGAAAAACGTCTTTTTTTACATCAAAAACCTGCTTGTTTTGTTGCCTTTATGTCTGATTTGTGGTTCAAAAGAAAAAGTTGTGAAAAAAAGTGTCAGATTTTCAAACCATTTCATGCATCTGTGACGAGACGTTCCAGGTTTCAGTTTCCAAGTTGTTATCCATAAAAAATAACTTCAGCAGGATTCTACGAGTTTAAAAAATCATCAGTTCAGAAACTTTGTGTAAAAAATACCTTTCTTCCTCTTAAGGACTATTTTGATCCCTCGGTCATATTAAACAATAACAACCTTGTTGTTGTTGTTGTTTTGTGGTCATTAACTCCTGTTCTTGTCCCATACAGCTAATGTCAATTTATTTCCCTAATTAAGACTTTTCTTTACACAATGCCATAAATCTTTACAAAGATTTAATTGTTTTCATGTTTTAATTGTTGATATGATTTTTTTCTTCTTATCTGCAGACATTGTAAGTCTGCGATATGATTAGTTGCATTGATTTTACACATTATGACATTTTGTGCGATTAGAAAAAATGTTTAAAAAAATTCCTTTTGTCCTCTTAAGGTTTTAAATATTTAAAAATATTTTTTTCAAATATGAAAATATAATTTAAAAATGAAAAAGGCAGCTAATTGCAAGCTTCTTTACATACTTGCCACATTTTCCTTCAATAATTCCCACATACTAACAGCTAACAGCTAGCAGCTAGCTCACAGCAGCAGCTAGCTAACAGGAGCAGCTAGCTAACAGCAGCAGCTAGCACACAAACAGCAGCTAGCTCACGAGCAGCAGCTAGCTCACAACAGCAGGTAGCGAACAGCAGCAGCTAGCTAACAGCAGCAGCTAACTCACAGCAACAGCTAGCTCACAGAAGCAGCTAGCTCACAACAGCAGCTAGCTCACAGCAGCAGCTCGCACACAACAGCAGCTAGCTCACAACAACAGCAGCTAGCTAACATCAGCAGCTAGCACACAACAGCAGCTAGCAAACAGCAGCAGCAGCTAGCTCACAGCTGCAGTTAGCGATGCTACACATGTTGCTACTGCTGCAAAGTTGGTTGAGGACAGAGGAACCTGCCAACATGTACAGTTTAAACATGACTTCTCTGTATGTTGTTGCTGCTATTGAGCTGACAATGCTGAGAAAAATCACCAGACTGTTCTCTGCTTCCCACCAGGAGGAATTTTACCCGCAGCAGGTTAAACATTTGCTTTAACTGTGTCTGAAAGTGAAATGTACAGGCTTCTGTTCAGCATGTTGCTGTGCCGTAGAGGTAAACAAACAAATCTGAAACATGATACAGTCTCACAGTTACAGTTTATAATCTATATCATGTTAATTAAATTTGAAAGTCTAACTCAGCTTATCGCAGAACAAATGGTCATAAACACAGAAACCATGATGCAGTACAAGAGCAGAGCCAACAGAGAAAATGAACCAGCAGTGATAGAAACTGCTGCTTATTGATGCGCTCTGCTTCCCATTTTCTACAAACACACAACATCCTGTTTTACAAGCCATTTCTACCAAGTTGCAGATTGAATAAGATCTTATAAACACGTCTTTGCAAACATTATTTCCCACCTTCTTCCAGAAACTGTTCTGCTCCGTTGTTGGCGCTTTGATGATGAAATGCTTCCAGACACACATTTCTCTGGCAAAACCTGCTGTTTCACAATTCAGGCTTCACATTTCCCTTTTTTAACCTGTCTGATCAGCAACACATCTCATCCGCTCCATGAGGAACGTTTAACGGTTCCCAGCGAGGAAAGTTGTGGAAAACAAATAAAAACAGAATGCAACCACCAGCAAAACAAAGACAGAAGTGTCGTTCACGAGCGAGGATGGCGCGAGTTTCACCGTCCAGCAGTTTAAAAATGTTTCATGGATTTCCGAAAATGTGGAGAAATCAACACTGAAAAGACGACATCGCTGTGTGAAAGACGTCTCCGTGTGGACTCAGGAAGACTTCAGAGAACGGTTCGTCTCTACGTCTACAGGTTTAACGTGGTTTGGACTTTGGGTCTTTTTAGTTCTGCTTTAATATTTTATTTTTGTAGTTTTTCTTCTTTAGTTTCCTCATCTCTGTTTCCTGTTTTGCTTTTCCATTCATTAAGTTGACCTGGACTCAGTTGATTCATTAGACCTGTGTCTTGTTTCGTTTCCCTGTATCTATACCCCAAGGTTTCTGTTCCCACCGCTGGTTCATTGTGTTAGCTTATCTGCAGTTGCTTTTTGTCTCAGTCCTGTCTTCCGATCCGTTTAGTTTTTGGATTAAAACCTGTTCCTGCAATTGGATCCCTACACTTCCACCAATCCATGACATAAATGTCTCCCATGCAAAGCCAAAGCAGCCATTAAAGCCGCCGGTGTCGCCGTAACCCAACTCATCTCACATGGAAAGTGTGCGGTGGTCCACATTTTACATGGGTTTAGGACATTATGGACGTGGTGTCCTCCTTGACCAGTAGAAACAAGACCATCCAGTAGATGTGAAGGCGAGTTAGAGTCCGTGGAGCGGAGAAGTTCGCACACGTCCTGCAAACTTCTTGTTTCAGCAAGACAATGCCAAGCCACGTTCTGCAGGTGTTCCACCAGCGTGGCGAGTCCGGGAACTGGACTGACCTGCCTGTAGACCAGACCTGTCTCAGAGACCCCGGACTGTTGAGCAAGTCAGACCTTGTCCACACGGAGCCGGGTTTTTATAAAACTGAATATCTTGCCCCCTCCGGCCAGTAAAACGAGTCCATCCACACCGATCCACATCAGCGCGTTGTTAACTCATTCATCAGCTTATCAGTCCTTCAGGTAGCGTCTCTAATCCTGTCCAATCAGAACAACCTTCTGTCTCACGGCGTCACGACGAAACGGGATCTGGTTAGGTGGAGGAAAATAACCGTCCTTAACGTCGTCTACGTGGAGCGGTACTGACGGCACGGTGAAAACACACACAGCGTCTGGACAACTAATAACACCAACACAGTTCTGAGGACGTCCATGCTGTTGGAAACAACGGTCGCACGTCATGTCGTGGTATTTTCTGTCGCAGGCGGTGACGTTTTTGGTTTCATATGTCCACATTCACACATCTTCACTTTGTTCGGAGGTTTTTAAAAGAGTTTTTGGGAGTAGAAATCTGCGTTTTGGTGTGGATAACAGAGAAATGTCTTTGTTTTGTCAGATGCCTGCTACGTGTGGACAAGGCCTGAAGCTGAAGCCAGAATGGGAAAGAATTCCAGCTGCAAAGTTTCAGCAGTTCTGAGCGATGACAGGAAAGATGATGAAACATGGTGGGAAAGTTCATCAGTTTGAATTTTACATATCTTTTCTTTAACAACTGCTCCTGTTGGGACGGACGGAGGAGAAACAGACAGTATCGTATGGAATGGATGATTTATAAAGCGTGTTAACACTTCTTCTTGCTGATTAAATAAACATTTAAACATCACAAATGCAAAATGATTTAATGACAAACATGTAAAGTTCTCTGGCTTCTTGTAATCTGAGCTACTGTTTTCATCGTAATAAGAGGCTTAGAGAATCTAACAGAATGCATCTGGAACAAAGCCGGACGACTCAGCGGGTTGTTATCAGGCGTACGTGTTTCAGATAAAAAGTGCCGCCACAGCTGGATTTCTGCACGCTGAGCTGCAGAACTTCCTTCTATAACGCTGCTCCTCTGATTTGCTGGAGGATTAAACAAATGAGGAAGGAAAGCAGTAAAAATGTAAAAGCAGGGCGCAGGAGGTCAGACAGATTACAGCCTCTGCAGGACTGCAGCATCGAAGCTGCAGCTTCATTCAGGAGCCACAACATGAAGCTTTACAGCGCCGGAAACGATGCCATACCTTCCGCTCCAGGCTGCTTGTGTTTGCTTTGTGGCCGTACTTCTGGAAACCCGCCGTCGTGGACCAGCGAGTTGGGTTTTTTCTGGAAGGTTCCTCCGGTCCAGGTAAGACCTCACCTGGAGGAAGGCCGGCCAAGGAGGGGTCGCTGCTGCGACGGACGTTGAGAGACATGCCTGTGGCGAGGACAGAAGACCAGAAGGGAGGAGGAAGAAGGTTCAGATTGTTAGGCAGGAAAAAAAAAGGAAAATCTGGTTTTTGATTAATTAGACTGTAAGATATATTTTAAATATTTATTTATTGATCTGCTTTGAGTAAAAGTCCATGCAGGATCTGAGCCTTCTAATGCCAGTCCGCATGCAGGCGTTTCCATGGAGACATGAGGCTGAATGATGTAAAATATAAAGAGATGTAGCAGCATGAAGAAGAAAACAGAAGTTTGTAGAAATAACAGTTTAAGCTCTCTGATTGGTGGAAAGTCTGACAGGAAGTGTCTTCATCATCATGTCCAGGTGGAAATAGAGGTCTCTTAGCAACATGGTAGTCATGGTGATGAAGATGTGATAAATAATGGTGGATTTACCATCTAGAGTCTCTGAATAAACACTACATGTTGTGTCTGGATTGTAAACCTCCTGGACGGATAGAAACGCTGGAAAACCTCCGTAGACCAGCTGGAGGGTCACATGACCAGCACAGTTCCACACCGCTGGTCCTGAAGTCTAGGAAAGTTTTAAGCATCTTTAGCAGCTTTCGTGCCACATGAGGAAAAATTCTTTTGTCTTTAAAAAAGTGAAAAAGGAAACAAGCGGCTGTGAACGGCTGAACTTGGCTTCAGTACAGCAGTCGCTGAAGGCTTCAACTGCAGATGGACTAAACCGCCAGTTTCAGCCGGAAAATTCCCCAAACGGTGATTAAAGATGTTAAGAAAAATATAAACGTGATTTTCTAGCCCTGTGTTTGGCCAAGCCACATTAAAATAACAATTACTATAACTGCTGCAACATCATCTGCTTCCCATTAGAGCTGATTCTAGAAAGTTCTGCTGGACTGAATCAAGGTCTCGCAGGCTAAACATTACCCCGTCATCAAGCATCTGTCAGAGAACTACGCAGGGAAACGCTGAGCCTCGTTCCAGCCGCCACCAAGCTGAAGGAAAACTCCAACTATCAGGGGTTTAGTTGGAGTTTAGCTGGAACGAGGCTCAACGCAGCCAAGATGATGCGTTACGTACAGAAACGGACGTGTGAATTTCCCCGCAGACCATATGGATTATTTACGATGTCTCAGTGGGTGTTGTTGGTGTTTACACACTGACAACAGAGAAACATCAATGTCAGCGTCAGGTTTCCAGCTGATGTTCCAGAGACATGGCTCGGTGTTTTTATCATGTCATGCCGCAGCTTCTCCTCTACAGTTAATATCATAACGGCGTAGTCATCCACCGTATAACGTAGCAATCCGCCGTTTCGGGTTTTGATTCGATTCCAACAACGTGGAAACCTGGAATTTCTTGGTCCTATTTAATTCCAACAACGTAGTGATCCAAAGTTTCTGGGTTCTGATTAGATTCCAAACTGAAACTGGTTATCTGCCGATACCAGATCAGTTTATATAAATCATCATGGCTTTCATCATTAATAGAAGCGTTGCTAGCGTTGAAAATGCTCCACAGGTTTACATGCATTAGCGTTAGCATAGCTAATGCTAGCTAATGCTAATGCACACAGGTGTGTGAATGGATCTGTTTCAGGAACTGACTGCATCAGCCATGAGTGATCCTTCTTTAGAGCAGATCAGTGAGTTCAGCCCGATGTCTGATCCGTAAATCACATTGATCGGATCGGTCCCAGCTCTACGAGGCGAGTGCGTTATGTTTGCATGACGTAGAAAACGCAGCGTCTGGTGGAAAGAACACCCCTCCCGACCGTTCCTCTACCGGAATAAAACCCACCAGCAGCTTTTCATATCACACAAAGTGTTTCATTTACTTCACATTCTGCTCCTTTCCCTGAAGGACGTTAGGAGTCGGATGAAGAAACCACAACTCCCAGCGAAGCCAGTAAGGGGATTAAATAAAGGATTGGCTGGTTCAGGTCCGGTTCAGGACCCGAAGCAGGAACAGGACCTGGAGACTAAGGGCAGATGTGTCTCATCCTAGGTTTCTTCATGCAGGTTTGTTGTCTGTGTGTGGAGACGTCCCCTCAAGGCTGAGCTCTGACTGGACGTTTCTGAGTCCATGACAACACGGGTCTCGTTTGATTGGATGTGATCGGTTCCAGATGCCTGTTACTGTGGGACCATCTTTATTTGCTCCGGGTGAAAACCAGGCTGCGGAGACACATTTATTTCCCGGAAAGAGTCGGAAATGTCTCTCGGATTCCTGAGACATCATTTAGTTTTATACTAACCTGCAGGTGATCCACGCTAAGCAGCAGGAAAGATCTGCACTAATTTCATATGAAATGTCTTTTATATTGACTTTTTTCTGTGTACATGTCTGAGAGGGATTCATTCATGGTGATGTTTTTCCTTCAAACAAGGTCAGAGTGAAAGATAAATAAAGGACAAAGCAGAAGGGGGTAATAGCCCCCAGAGAGTCCCACCTCTCTGTGGTGAAGTTGGCTTTGTGTACACGTCCATGACCCTGCGCCCCGACTGTAATCCTTCACTACAGGGGCGGGATTAGGGCCTCTATTTATTAGCCCAGCCCCCCCTTCAGCTCTGTCCGGATCGATGGCCGGCTGGCTCTGAAGTGGCAGCTCTGGTTATTAAACGTGGGACCGAGCAAACCCTTCGGACCGCCGGGATAATCCCATCACAAATTAAGCAGAAGAAAATTGGTTGTGGGAGAACGGGGAGGCGAGGGGATCTTCATAACGCCACCTTCTTAACGGTGAACGCACAAACAGGAAAACACTCCTTCAGGTCTGTGACGGAGCAACATTTTTCACAGATCTGGAGTGTTTATGTCTACATTCAGCTGAAAAAAACAGCCGAAGCGGCTCGGAGGATCCTCCTGCTGCACGTATGACCCGGACACTCTTCTAAAGATGGACTTTATTTATCAGGCAGATTTTCCTTTCCAGGATCACTAAACTTTATTTACAAAAACAAACTCTTTATGGGTTTACAGTGAGCCCATACCACACACACACACACACACACACACACAGCATTAATGCAGTAAAATCAACATGGCGGTGAGAGACTTGGGAGGGTCAGGTCTAATGTATTAGCTCTGGAAGTTTCTAATCTCTCAAATGGCAGGAAGAGTCCGGCTTTATGCGCACCTTCCCTCCTGTCTGCCTGCCAACTCCAGGTACGACTCCTTCAGTATGCTGATGAGCTCCACAGAAAGGCAAGTCGTCAGAGAGCATGTACCAGGACTCACAATCTCGTTCCATAAAGGACAAATCCAGCGTGGAGGTTGAGGAGAAGATCTCTTCTGCATGTTGCCAGACTGCTCCGCTGGTCGGAGGGCGGTTTGGACCCCAAGAAGAGAGGAAGAGGACTGGACGACACAGACCCTACAGCCTGAAGGACCGCCGGCCTTCCTAAAGGAGCAGGTGGAACGAACACACAACACAGTGGTCCGTCGCCATATCGCGGTTCGTCTCGCTGTTTGTCCACATTTTCCTGCAGGAATCAGCGACTTGCTTCGTTGCTTCATTGGTAAACATCAACGCGCTGTGCTCTAAAAACGATGTTGCAGAGGAGGACGGCGGCGCAGAGAAGCTGGAATATATCCTACAGAGTGAGTAATTAATAATAAAATCATGTTGTTAAATAGGTTTTAGAGGGAGTATAACGTGTGTGAGAATGTTGAAGATATTCAGGTCTGTAAAGACTCCAGGGAGGGACAATTAAGCCTCAACGTGCTTTTGACTTGTAAAAAACTAATAAGGTTGTCATTTCGCTGATTTCAGAACGTAACCAAACCCCAATCATCATGTAATTATTCATTCATTCTCTCAACCACTTAGTGGGATGAAGGGCGACGTGGAAGCTGGAGTCCATCTGATCGTCAGGTGAGAGGGAGGGACACCTGGACAGGTCGCCAGTCCATCACAGGACCACGCCGAGAGACAAACACCCAGGATCGACCAGTAATGCAGGGATTCTGGGACAATGATTGGTTAACATACATGTAACATGCACTCTGGATGGAGGGAGGAAGCCGTACGCAGGAAGAACATGAAAACTCGCCACTGTCCAAATATAAGTCACAAGCGAATATTACAGCAAATATCACAGATTCTGACATATTTCAGTAAATCTGGGAGTAAATTCTCCCTCTACGGTGACATGTGGATGAGACGTTCCGGATTAAACCAGTCAGGTCGTAACTGGTGACATTCACACTCAGATACATCTGCAAAGAGCCAACACGGGGCGATCGGGGCTTCAGACCATCGGCTGGGTATTTTTCACCCCCGTGTCCTGTGGGTTCATGCTTTTACGTCAAGCTGATTTAAATATAAATGCCAAGCGGCCATTTCTTCATGAAAAGTCTAAAAGCTTTCTTTTTTCTAAGCTACTTTAAATACTTCAAGTCAGGTCAATGTCTGAATAAGTTATGGCACCGAGCCATTTTTCCTCTCTCGCCAACCACCGACTACATATTGATGTGCGTTGCGTTCAGGGGAATTTCCACTGAGTACACACCGACCTGACGCATCCGGAGGGGAAAGGGGAGGCAGCCATGCAGCTCGGGAGTTGTGGGAAACAACGTTGTGGAGATGGAACTGAAATATGAAGAAGACTTAAAAGGATGCTGGTCAACTAAACGGCCAAACGGGGTCAGAAAGACCAAACCGAGCGCTGCTGTGAAATCTCCAGCACAGCGTAATCTGACGTCGGATCGCATACCGACACTGAACAAACATTAACAGGCGACCTTTGCTCGTAGCAGTAGATGTAATTTACTACAGATGGATGGAAAACAGTTAAGAAAACTAGAAGTATGACTGTGTTCATGCTTTAGGCACATCGACAATGTCTCCGCTTGTCTCCTAATAAGAAGTGACGTGCTCCAACGTCTTCCTGGTAAACATCAGTTTGTTTCTTTTCATTTCTTCTCCTGTGAATCGCTCGTATCTGCAGAGACGTACAGCAGCAGGGCTGTCTGGACTGAAGACGCCAGACAGTCGTCCACGGCTACAAATCAGCATAAACTACGATTCATCTGAGCAGAAACGGCTCTGAACGGAAAATACACAAACACTAATCTCAATCATTTATTAAAACTTGTGTAAAAAAAGCTTCAAACTTTTAGAAAAGTCTGTCAACATTCTATCTCTGGTGTTTGGGCTGCAGGGCGCCACTGTGTTTGTGTTGCTGAGCGAAGGATCTTTATCAAGAAGAAGCGTTAGCGTTAGCTAATATGTGCTACTAAAGTTATAGCAAAAGCCTTAAAGTTCAACAAACATCCTTTTTTACAAGTTTTACAAGTGAAACTCAAACTCCATATGAGAAAACATTAACAAAATCAAGTCTCATCACAACATTCAGCAGCTTTATTGCAAATCACACGTTTTTCCAGCTACAACTCGGCAATTAATACACAGAGTAGTGAACCAAAGTTTCCACCAAAATAAAAGCAAAATAAACCCAGTAAAAAGTAAAAGATTCCTGAAATAATCCAGTCCTAACTGGTTGATATGTTTGTGAAAAGACCTGGCGGGATTGTGGTAAACCGACATTACTTATACAGCACTTTTCCAGTCATGTTAACCAGTCAAGCACAAAATGTGCAGAATTATGCTCACAAAGCCTCATAACATGCAAAGAGAAGAAAATAAATTAAAATTTATTCAAAAACTGTCAAACAAAAATAACATCCCTTTGCGTTTTGCTTTACCAAACTGCGTCACATGCTAGCAACTGGATATCAAACTATCTCTGATTCAGCAGTTGCGTTTCAGTTACATTTTTCCTCAAAGTAATATTTCTAAGTTTTGACATACAACAATTGTGATTTGCAGGTGTCTCTATTGAACGGTGATTTGCATAAAGCCCTCAGCTGTCGTCAACTGAGATTTTCTGAGATTTTCCGAGAATTGCGGTCTATGCAAGGTAGCCATGTAGCATTATTGTTGGATTTTCTACTTGCTGCGGAGAATTTGCAACGGCTTTTGAAGCTTTTCTTCCTCATTTTCTTATCTAATACTCAGTTTGTTTCATACCGCGCCATGGGGACACGTAAAGGTAAAAACCATGTTTCTATGACAGTTTTGCGATAAATTTCTAAATCAAAACGTCTGAAAAAACCACCTCATGAGAGCGTAAACTTTTAGATATTTGAGACTTTTTCGAGATGCAGGTGTTTTCATCAGTGTTTTCTATTGCAATATTAGGTTTTTGTGCAGTAGTAGTTGTGATGGAAACATGGCTAGAGACGAAACCCGATGGGACATTCTTGGAAAAGAAAGACAAAGCGACTGCGAAGGAGACAAAACAAGAGTCCACATCAGATTGACTTTTACTGGCTAGAGAGATCTCAGAGAAGAAACAGGATGAAGATGGATTATCTGACGTTTGGAGGTGCCAAACTGAGAAAATCAGTCGTAGGACTTTAAAATTAAAGAGAATACTAACGTTTCCCTCTACAAATGGAAATGATTAGATTTCTAAGTGGTATTTTTAATGTCAGAGTGAAGATCAACCACTGAGAACCTCTCGGAGGTCTGTAAGGCAACAGCTGGTTTGTTACTTTTCCACCAGTGAAGAAGAAGTTCACACCATGCTGGTTTGGTTCTTTCTGCGTTTTTTGAGCTTTTAATCAGGGTGGACTTTGGCAGAAATCAGGCTCAGGAATATTTATGGCTCCTCCGGACCAGGGGCAACGAAGAATCACACAGAATGATGTTGAGCAGGACGGCGCTGCTGCGGTCCTGTTTCTGGGCAGACTGAGGGGTTGTTTGGTTTGTTGATTAGCGCCTCCCTGGAGGCCGGGGTGTGGAGGAGTCCCTGTTAGACTGCTTTAAGCCGAGGTGTGGATTGAAAGCTGTGATAAGGCACCTGATTCTGTTTTGGTTTGAATTGATTTATTGGTTTTATTCTTGATGAATTGATAAGCCATTATGAAATACAAGGAAATGATCTTAAATCTAGAAACCTTTGCAGTAAATCACAAGTCCAGATGTTGATCCGAGGTTATAAAGTCGGAGAAGAACATCAATCCTCATATCTGCTGACCTACATGAGTCAGGTTTGATTTTAGGAGGTGAACTTGACTCTCCAGCCTCCATCTCCTGGTGAAAATCTCTCTTTCTTCCCATAAACACACATTTACGGCTGTTGAAGTGTGTCGGCGCTTGCCGCTGGAGGCCTCATCTCCGAGGGTTCGAGGAAGACTGACATCCTTTTTTCCTCCAATAAACATCTGTTTTGTGCCTCAAGACACCGAGAACATGCAAATGAACCTCGTTATTGTCAAGTAATTCTACATTTCCTTCAGCCTTTTGGAGGCTTTTCCTCAGAGAATATGGGTTAAACTTTTCCTGATCTGCTGGTTTGAGCTGCTCGTCTTGAAGAAATACTGGAACAGATAGTGAGGCGTAGAACAAAGGCTGCATGTAAAGGCCGCTAAATGGCAGCAGGCACGGTGTTCGATGCGAACCATGTTGCAGCCATCTGGGTGCAGAAACTCCGAGCTTTAAAACCTGCTTGGTTCCAGCCTTCATCAGGATTTTAAATGCTTTACTGTTTTACTGTAACCGCACCATCTTTTTTCAACCTTTATCAGGCGAGATTTTTATTTCTCTGTAAACTCCAAGTTTTGGTACCTTAAAGCAAAAACTATGTGAGTTTTCTGACTTTAAAACTTTGTTCTTCTGACTTGTTTTGATGAAAACGTGTTTATGTTCATATGTGGAGCCATCGTGAAGCTAAAAAAATACAGTTTTACAACTTCTTGTTCCATCCTGGAGCATCAGGCAGCAGCTGCATATTGTTAACGGCACTGCATCACATGCTAGCAACTGGATATCAAAACACCGGTTGTATGAATACTGAATCAGTCATGTTGGACAAAGAAGCCTCGGGGTGTATTCCCATCAGGATAGTCCGCTAGACTCGGTCCGGTTGGGGACCCAGTCCAGTTTTAGGGGGGGGTGTATCCATGCGAACCAAGACCGTGTTCACGCTGCAGTTTAGTGAAACCAGCCAAACCATTAGAATAATATCTCCCCATTCCCACCAGAGGTGGCGCTGCACTAGTATTTAGCAGAAGAGAGGACCAGACTGGTGTGAAGAAGAAAACTCTGTTTCCTCCACCTGCCAGTTAAACATGGAGACCAAACTATGGCTGTGTTGGGTTTTTATTGTGTCTTATGCAAGTATCCTGCAGAAATCCACTGCAACAATGGAGGCAGTATGAACACCAGACGAGGCAGAGGACCCTTAACGCCATCGCTATGGATTTACCCACAATGCAACGCTACGCCACATGCAGGAAGGGACTTGGTTTGTAGTCCACTTCCTGTATTTGGTCCGCTTGAAATGGGTCGAGACCTGCTTTTGTAGGTGGACCGAATCATTGGTTTGGTGCGTTCACATTTCCCTAAACGAAGTGACTTTTAGAGCAAACAGACTCAGATTCGGATCAGAACGGCTGATGTGGACGTTTCCGAAGAGAACATTATCAGTGGAAGTGAGACCAGTGCCGAAATTCAGCTTTTCAGGACCAGCAGTGTGGAACTGTGCTGGTCATGTGACCCTCCAGCTGGTCTACGGAGGTTTTCCAGCGTTTCTATCCGTCCAGGAGGTTTACAATCCAGACACAACATGTAGTGTTTATTCAGAGACTCTAGATGGTAAATCCACCATTATTTATCACATCTTCATCATAAATAAAGATCAACATCACAACCCTGGAGTTGTTTGGAGTTTTGAGGGTTAAACAAACTATCAAGTTTTTCAAAGTTTTTTTGCTGTAATAACTTCCTAAATGTGTCGGCGACTCCCATTTGGCACAAACTGACTGAAGTTGGAAAGAAGAGAACAACTGGGCTCAGAAAGGACTATTAAATCTGATTTACTGCCTCACTCTTTAATTTGACTGCAGACTGATGCTTTTAACACGAGTCTGAAACAACATAAATGTGGAAAAGTTGAAAGAATGTGAAAGTTTTGTGAAATGACTGCAGAGAAAAACCCATCAGCGATAAAAGCTCAGACTCTGCTCTGTATTCTCCACACTGGCCGACTGCGTTCACAGTCATTTCATGACACAAAGACTTTTCTTTCTGTATCTGCCAGAAAGCCCGAAGTGTCGCAGATTTAATTGTCACAGTCACCGAAACTGGAGTCTGATGAGTGAGTGGATGAATTTCCTCCTCTGGCGGCTCAGCCTCAGCAGCATGGAGAGGCTGTTTCTGCTAAACACGTCTACAAACAACTTGCAGATCTTTTTGTAGTTTACTGGAACAAACTGATATTTTCTGTGCAGTGCTGCGACATAACTGATGCAGATACACTGCCTGGCTAATAAGAAGTTCAGGTCTGGACTCTGTGGTGTCTCCTGTTCTCTCTTTCACAATCTGAGCCTGAATCCTGGAGTGTCATCTCCAGGTATGGGATGAGGTCCTGACACCAAGTGGAGGTGGGAAGGATTGAGAGTGAGACTGACAGGCGGATCTGTGCATTGATGTGAACTCTGTATCCGCCTGTTCTGGTGAAAAAGGAGCTGAGCTGAAAGGCAAAGCTCTCTTTTTACCATCTATCTACGTTCTTGCCCTCACTTATGATCACCAGCTGTAGTTAGAGACCGAAAGAACGAGTAGAACTGCTGCTCCTCCACATCCAGAGGATCCAGAGGAGGTGGATAGGGCATCTGGTCAGGATGCCTCCTGGACATCTCTGATGAGGTGCTCTGGATACATCCCTCTGGAAGATTTCTTCTATCTTTACTGTTTCTTTCCATGTGATATTGTAGTGCACACAATTTCCACCAGGGGGCAGAAGACAAATATCAGATTGTGTTTAATGGGGTTTTTTTGTCACGTTTTTACCGTAAAGGGATCCAAATGTCTGACGATACATGAAACGTTAAAGAAAGCTGGACTAGAAATCATCATGTAGTTTGGAAATAAGATTTTATTACATTTTTCTTATTTATTTATTTTTTAATCAAGTTTTTTTCACAACCTCATGAACTTACAGCGAACTCAGACAAATCAAGTTCATTTAGCTTCCAAACGATGTAAAAAAAAAAAAAAGGGAAAGTCTGGTTGTGTTTTGGAGCTTTGCGACAACGTTTTATGGCTGTTTTGTTGAAAGTGAAGATCTGATACTTGGAAACAGATGCTCTTTGCTTTCGATATGCATCACTCCAATCAGTTCCGCAGTTTTATGAAAGCCTGAGCTTTTCACACACACTTCCAGAGGAGGTCACCGAGAGGGAAGCAGGAACACAAAGAAGCCCAACAGTTGCAAGGACAAATACGTTTCCGGTACCAGCATGGTGGAGCCGGGACACTTTTCACCGAGAATTCCCAAAGATAACGTTCCCGTTTGAGCGAGAGTTTGGATTGCAGGAAAAATGGACGTGGTTTGTGTTACGTCCGTAAATCACCCGTCATGCTTTTCACGTCATGGGGCACCAAGCTGGATTTCACAGAGCATTAGTGGGAATTTAATCTCAGGAAAAGGTTCTGCATGTTCACTGGAAGATGGAATCAGTGGACGGTCTCATCCAGGACCGGACGCTTCTGTCGCCAACGGCAACGGCCCCAACGTGACCCCAGACTGCAGCATGTAGAATGATGAAACATGCTGGTAACATTCATGCAGTCTGAGCTCATCCATCCTGCATGGAGGACGGACGTGGGACGGACTCGTCTTTATGCTTCATGCTGTCAAAACGTAGAAAATCTTCAGAAGTTCAGGAAAAGTGGACGTTTTTGTCCAGAAAGCTCTTCAGACATTCATATGTAGCCAGAAGGAAGCATAAAAACTTCCCAGGACTGAATCTCCATCCGTCCCACACGGCGTTCCGTCTGTCCAAGCTTCTGCAAACATCTCAGTTATTTCTGATCATTTATGCAACTTAGTGTGAAAATTAAACCCAATTTGTAGATCAAACGCTGCTGATGAGACACCTGCACGTTGCAAACGTTTCCTCACATGCATGACGTCATTTCATGTTGGTTCCCACATGTTTCCGTCTGCAGACCGATCAACCAGGCGGGATGGGAGGAGCTTTCCTGCTTCTTCAGGTATTCCCAGTAACAGAACTGGAATTTACTGGATATAAACGTGAAGTAAACGCTGTTACGCAACATTAAATGTATCGAGTCAGTTTTATGTGATCACAAACATTAAAACACTGGTTCATACTGGGTCATACTGGTTCATACTGGTTCATACTGGGTCATACTGGGTCATACTGGGTCATACTGGTTCATACTGGTTCATACTGGGTCATACTGGTTCATACTGGGTCATACTAGGTCATACTGGGTCATACTGGGTCATACTGGGTCATACTGGTTCATACTGGTTCATACTGGGTCATACTGGGTCATACTGGTTCATACTGGGTCATACTGGGTCATACTGGGTCATACTGGTTCATACTGGGTCATACTGGGTCATACTAGGTCATACTGGTTCATACTGGGTCATACTGGGTCATACTGGGTCATACTGGTTCATACTGGTTCATACTGTGTCATACTGGGTCATACTGGGTCATACTGGGTCATACTGGGTCATACTGGGTCATACTGGTTCATACTGGGTCATACTGGTTCATACTGGGTCATACTGGGTCATACTGGGTCATACTGGTTCATACTGGGTCATACTGGGTCATACTAGGTCATACTGGTTCATACTGGGTCATACTGGGTCATACTGGGTCATACTGGTTCATACTGGTTCATACTGTGTCATACTGGGTCATACTGGTTCATACTGGTTCATACTGGGTCATACTGGTTCACAATGGTTCGAATACCGGTTCATATTGGTTCATAACTTCATAGTGGTTCAAATACTGGTTCATACTGGTTCACAGTGGTTCATACTGATTAGAATAGTGGTTCATAGTGGTTTGAATACCTGTTCATAGTAGCTCACATACTGGTTCACACTTGTTCACGAGGGTTTGCATATTTGTTCTTACTAGTTTATAGCTGTTTTCATAACCATTTTTTTTATCCAAACGCCAGACCAAACAGCCTGAACTTTGGGAATGTTTGTACAACAGCAAACAGTTTGAGGGGGAGCCGTTTATCTCGGCTGTTTTTAATTCAGCATGAAATAGACTTCTCAGCCAGTCTGCTCCAGTATGGACAGAAAAATACCACGAATAACAACTGAACTGGTTTAATGATAATAAATAATGTGTCATGTGATTGTGGTAACAGTGCCCAGCTCTAATGAGTCTAATAACAAATCAAAAACATTTAAAAAAAAAAAAAAATCACATTTCTAACACTAAAATGGCTGACACAACGACAGCACTGATAAGGTAAATTAAAAGAAATAAGCTGTCAGTGCTCCCTGAGGTTTAACCCAACAGCATAAAACCAGTTCCATCATGGATCCCATCACCGCCAGCACCCAGGTTTAACTGGGAACATGTCAGCATGACGAGGAAACGCTCCACCAGCGTTCTCCGCCCACAGGAAGGCTCAGACTCGCCACCAGTCAGTGTCAGCGTTTGATCTCAGCTTCTTGAGTAAATTCCACATGACGAAGACAACTGGGCCCGGCGAGCTGCAGGAAGTGGGCAGGAAACTCGGTCCGTCACGTCAACCTGCATCTGCTCCGCGAGGATAAGCTCCTCCAGACGAAACCAGCTCCAGGCTCCTTTCCTTCCATCTGACGCAGAGGTGACGGAGGGAGAGTCTGGATAAAATCAGCCTCATCAGGATGGAAACACGTCTGCTGCCTTTACGACCTGTCATTATTCAGGTTTCATGTCTACTTCTGGAGATATGAAGCCATTGTAATCTTTTTCTCAGAAATAACCACTTCTGACCCATTCTTCATATTAAATATTAGTTTAAATAATTAACGTCGATCCGGACGGCCTGAAGACGACATACAGGCTGCCTCAAGGTTCTGTGTTGGGCCCCAAACTCTTTGTATGGAGCATAAATGACCTGAAACGTTTCAGCAACAGTTACTTTTCTGTTTGATGCATCTTTATCCCATCTTTCATTTCTTTACTCCCTCATGTCCTTCACCTCCTTCATGTCTGGTCCAGCTTTATTTATTTATTTATTTACTTATTTTTCAGATATTTTTGATTCAGAATTTAATTACAGTTTAAACGCACAGGTCAAAATGGCAGCTGGTCCCGTTTCCATAGTTACGGCATGCGTGTGGTTTACGTAGTCAAACAAAGAAAGATCTCCTTAAAGAAATAATGAAGCTGCTATCTGGTGGAAACAGTCCAGATCCTCCAGTCTGATCCACCATCAGTCTGCACACCGTCACACCGACCTGACCGCGGCTGCAGATGAAACATTCCCACATGGAGGAGGACGCACAACTGTTCCTGTTTAGATCAGAGCTGCCATTGTAAGCTCTCAAAGTGAGGGTGTGTGTAGTGAGATGTGGCAGGGAAGGTTCTGGGATTTCGACAGCGCTTCGGGCGGCGCAGTCGACCGTCGTGGAGCTGATGAAAGCCAGAAGGCTTTCTGGAACTGCAGCCAAACAGATGCATCAGATACACCATGACTCAGGAATCAGGACGAAGTTTCTTCTTTAACTCAGCTTTTCCTTCCATTTCTACTGATAATTAAATAATTCTCTTTTAGCTGAAGCCACATTATCATTGTTCTAACATTTAGCCAGTTTGTCATTTTATTTCCCGCCTCTCCTCATCAGGTCCTGCTTCTAGTGTCATGTTGGCCTCCATGAGTCCACACCCGAGTCAGCTCCAAAAACTCAGGGTCCGTCCCGTCATCCCGCTCGGCGCCGTACCGCCATTGTCCCGCCGGAGACCGTTTCTATGCTACAGACCGTCACATCGCTGCGCTTTCAGTTCAAACTGGTTCAAAGCTTCACAGCTTCAAGTACGACACCGCTGACCTGCAGACCTGCTCTCAGGAAGCAATAAAGCACGCACACACGCACACACACACACACACACACTCACACTCACACACACACACACACACACACACACATACACACACACACACACACACACACACCATCTCATTCAGCTGTCTGGTTCCTGTGCTACTGGGGTCTCAGCAGTCAGACGGACATCAATGTGTTTGTGACAGCAGCGGTTCAGGTTCCATTAACCCGAAGGTTGGTGGTTTGAGTCCCACCCAGTTCAGCCCACCTTGCCTCCAGAATCAGCAGTGACTGTTGGCACCACTTGGCTGCAGCGAATAAACAACGCATTTAATGTGAAGTGATTTAATTCTGTCAACACAAACTTTTTTCTAACTCGCCCGTTTAAAAGTAATTTAATCTCGAAGTTCAGCATATTTAGGGGTGTGTCCTTTTGATTGACAGGTACCCAATCTCCCGCTTCAAGTCAGAAGAACGTAGAACAACCGCGGTTTTTAGCCGGTTAACAACGTGACTTAGCTTTAGCCCGCTTACCTCCGTTAGCTGGTTAGCTCCTGTTATCTCCGGGTTAGCTCGGTTAGCTCTTAGCTACAGAAAGCTCAAAGTTCGCTCGATGTCAATCATCCACCATGACGCTCACAGCCCCGCCCCTCAGCTCCACCTCTTTGCCCATATTTGTATTTTCTGGGCAAGACGACGCGCATGCCCCTGCCAAGATGGTGATGGTAGGAACCGCCCACCGAGCTTCAGTTCAGCTCTTCAGAAACCTACGGGTGACGTCGCGGAGGCTCCGCCCATCTTTTATATACAGTCTATGGCTGCACATTGTTTTTACAGTTTTGTGTCTGACATTAGGTCTGTGATGATACGCTTTAGTCCCAATTCAATTCGATTCTGATAGTTTGGGTGCTGATTCCGCTTAAATTATGATTTCACGATTCTTCAATATTGCTGATTTTTGTAAACAAAAACAAAAACAAAAAAAGTAAAAAACTTTTTTTGCTCATCATTTTCTTATTTTCAATGAGAAAAAAACAACACAGTAGCCAGACCATCATCTGCTGCTATAATCCCCAAGATGACAAGTAAAAAGACCAATAAAAACATTAAAAATGTATTTAAAATTGATTATTTTTATTCATTTGAAAAAAAAATCAATTTTAAATCCATTTTAAAATGTTGAAGCAAAAAATCCTGATATTGAATTAAATGGATTTGATTTCTCTAATTCTCTGCTGGCATGCAGACAGAGATCCAACTGGTCTTACCGACCAGCTCTGCTGCAGTGCAGGAGGAAAACAAGAACCATCGGAACCATCGGAACCATCGGAACCATGAGATACTCGTGAAAGACATTCTGAGTGACGCTGGATCAACAGTGAGTCCTGATTGGGAGAAGAGGGGACATGAGGACCAATCAGCCCGACATCTGAAGCAGAAAAACCCTAAATAATCCCTCCTACACCGTCTCACAACAATCACCCATGACATCGGCTGTCATACTCGAGCAGTTTTGTGTTAATAAAGTTTTGTGAATCCTGTTTTCTGCCTCCTATTCCATCGCTCCTGTAACGGTGACTTTAATATGGCCTTGGCTGGTGGCAGCTCCTCGGTGGCAGGCCACCAAGCTAATTGATTAGATGAAGACCTCTCTCTTGAAGGTGTCACCCCCCCCTCCACACACACACACACACACACACACACACACACACACACACACACACACACACACACACACACACAGCCAATCCCTCTAATGGTGTCCCAGCAACCCCGTCAGAGTTTCAAGGACCAATAGCAGAGATTTAAGAGGATCAGGTCAGAGGATGACTGGACGGTTCTTCATTTTAGCCCGTTTTACTCTCCGGTTGCATCAGAGCAGATGTTCTGAGGAAGAGGAAACATCCAGATGTTTGGACCAGAAAAGTCTCGGGGTGAGGGGGTGTCAGCGGCGAATCATTTATCATTTCAACATGTAATAAAATTATTTCTCTCACAGATAAACGCATGGCTGGAAGATGCTGATCCAACCGGAACGTAAACTGACGATGAGGCGACGCAGAGCAGACAAACAGCTCTAAGATCAGCATTCATTTAAAGTTTGAGACGTTTTCCTGGAACTTGTGGAAGATTAGAACGGTGCGAAGGAGTGGCAGAGGCAACTCTGGCATCTGTATAATTACAGGAAAATTACATTAATCACTGTAATTTACATCTCATCTCCAATCCAATTATTAGCAGTTTGACCTGCATAACATGCAAATCTAAAAGCGGCTCCCCCGACGCTGGGAGAGGAGGGGTGAGGAGTGTGGGACGCTGGGAGAGGAGGGGTGAGGAGTGTGGGATGCTGGGAGAGGAGGGGTGAGGAGTGTGGGACGCTGGGAGAGGAGGGGTGAGGAGTGTGGGACGCTGGGAGAGGAGGGGTGAGGAGTGTGGGACGCTGGGAGAGGAGGGGTGAGGAGTGTGGGACGCTGGGAGAGGAGGGGTGAGGAGTGTGGGACGCTGGGAGAGGAGGGGTGAGGAGTGTGGGACGCTGGGAGAGGAGGAGTGAGGAGTGTGGGACGCTGGGAGAGGAGGGGTGAGGAGTGTGGGATGCTGGGAGTTGGAAGACGGAAAGAAAAACAATCAACGTGTCTCTAACAGACGAGGACTTTAAACGGCCGCTGCCTCGGAGCACAGCTGCCGGGGCGCCACTGCAATACTTTCTAGTCTGATGTGAGATTACTGCCAGTAATTTGCTCATCTTCCTCTCTGGAGGGATGATCGCCCATCTTGTTCGTCTACGTGATGCCAGTCAGGCGGTTGTTACGAGGCAGTCCTCCCGGCGCTACAGGATCCAGCGTGCATCAGACCTCCACACGTCCAGAAAACTCGGCTATTCCTCCTCTTCTTGGTCGTCGTGCCTTTCACAACACCAAACTACAGCAAAGCCTCATCGTCTCTCCCGCTTCCCACCTTCGCTGTCATTCTGTTTCAGATGCAGCCATGACCAGGAGAGGCGAGGGAAGCCATCGCCGCTGACATGACATAATGCCGCTATCACAGCTAACACCGCTATTATAGCTAACACCGCTATCATAGCTAATGCCGCTATCACAGCTAACACCGCTATCACAGCTAATGCCGCTATCACAGCTAACACCGCTATCACAGCTAATGCCACTATCACAGCTAACACCGCTATCCCAGCTATCGCTGCTATTGCCGCTAACACAGCTAGCACCTCTATCGCCGCTAATGCAGCTAAAACAGCTAAAACAGCTAATGCAGCAAACCAGCTAACCATTATCTTGACCTTTGGGGAAAAAAAAATCACTATTGGTAAAAATTGGTTATCAGTCACAATGATAATACTATCTCAGCGTATCTGGAAGTGTCTGGCTGGGTTTGATCCATCCCACATTCTCAGCAGGAGATCAGATCTTCAGATGAGCTGCAGGAATGTAGCTAACGGCTTCACGGTTAGCTTCTCGACGACCAAACCTGCAGAGTGATGATGCCCAAACCGTACGAAGTTTTGGGACGAGATGCGTCTCATTAAAGCCGTGTCCTCTGGGAAACGCCACCTGCAGAGACGTCCAGATGCTGTTCTGCAGCTCCAACACCCAGAGTGAAATAAACCTTCCTGACAGCTTGTTGGGGCTGCAGGACCGCTTTACAGCAACCGATCCAACATGGCGGTTTTACCTGCTTCAGGTCTTTTACTGCGTTTAACACGGAAAAAACAACAACAAAGCTAAACACCAAAACAATTCCTTTTGTTCCATAAGAGGACAATCATGTTTAGTTGTAGTTAAATGAAAATTTGGCATCGCAGTGTTTGTTTTCTGCATCTAATAAAACAATAAATGGTTATAATAATTAGTTATGATGGATTTCATTGAACTCACTGGACAGCAGAGCCGACGGCGTGACCTCAATCTCACTGTTGGCTTGGTAGGGCTGGAAGGCCGAAGCTGATGTCATCTCACTGGCGAAAAGTTCTGGACTCTGCGTCCCAGTGGAGCTGGCGCTGGTACCATCGCCGCCATTGTGTGGGTCTTGCTCCTCAAACACCGCCACCAGCTGCAGAGGAAGGGAAACGTCAGTCAGGTTCAGGAAACATGCGACGGTCATGTGAATGAGACACGAGTCAGGCGGGTTGCAGCTTTAATGGCATTATTTAATCAGTATTCATGTTCTGGTAGGTTCTCTGGGTCGCCAGGTCTGGCCTCTCTGGGTCAACAAGTCTGTCTTTTCTAGGTTGCCAGGTCTGGCCTCTCTGGGTCACCAGGTCTAGCTTCTCTGGGTCACCAGGTCTGGCTTCTCTGGGTCACCAGGTCTGGCTTCTCTGGATCGCCAGGTCTGGCTTCTCTGGATTGCCAGGTCTAGCTTCTCTGGGTCACCAGGTCTAGCTTCTCTGGGTCACCAGGTCTAGCTTCTCTGGGTCACCAGGTCTAGTTTCTCTGGGTCACCAGGTCTAGCTTCTCTGGGTCACCAGGTCTGGCTTCTCTGGGTCACCAGGTCTGGCTTCTCTGGGTCACCAGGTCTGGCTTCTCTGGGTCACCAGGTCTGGCTTCTCTGGGTCACCAGGTCTAGCTTCTCTGGGTTACCAGGTCTGGCTTCTGTGGGTTGCCAGGTCTAGCTTCTCTGGGTCACCAGGTCTGGCTTCTCTGGATTGCCAGGTCTAGCTTCTCTGGGTCACCAGGTCTAGCTTCTCTGGGTCACCAGGTCTGGCTTCTCTGGGTTGCCAGGTCTAGCTTCTCTGGGTCACCAGGTCTAGCTTCTCTGGGTCACCAGGTCTGGCTTCTCTGGGTTGCCAGGTCTGGCTTCTCTGGGTCACCAGGTCTGGCTTCTCTGGGTCACCAGGTCTAGCTTCTCTGGGTCACCAGGTCTGGCTTCTCTGGGTCGCCAGGTCTGGCTTCTCTGGGTCACCAGGTCTGGCTTCTCTGGGTTGCCAGGTCTGGCTTCTCTGGGTCACCAGGTCTAGCTTCTCTGGGTTACCAGGTCTGGCTTCTGTGGGTTGCCAGGTCTAGCTTCTCTGGGTCACCAGGTCTAGCTTCTCTGGGTCACCAGGTCTGGCTTCTCTGGGTTGCCAGGTCTGGCTTCTCTGGGTCACCAGGTCTGGCTTCTCTGGGTCACCAGGTCTAGCTTCTCTGGGTCACCAGGTCTGGCTTCTCTGGGTCGCCAGGTCTGGCTTCTCTGGGTCGCCAGGTCTGGCTTCTCTGGGTTGCCAGGTCTGGCTTCTCTGGGTCACCAGGTCTGGCTTCTCTGGGTTGCCAGGTCTAGCTTCTCTGGGTCACCAGGTCTAGCTTCTCTGGGTCACCAGGTCTAGCTTCTCTGGGTCACCAGGTCTGGCTTCTGTGGGTTACCAGGTCTAGCTTCTCTGGGTCACCAGGTCTGGCTTCTCTGGGTTGCCAGGTCTAGCTTCTCTGGGTTGCCAGGTCTGGCTTCTGTGGGTTGCCAGGTCTGGCTTCTGTGGGTTGCCAGGTCTAGCTTCTCTGGGTCACCAGGTCTGGCTTCTCTGGGTTGCCAGGTCTAGCTTCTCTGGGTCACCAGGTCTAGCTTCTCTGGGTTACCAGGTCTGGCTTCTGTGGGTTGCCAGGTCTAGCTTCTCTGGGTCACCAGGTCTGGCTTCTCTGGGTTGCCAGGTCTAGCTTCTCTGGGTCACCAGGTCTAGCTTCTCTGGGTTGCCAGGTCTGGCTTCTGTGGGTTGCCAGGTCTAGCTTCTCTGGGTCACCAGGTCTGGCTTCTCTGGGTCACCAGGTCTGGCTTCTCTGGGTTGCCAGGTCTGGCTTCTCTGGGTCACCAGGTCTGGCTTCTCTGGGTTGCCAGGTCTAGCTTCTCTGGGTCACCAGGTCTAGCTTCTCTGGGTCACCAGGTCTAGCTTCTCTGGGTCACCAGGTCTGGCTTCTCTGGGTTGCCAGGTCTGGCTTCTGTGGGTTGCCAGGTCTAGCTTCTCTGGGTCACCAGGTCTGGCTTCTCTGGGTTGCCAGGTCTAGCTTCTCTGGGTCACCAGGTCTAGCTTCTCTGGGTTGCCAGGTCTGGCTTCTGTGGGTTGCCAGGTCTAGCTTCTCTGGGTCACCAGGTCTAGCTTCTCTGGGTCACCAGGTCTGGCTTCTCTGGGTTGCCAGGTCTGGCTTCGACAGCAAGCAGCTGCTCTCTTCCAAAGCAGGTGATGGAGAGAACTCCCATCCCAACATCCCCCAATCATCCCAGTCTGTCACACAAACTGGGAAGAGATCCAGATGAGTCTGGTGTAAACAGACATCACATGACCCAAAACCATGAAACCGCAGACCAGTTAAAGGGACATTACGTAACATTTTATATGCGTCATCGTGTTTTAATAATCTGACAGATTCTCTGTAAGTCCAGAACGTTTGATTTGTTTGTTAAACCAGGAGAGAAGCAGCGCGACAGTCCGCCGTCCTGAAACTGCAGCTCGGGACCCGTTCCAGAGTCCCACAACGGTTTAGACCCCAAAACCCATCTGTCATGTGTTCAGAGAATATAAACCTGCAGAGCCAAAGTCCAGAACAGAGTCCAGACCAGAGACCAGACCAGTATCCACTTTATCTAGACCAGAGACCAGACCAGAGACCAGACCAGTATCCACTTTATCTAGACCAGAGACCAGACCAGAGACCAGACCAGTATCCACTTTATCTAGACCAGAGACCAGACCAGAGACCAGACCAGTATCCACTTTATCTAGACCAGAGACCAGACCAGAGACCAGACCAGTATCCACTTTATCTAGACCAGAGACCAGACCAGAGACCAGACCAGTATCCACTTTATCTAGACCAGAGACCAGACCAGACCAGTATCCACTTTATCTAGACCAGAGACCAGACCAGAGACCAGACCAGTATACACTTTATCTAGACCAGAGACCAGACCAGTATCCACTTTATCTAGACCAGAGACCAGACCAGACCAGTATCCACTTTATCTAGACCAGAGACCAGACCAGACCAGTATCCACTTTATCTAGACCAGAGACCAGACCAGAGACCGGACCAGTATCCACTTTATCTAGACCAGAGACCAGACCAGAGACCAGACCAGTATCCACTTTATCTAGACCAGAGTCCAGACCAGAGACCAGACCAGTATCCACTTTATCTAGACCAGAGACCAGACCAGTATCCACTTTATCTAGACCAGAGACCAGACCAGAGACCAGACCAGAGTCCAGACCAGAGACCAGACCAGAGTCCAGACCAGAGTCCAGACCAGAGACCAGACCAGAGTCCAGACCAGAGACCAGACCAAAGTCCAGACCAGAGACCAGACCAGTATCCACTTTATCTAGACCAGAGACCAGACCAGAGACCAGACCAGTATCCACTTTATCTAGACCAGAGACCAGACCAGAGTCCAGACCAGAGACCAGACCAGACTCCAGACCAGAGTCCAGACCAGAGACCAGTCCAGAGTCCAGACCAGAGTCCAGACCAGAGACCAGATCAGAGTTCAGACCAGAGTCCAGACCAGAGACCAGACCAGAGACCAGACCAGTATCCACTTTATCTAGACCAGAGACCAGACCAGAGACCAGACCAGTATCCACTTTATCTAGACCAGAGACCAGACCAGAGACCAGACCAGAGTCCAGACCAGAGACCAGATCAGAGTCCAGACCAGAGACCAGACCAGAGTCCAGACCAGAGACCAGACCAAAGTCCAGACCAGAGACCAGACCAGTATCCACTTTATCTAGACCAGAGACCAGACCAGAGACCAGACCAGTATCCACTTTATCTAGACCAGAGACCAGACCAGAGACCAGACCAGAGTCCAGACCAGAGACCAGACCAGAGTCCAGACCAGAGACCAGTCCAGACTCCAGACCAGAGTCCAGACCAGAGACCAGACCAGACTCCAGACCAGAGTCCAGACCAGAGACCAGACCAGAGACCAGACCAGTATCCACTTTATCTAGACCAGAGACCAGACCAGAGACCAGACCAGTATCCACTTTATCTAGACCAGAGACCAGACCAGAGACCAGACCAGTATCCACTTTATCTAGACCAGAGACCAGACCAAAATCCAGACCAGAGACCGGACCAGAGTCCAGACCAGAGTCCAGACCAGAGACCAGACCAGACTCCAGACCAGAGTCCAGACCAGAGACCAGATCAAAGTCCAGACCAGAGTCCAGACCAGAGTCCAGACCAGAGACCAGACCAGAGACCAGACCAGAGTCCAGACCAGAGTTCAGAACAGTATCCAGACCAGAGACCAGACCAGAGTCCAGACCAGAGTCCAGACCAGAGACCAGATCAGAGTTCAGACCAGAGACCGGACCAGACTCCAGACCAGACTCCAGACCAGAGTCCAGACCAGAGACCAGACCAGTATCCACTTTATCTAGCCCGGAGTCCAGACCAGAGACCAGATCAGAGTTCAGAACAGTATCCAGACCAGAGTCCAGACCAGAGACCAGACCAGAGACCAGACCAGAGACCAGACCACAGTCGAGACCAGAGACCAGACCAGAGTCCAGACCAGAGACCAGACCACAGTCCAGACCAGAGTCCAGACCAGAGACCAGACCAGAGTCCAGACCAGAGTCCAGACCAGAGACCAGACCAGAGACCAGACCACAGTCGAGACCAGAGACCAGACCAGAGTCCAGACCAGAGTCCAGACCAAAGTCCAGACCAAAGTCCAGACCAGAGACCAGACCAGAGACCAGACCACAGTCGAGACCAGAGACCAGACCAGAGTCCAGACCAGAGTCCAGACCAAAGTCCAGACCAAAGTCCAGACCAGAGACCAGACCAAAGTCCAGACCAGAGACCAGATCAAAGTCCAGACCAGAGACCAGACCAGAGACCAGATCAGAGTTCAGAACAGTATCCAGACCAGAGACCAGACCAGTATCCAGACTATATCCAGACCAGAGACCAGACAAAACATTGAGCCACCGGTGGAGATGAAACTCTCCATGTTGACGGTTTTCCATCCAGGTTAAAACATGAAATCTGCAGGTTAACGTTTAACTGATCCTGCTTCTAATTATTCTAATTTATGATTTTATTTTATTATTGTTGCTGTTTGTTGTTGTACTTGTTCTCTCTTAAACACCCAACAATGGCCCAACCATGGCCCGACGATCGCCCATCAATGGCCCATTGATGGCCCGACGTTGACCAACGTCTCCAAGCAGCGGAAAACGCCGTCTCTTTGCAGCAGTAATACAGCCTATCGAGCCTCGTGACAACATATTCATCCAGTTATGTTTGTAAACTCCGGCCGTGGAGGCGTACAAGGTGCTAGATGGAGGAATTCCTCTGGGCTTCTGAAAGGCTGCACCTTTGTTTGCAGAGAGGAGACAGCAGAGCCAATCAGCTTCCATTTACAGCAGAATCTGTTACTAAACCTTTCTAAAGACGACGAAGCTCCTCTTGCATGCAGACAGAGCGATCACACAGCAGCAGAATGATGTTTAACATGCAAAACACAACAATAGTCTGCATTTCAGACTGGAGATGAGTTCCTTTTCATGTCTTTGTGCGACCTGCACAGGGAAGCAGAAGGAAAGCTTTAGTCACTGCTGGGAGCAAACAGCTTTCATGTACAGCACATTATATTAAAGCCAGGGCAGAAATAGCACTTTTTTCATGTATTAGCTGTTTCTCATCACCCCAACAGAAGGAAATCTGCATATAAACAAGTTTAGAAGTCTCTGCTCTTCTGTTTGATTTAATACATATGCAGAATATGATACTTAAGTGTGTACGTTTGTGTGTGTGTGCGTGTGAATTTATGTCCCAGGGTGAGTTTTCCCGTGTGGTTTACAGTTGCCGTAATTCACAGCAGCATCTCTCATGCTGCCTTGGCACAATTAAAGCAGGCTGCTTCTTCTTTCCCCTCAAGATGTTTCCTCGCATGCCGTCTCCGCCGTGCGTTCCATCACGAAAGCTACTCCCGTTTCACTCTAATCACGTTGCATCCCAATCTTAAAATTACATTCCTCAGGTTGTAAGGGTTTATCACAAGGCGGCCCCGGCGAGGGAGGAAGGAAACGAAACGTATCCGCAGATAGAAACACAGCAGACTGAGGAGGAAACGTCCTGCAGGTTTGCTTTCTGGTAAATCATTAAGAAGTGATGTGAAAATGTTCCTCAGACTCTGAAGATCCTCTACAACGTTTATTATCATCAACAGATTCCAGGAGGAATCTCTGTATTCTTGGGACAAAACTGGATGCAGGTGAACGTATGTTCTCTGCTAATTCGGAGCATTTTGTACAACTTCTGCGTCATTTAAGCGCATAATTTGGTCCATTTCATGTTTTTTTACAGCAGTTTTTCTCAGTGATGGTCCTCATGGACTCCCGCCCTTCATGTTCAGGAGGTAGCCTTACTTTAACACACCTGACTGAAAATAAAGGCTCATTAACAGGATTTTAAAATCATGACAAGCAGTTTAATCCCAATCAGGCATCATTCATTCATTCATCATCCTAACCGCGTAGTCTGATGAAGGGTTGCGGGGAAGCCGGAGCCTATCCCAGCAGTCTCTGGGCGAAAGGCGGGGTACACCCTGGACAGCTCGCCAGTCCATCGCAGGGCCCGAATCAGGTGTGAAGGAACTAAAACCTTCCCTGATGGAGCAAACAGAGCAGTTCCACCAGACACTGTGGGGGCAGTGTTGAGCTGCGTAGCTGATGTACAGCTTGCAAATAAACCAGAATCAGCTGCGATCTTTCTAATTAGCTCCATCTATTGTTCTGAATGTCTATGCCTGAGAATGATCTTCATGTTTGCGATCGTCTGAAACTGATGTCAGAACTCCGAAGTGAACGCAGCACCGCCCCCTGCTGGATGGACGGGCTAACAACAACGCTAATGTAGAGGAGTGTGAGGGTATAAGAGCAATGCGGTTTGAAACAAACATAAATGCATGTAAATAGAACATAAATGGGTCTAGAGGCATTAAAAGCAGACTTCCTCTCATCGTTCATCTGCAGGAGACGGCGTGTCCTGCAGACTAAAGAGGAGAGGGAGCATCCAGCTTGTTATCAGCCTGCATCTCTGATGGGATGGGGTTGCATTAGTGCCGATGGCGTGGGCAGCTTCCACATCTGGGAAGCTCCATCAATGCTGAAACATCTGCTCCCATCCAGACAACGTCTCTTTCAGGGAAGACCTTCCACCATGCTGGACCACATCCTGATGGTGGAACAGGAGAACTGGTCCAGCAGGACCATGCTGGACCACATCCTGATGGTGGAACAGGAGAACTGGTCCAGCAGGACCACATCCTGATGGTGGAACAGGAGAACCGGTCCAGCAGGACCATGTTGGACCACATCCTGATGGTGGAACAGGAGAACCGGTCCAGCAGGACCATGCTGGACCACATCCTGATGGTGGAACAGGAGAACTGGTCCAGCAGGACCACGCTGAACCACATCCTGATGGTGGAACAGGAGAACTGGTCCAGCAGGACCACGCTGGACCACATCCTGATGGTGGAACAGGAGAACTGGTCCAGCAGGATCACATCCTGATGGTGGAACAGGAGAACTGGTCCAGCAGGACCACATCCTGATGGTGGAACAGGAGAACTGGTCCAGCAGGACCACATCCTGATGGTGGAACAGGAGAACTGGTCCAGCAGGACCACATCCTGATGGTGGAACAGGAGAACTGGTCCAGCAGGACCACATCCTGATGGTGGAACAGGAGAACTGGTCCAGCAGGACCACATCCTGATGGTGGAACAGGAGAACTGGTCCAGCAGGACCACGCTGAACCACATCCTGATGGTGGAACAGGAGAACTGGTCCAGCAGGACCACGCTGGACCACATCCTGATGGTGGAACAGGAGAACTGGTCCAGCAGGATCACATCCTGATGGTGGAACAGGAGAACTGGTCCAGCAGGACCACATCCTGATGGTGGAACAGGAGAACTGGTCCAGCAGGACCACGCTGGACCACATCCTGATGGTGGAACAGGAGAACTGGTCCAGCAGGACCACGCTGAACCACATCCTGATGGTGGAACAGGAGAACTGGTCCAGCAGGACCACGCTGGACCACATCCTGATGGTGGAACAGGAGAACTGGTCCAGCAGGACCACGCTGGACCACATCCTGATGGTGGAACAGGAGAACCGGTCCAGCAGGACCACGCTGGACCACATCCTGATGGTGGAACAGGAGAACCGGTCCAGCAGGACCACGCTGGACCACATCCTGATGGTGGAACAGGAGAACCGGTCCAGCAGGACCACGCTGAACCACATCCTGATGGTGGAACAGGAGAACTGGTCCAGCAGGACCACGCTGGACCACATCCTGATGGTGGAACAGGAGAACTGGTCCAGCAGGACCATGCTGGACCACATCCTGATGGTGGAACAGGAGAACTGGTCCAGCAGGACTACGCTGGACCACATCCTGATGGTGGAACAGGAGAACTGGTCCAGCAGGACCACATCCTGATGGTGGAACAGGAGAACCGGTCCAGCAGGACTACGCTGAACCACATCCTGATGGTGGAACAGGAGAACTGGTCCAGCAGGACCACGCTGAACCACATCCTGATGGTGGAACAGGAGAACTGGTCCAGCAGGACCACGCTGGACCACATCCTGATGGTGGAACAGGAGAACTGGTCCAGCAGGACCACGCTGGACCACATCCTGATGGTGGAACAGGAGAACTGGTCCAGCAGGACCACGCTGGACCACATCCTGATGGTGGAACAGGAGAACTGGTCCAGCAGGACCACGCTGGACCACATCCTGATGGTGGAACAGGAGAACTGGTCCAGCAGGACCACGCTGGACCACATCCTGATGGTGGAACAGGAGAACTGGTCCAGCAGGACCACGCTGGACCACATCCTGATGGTGGAACAGGAGAACTGGTCCAGCAGGACCACGCTGAACCACATCCTGATGGTGGAACAGGAGAACTGGTCCAGCAGGACCAAGCTGAACCACATCCTGATGGTGGAACAGGAGAACTGGTCCAGCAGGACCACGCTGAACCACATCCTGATGGTGGAACAGGAGAACTGGTCCAGCAGGACCACGCTGAACCACATCCTGATGGTGACAAAGTTTCATCATCTGACATGTTGTTTATCTTCTGCTGGGAATAAAATATGACCTGATGGGATTCTGGTTTTATTTACGTGTCAGACAGCATCCGGTATTTTGTACGGGATATTTAACGCTGTTGTGTGAATGATGAAAGCAGCTTTGTGAGGACGTGAAGGCTGATGTAAAGTCGTCCCCCGAGACATTCATGCTGCTCGGTTTTATGTTCAAGCCAAAGAGTCATTAGCGACAAACTAATCCGGCCTCCCATTCACATTTCTCTGCCCTCCGCCTGCCAGCTGCCCATTTACAGAAGTGGTGAATACTGTTGTTGGTGTTGCAGCAAATACATCTCAAATCCCTCTAATTAGGTCCACTTTTCAGCGCCTTTCAGCGGGCACAGTGTTGCTATCTGCCATGTACAGCTAAACCCCTTCACACGCCCACATTTCACAACAAAACCAGCCTCTATTTATCCTGACCTGAATATTTATGGGCTTTTGAAAGTGCTTGTTCACCCTGTTACACTGAAAAAGACATGAAAAGTTGTCTCTGTTTGGGAATCTGAGGCTTTTTATGAAAGCTGTTGGGCAGCACATCCAGCTGCTCAGAAAGTGCCGCTTCAGAAGCCGGTTGCTCAGTTTCCTGCTCCCCAGACGCTCCAGATCAATTTATCCCCAAAAGAAGGCGGCCGAGTTTCGTTTCAAACGGCTTGTTTTGTTTCAGAAGGTTCCGGGTTTGCAGCCGTTTGACCAGAATGTACAAGTCGGACGAGAAGGAATGCTGCGTTTGTCGGGGTGGAGGGACTTAGGAGTCATGAGGCCAGTTCTGGAGGCAGGTGCGAAGCAGAAAAACTGTTCTGTGTGGAGTACTTACAGGGGTTGCAACTCAGGAACATGACGACACGAGGCGTGACTTGAGCAGAACTATGAACTGGCAAACTGAGGAACACTAACGAGAAACAGGTGAAGCTGGTTTAATGAAACCAGGTGAGCTAACGACAGGAAGCAGAAAGCAAAACAACGCAGAAGGAAAACAACTACAAATCCCTCCATCTCCTCTGGGCCGGACACGGCCCCCAGTGCTCCCATGACTACTGGAACCACTGTTGCTTTCACCCTCCAGGCCTTCTCCAGGTCTTCCTTGAGGTCTTGGTACTTCTCCAGTTTCTCCTTTTTCCTGATATTTCCATCATTGGGGATGGATCCATCGATCACTACGGCTTTCCTCTGCTGCTTCTCCATGATCACTATGTCCGCTTGGTTGGCCACCACCATTTTATCTGTCTGGATCTGGAACTCCCAGAGGATCTTAGTCCTCTCATTCTCCACCATCTTGGGGGGAGTTTCCCACTGGGACTTGGGGGTCTCCAGTCCATATTCTGTACAGATGTTCCTGTACACTATGCCAGCTACTTGGTTATGGTGCACCATGTATTCTTTGCCTGCCAGTATCTTGCACCCTGCTGTGAGGTGCTGGATTGTTTCAGGGGCTTCTTTGCATAGTCTGCACCTGGGATCCTGCCTGGTCTGGTAGATCTGGGATCCTGCCTGGTCTGGTAGATCTGGGATCCTGCCTGGTCTGGTAGATCTGGGATCCTGCCTGGTATGGTAGATCTGGGATCCTGCCTGGTCTGGTAGATCTGGGATCCTGCCTGGTCTGGTAGATCTGGGATCCTGCCTGGTCTGGTAGATCTGGGATCCTGCCTGGTCTGGTAGATCTGGGATCCTGTCTGGTCTGGTAGATCTGGGATCCTGCCTGGTATGGTAGATCTGGGATCCTGCCTGGTCTGGTAGATCTGGGATCCTGCCTGGTCTGGTAGATCTGGGATCCTGCCTGGTCTGGTAGATCTGGGATCCTGCCTGGTCTGGTAGATCTGGGATCCTGTCTGGTCTGGTAGATCTGGGATCCTGCCTGATCTGGTAGATCTGGGATCCTGCCTGGTATGGTAGATCTGGGATCCTGCCTGGTCTGGTAGATCTGGGATCCTGCCTGGTCTGGTAGATCTGGGATCCTGCCTGGTCTGGTAGATCTGGGATCCTGCCTGATCTGGTAGATCTGGGATCCTGCCTGGTGCAGTAGATCTGGGATCCTGCCTGGTCTGGTAGATCTGGGATCCTGCCTGGTCTGGTAGATCTGGGATCCTGCCTGGTGCAGTAGATCTGGGATCCTGCCTGGTCTGGTAGATCTGGGATCCTGCCTGGTGCAGTAGATCTGGGATCCTGCCTGGTCTGGTAGATCTGGGATCCTGCCTGATCTGGTAGATCTGGGATCCTGCCTGGTGCAGTAGATCTGGGATCCTGCCTGGTGCAGTAGATCTGGGATCCTGTCTGGTCTGGTAGATCTGGGATCCTGTCTGGTATGGTAGATCTGGGATCCTGCCTGGTGCAGTAGATCTGGGATCCTGCCTGGTCTGGTAGATCTGGGATCCTGCCTGGTGCAGTAGATCTGGGATCCTGCCTGGTGCAGTAGATCTGGGATCCTGCCTGGTATGGTAGATCTGGGATCCTGCCTGGTATGGTAGATCTGGGATCCTGCCTGGTGCAGTAGATCTGGGATCCTGCCTGGTCTGGTAGATCTGGGATCCTGCCTGGTGCGGTAGATCTGGGATCCTGCCTGGTGCGGTAGATCTGGGATCCTGCCTGGTGCAGTAGATCTGGGATCCTGCCTGGTCTGGTAGATCTGGGATCCTGCCTGGTCTGGTAGATCTGGGATCCTGCCTGGTCTGGTAGATCTGGGATCCTGCCTGGTCTGGTAGATCTGGGATCCTGCCTGGTGCGGTAGATCTGGGATCCTGCCTGGTGCGGTAGATCTGGGATCCTGCCTGGTCTGGTAGATCTGGGATCCTGCCTGGTGCGGTAGATCTGGGATCCTGCCTGGTCTGGTAGATCTGGGATCCTGCCTGGTGCGGTAGATCTGGGATCCTGCCTGGTGCGGTAGATCTGGGATCCTGCCTGGTGCGGTAGATCTGGGATCCTGCCTGGTGCGGTAGATCTGGGATCCTGCCTGGTGCGGTAGATCTGGGATCCTGCCTGGTGCAGTAGATCTGGGATCCTGCCTGGTGCAGTAGATCTGGGATCCTGCCTGGTATGGTAGATCTGGGATCCTGTCTGGTGCGGTAGATCTGGGATCCTGCCTGGTCTGGTAGATCTGGGATCCTGCCTGGTCTGGTAGATCTGGGATCCTGCCTGGTATGGTAGATCTGGGATCCTGCCTGGTCTGGTAGATCTGGGATCCTGCCTGGTGCGGTAGATCTGGGATCCTGCCTGGTCTGGTAGATCTGGGATCCTGCCTGGTGCGGTAGATCTGGGATCCTGCCTGGTGCGGTAGATCTGGGATCCTGCCTGGTGCGGTAGATCTGGGATCCTGCCTGGTGCAGTAGATCTGGGATCCTGTCTGGTCTGGTAGATCTGGGATCCTGCCTGGTCTGGTAGATCTGGGATCCTGCCTGGTCTGGTAGATCTGGGATCCTGCCTGGTGCGGTAGATCTGGGATCCTGCCTGGTCTGGTAGATCTGGGATCCTGCCTGGTGCGGTAGATCTGGGATCCTGTCTGGTGGGGTAGATCTGGGATCCTGCCTGATCTGGTAGATCTGGGATCCTGCCTGGTCTGGTAGATCTGGGATCCTGCCTGGTCTGGTAGATCTGGGATCCTGCCTGGTGCGGTAGATCTGGGATCCTGTCTGGTGGGGTAGATCTGGGCCTCGATGGGCTCAGGGCCTGGTCCTGTGGTGACTTTATGGTGGTTGGTTGGGCATCCTGCGTTTCATCTGGCAGGTACAGCAGCGACACACACTGACTGTGTTCTGCATAACAACCTGAGTGCAGGCCACCAATGTCGCCTGGCCAAAGTCTTCGTCAGGTACTGTGGAACCAGTACAGGAGACTAACTAAGTCCAGAAACCATCTTTACTTGACATGAACTGGTCACATGACTCCTGTAACGTCCTGACGTGTAAATGCAGAAAAGCCATGAGTGTTATATGTCAACATGGAAAAACCAGCTGATGAGAGAATTAAAGCTTTTTACTGATATTTCAGAGGTTTTTCCAACTGGAAGTGTTTCCATTTGCAGTTCTGACTGTGATGTTTAGCTTTTGCGTAGCTGTAGGGGTGATGGGCTCTGCGAGATGCTTCCACGGACGACATTTTTGGTTATTTTTATCTCCTGTGGATGCGATGTGAGATACCACCGTGGTGCGGCGAGTCCTCGTCGATGCCGGACCGTCACGGCTTTTCCTTTCTACAAGCAGCAGAACCCTGCAGGACCTTTACTCATGTTTACTGTATGTTTGCTTCAAAATGAAGGTGAAGCTGTCAGAAGTGACAGAAAGTGTCAGTAAACAGTCATTCCACTTCCGGTGAGTCCATATAATCATTAACCCTTTAAATCCCAGTTCCACGTTTTCATCCGACGTCTTTATTTGGCTTTTTAATAAACTATATTAATAAAAATGTTCAGGAATTATTGGAGATTGTCGTGTTTTCCTGTCCAGGCTTGTTTACAGAGTGAGTCCAGCACTTCTTGTTCATCTCTGACATACATGAGAATCATGGAGACGTTGGCGCCCCCTGTGGTCAACGACTTGCTAATACACCTGAAACTGGACAAACTGGACAAACTGGACTTCACTTCATGCTGGACCAGTTTAACAATGTTTCTGAAGCTGAGCCTGGAGTCTAAAATACTCCCAGGAATCTGAAATGGTCTATTTTTCTGATTTTATCTCCCGTAACGGTCGGATAGCTTTCACAATGTCGCCTGTTGATAAGAACATCGTCGCTGTTTTTAAACTCTGTCGGCCAGAGATTTACTTTGTGATTTTTCCTCATGTTTCTTCTATTTGTGTCAGATGAAAACACATCATGTAGACTTGACAGGCATGTTGTCTGACTCCATACGTTTCCGTCAGCATCACAGTTCTCTACTTTGTCCGACTCTTTGCCCTCCGAGCTGCCGGAAAGAAAGTCCTCCGTCAGATCCTAAAGTTAGTGATGCACAGGTATGCAGGGAAAATCGGCGCGACACCTGAGGCTGATGATGATGATGAGGCTGATAAGGAGGCTCAGAAGGTGAATGTTAAACAGCTTGTGAATCCAACCTGCAGAAAAACCCTCATCAAAGCAAAGCTGGAGACTGTGGAGAGGAAGGAGACCACATTACAGGACGCGAGCTGCAGAAATGTTCCACTTTCCAGTTTCAGGATAAACTCTTTAGCTCCTACCTGCTTCAGCTGAGAGAAGCGTTGAAGAGGGAAGAAGTGTTGGAGTTTTATTTCATGGACCGGTATCTCTCCTGCAGGGAGCTACAACGCTGCTGCTGCCTTAAGCCCCTGAAGCAAGGCTGACACTCATCCACTTTCAGGCCGTTCCGCTGACTGTCACAGCAGCTGCCAATCACCCGCTATCTGCCTGCGAGCCCGCGGGCTGCTGCAGAGAGGCGAGATGAAGGGGTGAGGCAGAGAGACGACAGTCGGCTCAGGAGAGCTGCCGAGGTACAAGTTATATTTGGCTTCCGTCATTTCCATGTGGAAAGCAGGGAGACTAAATAACTCCAGAAAACAGAATCTCATGAACCTTCTTCCACCTGTGTAATATCACAAACATGATGGACATCCTGTCTCAGAGAGATGCAGTAAAACTCGTCCATGTCTTTGTTACTTCCAGACTGGACTACTGCAGTTCCTTATCAATGTTTTGTCCCAGATACGCCCTGAAACGTCTCCATCTGATCCAAAACGCTGCAGCCGGGGTTCTGATGAGGACCAGAGATCATAGTTCTCCAGTTTTATCGTCTCTCCATCGACTCCCTGTTAAATCCAGGATGGAGTTTAAACTTCTTCTCCTCACATATAAAACTCTCCATGACCAAGCTCCATCGTACCAGTTTATATCCCTCTTCCTCTTCATCTCTCTGCTCCTCAGTAGAAACATTTGGCAGTATCGGCATCATTAACATGTTGGTCTGTCTTTCCTGCCCAACCGGTCCAGGTCCAGGCAGTCCTCCGGAGGCGGGCTCTGCGGAGGTTTTTCCTTCCCACGGTCGCCTCATGCAGCTCAGGATGGGATGGATCCCAGTCAGGACTCCATGCAGCTGGTGGTTTTCCTCCTCTGAGCTGTTCATTCGGAATTGGCTGGAACTGTCTGTAAAGTGACCTGAGATGGACTGGCGAGCTGTCCAGGGTGTACCCTGCCTTCGCCCATAGACAGCTGGGATAGGCTCCAGCTTCCCCGCGACCCTGAATGGATAAAGCGGTTTAGAAAATGAATGAATGAATGTCTGTAAAGTGACCTGAGAGGGCGTTGAAGCGGCGCCGTACGGATGAAGCTGAACGGAACCAAAAGGGAAGTAAAAGACTTAAAACGCTTGAACTCTCAGGTCGCATGAACTCCTGGCTGTTTCCTTCACATAAGCAGCTAAATCATGTTTTAACAATTTATCTTCACAACTCATTCTAAGTTTTTAGTCCAATCTTTATTGTTTTTACCAGATTAAAGGATGAATTGTTGTGTTTTTATACTGTGGGATAAAATCATGTCAGCAAACATCAGACCCTGCTCCTGTACTGTCTGACGACTGCAAGCATCTCCTACATTTCTGTAGTTTGTATCGATTGAATAATTGTTTTTAAATGAAACCAGGCTGTTATTCCATGAGTCAGATTAAGCAAAACTGGAGGAAAATGATGAAAACATACCATCTGTAGCTCATAAGCCTCCCAACCTCATCCCAGACTGGCCAGACTTCGCCTTCCCTCTGTCATTTATCATCATTTCGCTGCAGGGCCACCGGAGGCTCCGAGTTATTACAGCTACTGGAGAGGTGGCAACAGCGAAAGACACTTACTCCACCTCAAACTCCAAGGACTCTGATCCCTCATCCCTCATCCACACACCACTCATCTACCCACTCATCTGTCCATCCATCCATCCATCTCCTCAAGCAACCTTTAAGAATCCATCAGTTACAGACGATTCATCAGATGAGTCTGATCAGTGCACATCCTTCCTCACTGCAGGGCTTCTGACCTTTAGTTTGAACCTTTTACTACTTCAGGCATCATCCGAGTGGACAGCCGTCTTCCTCCAACTCCAAACTTATCACACTTTTTAATATTTCATTATTCCCCCCGTCCATTATTTCTCACACACTCAGAGTCAAGCAAACCAACAAAGTGCTTAGTCCTGTATTTTTTCCTGCTCATTAACATCATCAAATATTCAGAATATGAGTCTCCAGCACGACTAGCATCCCAGATAACCATCAAACAGCAGCTCTTCAGAAACAGATGCATATTTCAGGTGCTGTTGCACGGACGAGTGCAAAGGCTGCACAGACCTGCGATGCTGCGACACCAAGGACGTGGGAATGAAAAGGAGTTTGCAGAACTGGAGTCCTCCAACCAGTTAATGACTGGTTAACTAAAGCATGAAGTTTTTCTTTCCCTTTTTAAAGGTAGAAACAAAAAGGTGGGAGGAATGTTAGCGTGGACGCAGAGGCAGTGAGAAAATGTACGGAGCAAGCAAAGTTTAACCAGATTAGAGACTCATCCCCTTCAAATCCAGGAGGCTAAATTCCCGTCCGCCTTTGAAGTTTCCTCCAGCGTTGGGGAAATGAATTCACACATATTATACCTCCGCACTGCTGACAGGAGGGAAAATTTTACTACGCTCCTGACACTTTCCTGCATGTTTATTAACACAGCTGCTTGTACAGTATGTACAATTCACCTGCACTCCGCCGCAGGACCACAAAAACACAAAAACACAAAAGATTTATTCTGCTGCAACTGAAGGAGAAAAGGAGACAAGAGGAAACTGATGACACGCTCTAAAAGCAAATTCCCGAATCACGACCAGTTCTGGCTAAAAAATACTTCCCGTAATCCAGATCCAGGCCAACAACAGTAGTCCAAGCCAGACTGGTCCCTGATTCTGGCGCATACAGCCCTTCCCGGTGCCGTAAACTTGGAAAACGTACCGTGTTGTGCGAGCAGTCCTGGGTTCAGACCCCGGACAAGCCCCCAATTCGGTATGGTCGGCTCAGGGACCATAGGAAAAAGGGAAAAGGTTACATTTACCGGGCCCCACCGCAGAAAGGGCGGCCCTTTCATGGGGTATGGAGTCTCCAATCAGCCAACAAATAAACAAAATATACCAACAGGCCTACAAGGGCTGAACCAGGCTGGACCGGACTGGGCCGGGCCGTCACAATGTTAATAATGGCTCAGATGGGTCCAGCCCAGATGTTTGTTTTTCAACCCTCGGACGATGAATCCTCTGAATGTCCTTCTGGTAAACTATCCGACTGCTTTCTGGGAACAAAGTAATTACTGAAAGATGTTTGATAAACGAAACACAATAATTCAACCTGATTCCACTGGTAATTGTCCCTATTGGTCCGGATCAATAACAGCAATCTAAGACATGCATGTGTTTGTTTTTTAAACTAATCTCTTAATAAATAATTAAACTTTTCTGGAGAAATAAAAACTCTCAGTTTTTCATGTATAAAACCAAAAGTATTCTTTTGTTATATATATATATGTCTATATATCTATATATATATATATATATATATATATATATATATATATATATATATATATATATATATATATATATATATATGTGTGTACATATATATATATATATATATATATATATATATATATATATATAAATATATATATATATGTATACATATATTTTTTTTTATGTGTGTACATATATATAAATATATATGTATATATGTGATATGGAAAATATATTTGCATAAATAATTATGAAGATGAATTTAAAATAAAATTAGAACAAAAATTATGTAAATATGTAACTTTGTCAGGAAGTTTTTTTTTTCTCTTTAAATTTCAGGTTGTTCGTGTTTTCTACAAAGACACTTTATGATTTGAACTTGAACTTGTACTAAAAGGGAATTTATAGGTTATAACGCTGGTATTTAACTGGTCCAACTCACTGGAAAGCAGCTTGTTCTGCAGCTAACATGCACAATGACCCTCCTGATTTATAACCCTGATCTCAGGCAGGGATGTCCAAGTCCGGTCCCAAAGGCCCGCTGTCCTGCAGGGATCAGGTGTTTCCTGAGCTTCCCACCTGTGATAGCATCAGCTGGGACACGTTAGCACCGAGTCTGAACCAGGCCTTTACATTCAGCACAAAAACAACATGTCCAAAATATTTTCTTCTAAACCTGCTAGATCCAAACAGAAACTGGTTCCAGACTGGGGGGGGTTGTGTGTGGCCTTCATCCTTTCAGCTGGGACGGCCATGGCTGAGCTGCTCGTAGCCCGAGGCCATGGACCAGCAACAGAGGTAGAAACTACTTAACATGCAAACAGAAGCACTTTGAACTCCTGGAACACAGACTTCAAAACAAACACCCCCATGTGCTCAGCTGCAGAAATGAATCAGTCACATGACCAGCTTTGTTGTTCCAGTCCGGCCTACAGACTGACCATCCTGCAGCACCTGAATGTCTGGTCACCAGGTGCACGAGGAAATGCTGTCTTTGGATTCCATGTGTGGAAGTCTGGACACGCACTGGACCTGCAGGTCTTCAGCAGTTGGACATGAAACATCACAGATAAAACTGCTTCTTCTCGTCTTTCCACAGTTTCTAACAAGCTCAGAGAAACACTGCAGAGCATTAAAGTGGCTTCTGATTGGCTGTTTCAGCCTGTGGACATGACGTGGAGCCTCGCGAGATCTCATAAGACGTGTCAGTCAAAACTTCTACATGGAAAAGTCCGTCATTATACAGATGACTTAAGGCTCGTCAAGGTGTTCCTGGTCAGGTGTTCCTGTCCAAGTGTTACTGGTCAGGTGTTCCTGGTCAGGTGTTCCTCTCCAGGTGTTCCTGGTCAGGTGTTCCTGTCCAGGTGTTCCTGTCCAGGTGTTCTTGGTCAGGTGTTCCTGTCCAGGTGTTCCTGTCCAGGTGTTTCTGGTCAGGTGTTCCTAGTCAGGTGTTCCTGGTCAGGTGTTCCTGGTCAGGTGTTCCTGTCCAGGTGTTCCTGTCCAGGTGTTACTGGTCAGGTGTTCCTGTCCAGGTGTTCCTGTCCAGGTGTTACTGGTCAGGTGTTCCTGGTCAGGTGTTCCTGTCCAGGTGTTCCTGTCCAGGTGTTACTGGTCAGGTGTTCCTGTCCAGGTGTTCCTGTCCAGGTGTTCCTGGTCAGGTGTTCCTGGTCAGGTGTTCCTAGTCAGGTGTTCCTGTCCAGGTGTTCCTAGTCAGGTGTTCCTGGTCAGGTGTTACTGGTCAGGTGTTCCTGTCCAGGTGTTCCTGTCCAGGTGTTCCTGTCCAGGTGTTACTGGTCAGGTGTTCCTGTCCAGGTGTTCCTGTCCAGGTGTTCCTGTCCAGGTGTTCCTGTCCAGGTGTTACTGGTCAGGTGTTCCTGTCCAGGTGTTCCTGTCCAGGTGTTCCTGTCCAGGTGTTCCTGTCCAGGTGTTACTGGTCAGGTGTTCCTAGTCAGGTGTTCCTGGTCAGGTGTTACTGGTCAGGTGTTTCTAGTCAGGTGTTACTGGTCAGGTGTTCCTAGTCAGGTGTTCCTGTCCAGGTGTTCCTAGTCAGGTGTTCCTGGTCAGGTGTTACTGGTCAGGTGTTTCTAGTCAGATGTTCCTGGTCAGGTGTTACTGGTCAGGTGTTTCTAGTCAGGTGTTCCTGTCCAGGTGTTCCTGTCCAAGTGTTACTGGTCAGGTGTTCCTGGTCAGGTGTTCTTGGTCAGGTGTTCCTGTCCAGGTGTTCCTGGTCAGGTGTTCCTAGTCAGGTGTTCCTGGTCAGGTGTTCTTGGTCAGGTGTTTCTGGTCAGGTGTTCCTGTCCAGGTGTTCCTGTCCAGGTGTTACTGGTCAGGTGTTCCTGGTCAGGTGTTCCTCTCCAGGTGTTACTGGTCAGGTGTTCCTGTCCAGGTGTTCTTGGTCAGGTGTTTCTGGTTAGGTGTTCTTGGTCAGGTGTTTCTGGTTAGGTGTTCTTGGTCAGGTGTTCCTGTCCAGGTGTTCCTGGTCAGGTGTTCTTGGTCAGGTGTTACTGGTCAGGTGTTCCTGTCCAGGTGTTCCTGTCCAGGTGTTACTGGTCAGGTGTTCCTGTCCAGGTGTTCCTGTCCAGGTGTTCCTGTCCAGGTGTTCCTCTCCAGGTGTTACTGGTCAGGTGTTCCTGTCCAGGTGTTCCTAGTCAGGTGTTCCTGGTCAGGTGTTACTGGTCAGGTGTTACTGGTCAGGTGTTCCTGGTCAGGTGTTCCTGGTCAGGTGTTACTGGTCAGGTGTTCCTGTCCAGGTGTTCCTAGTCAGGTGTTACTGGTCAGGTGTTCCTGTCCAGGTGTTCCTGTCCAGGTGTTTCTGTCCAGGTGTTCCTAGTCAGGTGTTTCTGTCCAGGTGTTCCTGTCCAGGTGTTACTGGTCAGGTGTTCCTGTCCAGGTGTTCCTGTCCAGGTGTTTCTGTCCAGGTGTTCCTAGTCAGGTGTTAATGGTCAGGTGTTCCTGTCCAGGTGTTCCTGTCCAGGTGTTTCTGTCCAGGTGTTCCTAGTCAGGTGTTAATGGTCAGGTGTTCCTGTCCAGGTCTTCTACTCATTCTGACGGTTTTCCAGCTGATGAAACCTTGGATTTGCCGCAGGTCATATTAGTTGTGCATCTGAGGTTCTGGTCCATGTCCTGACCAGTAGGGGGCGTAATGAACCGGGCCGCGTCCCACCGCCGCAACAAAACGTCGTTGCAGCGACGTAACAAGCGAAACATCTGTCTCTGCTGTTTGTTCCAGTTCAGGGTCGAGCTGTTCACATGGGATGAACCATGATGACACAGCTGTCCTTCAACAGAAACATCTGTCTGGGTGGAACCCCCCCTAGCAGGAGGAGATCCTGCAGGACTTCCAGATGGAGAAGCAGCTCCAACAGATACCTGGAGAAACATCAGACATCTCCATCCATCAGTCGCAGGAACAGCTGAGATGTTCTGGTAGAGGACCTGAACCCCCCACCCTGCCCAGATGATCTATATGTTCTTTATTTACTTATTTGTTTCTTCATATATCTATTTGTTGTTGTTGTTTTGGTTGTTGTGTGCTTCTCTTATCTCTGCAGACCAGAACGGCTTTATTTTAACAGTTTCATAAACTAAAAGTGAAATCTGACGAAACACCAGGAGCTCAGGGCGATAATAAACCATGGAGAACCACGGATACGAGCGGGAAACCACGGAAACGGTGGAAAACTGCAGAAAACACACAGGAGGAAACTCTCCGGTCTGGACGGAGCTAACTGCCCCTCCAGCGTCTGTTGGGGACATGAAACACTCCGCCGGTTCCTCCTCGCCTCCCGTCAGACTCTTTGTTCTTCCCGGAGGCAGGTCGCCGTCTTCGCCAGGCATCTCCTGCCCTCTAGTGCACGCCGCGCTCCAAGCCGCTCTTCACACACACCAGCCTCTGCTTGGTGAAGTGTGTGTGTGTGTGTGTGTGTGTGTGTGTGAGATGTAAACGTTCCTGATCAGATGAATGGGAACAACCATCGATCCCTGACCGCACCGCTGCTCAGTAATCAGAGTACTCCGCGGGTAAAATGGTCAGTAAGTCAAGCAAATGCTGCATGCTGGATGGAGGAAATGAGGACAAAGCGGCCCCACCCTGTGCATTATGGGAGGTTACACGGCGGGATGGGGGGTGCACGTCTGGGGAGTGCTGCTGAACTCCTGTAACCTCAATTATTCAGCATTAGGCCCCGCGATTGATTTCCTGTTGGATCGACTTACTGCGTCTTGAGCAGTGGGACAGTGACACGCTGCAGCCGAGGCGGGGGGGGGGGGGGCGTCATGGACGGGAGGGGAGATACAGATCCATCGGAGGAGAGGAGGCTGTAATTAAAGACTGCACTTATCAGGGCTGTGATAGATGGAGATGTCACATCGTGGGCTGGTTAGGCTGAGAGAAGCCGGTTCGTTTGGCTTGGAGGGAGTGGGGGGGGGGGGGGGTGACATGGCGCGGAGGCCAGCAGGTTCCCATGACTGCAACTCCTGCTGAGGCTGGAACAATATTTATGTTTGAAAGCAAAGCTCTGTGGCTGTCAGACATGCAAGGAAGACTGATTGTTTGAGGTTATTTCTGGAGGATCCTCAGAGGAAACGGAACCGAGGGTTCTCACACAGAACGGCGTCGGGGCCGAGCAGATGGCAGGTTCTCCTTGGTCCAACCTTCAGAAGCTGTGCTGGGATCTGCAGGTTCAAACCTGAAGCCTGGCGGAGGACACGCTCCCTCCAGGAAGGTTGGAGGTTTAAGAGGAGGCGCCGTCTGTTGCACCTCCTTCATCAAACAACAGAAACTTTTCATCTCAAAGGAAACAAAGCATAAAAATGTCAATAAAAACATCTCATCGGGTCATATTTCATTCCCAGTCGAAGATAAACAACATGTCAGATGGTGAAACTGAGAAAATCTGAGCTGATGGTGAATCTGATGAGCAACACGTCTGGAAACAGCTGGAAGCAACAAAAGGCTGAAAAGCAGAAACATGACTGGTATTAAAGGAACATTTCAGAGAGGCAGCGTGTGGAACAACTTCACAACGTTCCCACCATCCACGCTGAATAATATCAGATTATTCAGAAAAATTAGAAGGAATCCCTGTACGTACAGGACGAGGTTGGATGCTGGTGATCATTAGGTTGTCATTAAAAAGCAAACCAAAAAAAAAGCTTCTGGAAGAGGAATTTACAGCTAATCAGGATAATTATCAAAGGGTCACGTAGAAGAGCACCTTAGAGCGTCTGAGGCGCGAAATGTGGACAAACTGCAGAATAAAGGTCTGAATTTTTAAGAAATTCATGAAAGATTCTCCAGACTGTAAAAATGTCCCGATATTGAGGATCCCACCAACTGCAGCCTAACAGATAATCTATTTATTCAGAGAATTAGAAGGAATCTCTGTATGCTGACTCAAGCTGACCTCTGCTTTCTAACCTTTTGGAGGTGAGTTGATGATTCCTGATGGTGACATCTTGGCAGCGGCTCGTTGTTTTCTGCTTTTTAATCAAGACTTAATGAGAAGACAAGTAGTAGCAGGAAGACCGGGGCGGCCTTCCTCCAGGCTTCACCGCAGAGCAGCTGACAACTGTGTTTTCTCCAGCAGAATGTGCTAATAAAGTCGCTGCTTTAAGGCTTCTTCTACTTAATAACTTCAGTTTTGCAAACCTTGTGTATATTTTGGCAACGGATGCCTGTTGCCAGCCAAATGTTGGCTTTATAAGAGCTCACAGTTACTAGAAATTACACCCATCATTCAGGTATCTTCAGCGGGGGGGTTGCAGACACGACCTGTTGAGACTGGAACCAGGTTTGAGGTTCGTCAGACTGTTGCTGCGTTTCAGCCTGGAGGGGAAATAATCAGATTTACATCCTGGGTTTAGCAGAATCTGCTGCATGCAGGAGAAAAGGAATAAATAAATGCAGCTGCTGAGACTTTCAGCACATTTCTGTTTTCATTCCCATGTTTTGTAAACAGGTCATGTTTGGGAAGAAGGGTCCTTCTTCCTGTCTCTACATATTTGGTATTTTCTCCTTATTCAGGTGAAACTCGCCTGTGATTGGACGGTTTGCAGGATGCAGTTGACTCCCAACATGCCGTTTGATTTAGACGTTCGCTTTGTCTGGGCGAAGTTTCGTGCTGCGGGAGCGACTGGAAGTTTTCCAGCACACGTTTTCAGATCTCAGTCGGCGGTCCAGTTCAGACCAGTTTGTTCTGGTCCGGGCGTGGAACTCACACCAGCTCAGCCGAAGGGGTCAGCGGTGGGACTGGCGGTTGGACGAAAACGGCGGCGCCAGACCCTAAGAGCCAATAATGTGAAGGGGGCGGGGCTTTTAAGCATCACTGTTCTTCCCCCCGCAGAGTGTTTAAGTTCAGTTCTAAACCACCGTTTTCCCCCCGCAGTCGCTGGGCCGAACATCCCTTCCTGCTGTTAAGTGTCCGTGTTTCCCTCCGCTAACGGCGTCCTGCAGGGTGGAATCGGACCTGAACGACTGCGAAGGTGTTAATTGTCTTGCAGGTCTGCCAACAGGAGCTGAGCGGGAGGAAGCCGGTTTCGGATGCAGCACATAAACATGGCTGCTGGAAGCCTGGAGCAGACGTGTTCTGGCTTATGTTGTCAGCGCTGCAGCTGTGAGACGACACGATGCAGCGACGCATGGTCACATGACGTTCCGGCCTAATGAGGCAGCTGTTGTCGGACCTTCCCTAAAACATTCACTGATGCGTTTATGGTCAGCAGAGAGGGGTAAAAAAGAGCTCTGTGGTGTTTGTGTCTTCAGGTGGTCCAACGTTTCACTTCCTGGTAGACCCCAACATGCAGCGGCGGTGACAGGAGTTTTCCTACAGTCGCAGCGTCTGCAGCAGCCGTTCTGCTGTTCTGTACAGTTATAAACATTACGTCTTAACTTCACACATAAACAGATAAATAAACAAGTAAACAGCAGCAGAAGAAAATGCTCAAATGCAACAATTTTAAATAAATGTTTGGATTTTCTTGATAGCTGTCTCGTCTCGTTCCATCCCGTCTCTTCCATAGACCTATATAATGCAGTTATGCAGTTCCCCCCTCATCCACTAGGGGGCGAATCTCCATAGACTCCCATGTTAAAAAGACCATATAAATAAACATTTGTACCAGGCTGTATCCATGTTTACAGCCTGGTACAAAAATCCATTTTAGGTTTAATAGGTCAGGTTTACCTTCATGACAACTGTGGGGGGAGTGAATTTTTTTCTAACTCACCCGTTTAAAAGTAATTTAATCTCGAAGTTCGGCATATTTAGGGGCGTGTCCTTTTGATTGACAGGTACCCGATCTCCCGCTTCAAGTCAGAAGAACGTAGAACGACCGCGGTTTTTAGCCGGTTAACAACGTGACTTAGCTTTAGCCTGCTTACCTCCGTTAGCTGGTTAGCTCCTGTTATCTCCGGGTTAGCTCGGTTAGCTCTTAGCTACAGAAAACTCGGAGTTCGCTGGATGTCAATCATCCACCATGATGCTCACAGCCCCCCTCTCAGCTCCACCTCTTTGCCCATATTTGTATTTTCCGGGCGAGACGACGCGCATGCCCCTGCCAAGATGGTGATGGTAGGAACCGCCCACCGAGCTTCAATTCAGCTCTTCAGAAACCTACGGGTGATGTCACGGAGGCTCCGCCCATCTTTTTATACAGTCTGTGATCTATATCCTATTTCATTGTGTTAGTCGTGATGTTTGTTTTGCATTCTGACTGACTTATAGTCAGAAAAGTGCTTTTATTCTCTTAGTGTCACAAACATCGAGTATTGTCCTTCGTATCGATATCGAGTGTGAAATCTTCTGCGCGGCAGCTGAAGCTAAGGAATCGAGACAAACTGATCACGACTTTTTGTATTCGCTGCTTTGTGTGAAATCAGAGCGCTGTGGGCGACTGGGAAGCGAGCTGAAGGCGAGCATGAAACAAACCGGGGGGGGGGGTAAAAACCGAGCCAATAGCAGCTGCAGATCAAGCTTCACTGTGCACAGCTGTAAATCCAGCCCAGCTCAGTGACCCAGCTGGAGAGTACAGCGAGCATCAAGAGCCAAAATGTCGGCTCCTCCAGCAGGTGGATGGCGGATCTGCTTAGAAAACAGGCCTTGGCAGACGACGAAGGCAGCAGTGTCTGGAGGTGCAACCAAACGTCAGAGGACGTCTAAGCTGCAGCTTCGAAGGCGACGAATCAGCAGATCTTTCAGCTGGAAACAGCAGCGTCTGACACCTGGCGTTATGGGAAGCGCCCGTCCGACATGGATCCACGCGAGCTGTTTATGATCAGTAAACGTGTTTAACTTGGAGGATTTGAAGTTTAAAAACACATTTCTGTGAAAGAATCCGACAGATTTCCGAGTCTGAGACGCAGCAAAGTGTGAAAACAGTGCATAAAGGTTCATCACCATTGTATCAGCAGTTCTGCTTCCTGTTAGTGCTAAATTCTAACCAGCCAATCAGACGGCAGCATTCAGACACGCGGAAGTTCAAACTGAGCAGTGATTTAAGCAACTGGATGGTCCGAGTATCGACTGGACCATAAATACCTGCGGATCCTGCCTGTAAGTAGATCAGTATCGGCAAGTACTTCTGTTCAAACTCCACCACAGGCTGACACAGGAAGTTACGCAATCTTGTTTACTGTTGGTGGGCCTTTAGCATTAGCATTATGTTAGCAGTTATGTGTTATTACTCTTTAGAAAATCCCACAGCGACACGCCTCCGATGCAGGACTGGGGTTTAATAACAACATATATCTTATAATAACAACAATATCTTATATATAGTCTACAATATTTACAATTTATTTAAATTATGAATTTAATAGACATAAAAAAAAAACCCAGGTATCAGATCAGTATAAGGCAGATACCTAAACCCCAGGTATCAGATCGGTATCAGGAGATACCTAAACCCCAGGTATCAGATCGGTATCAGCAGATACCTAAACCCCAGGTATCAGATCGGTATCAGGAGATACCTAAACCCCAGATATCAGATCGGTATCAGCAGATACCTAAACCCCAGGTATCAGATCGGTATCAGCAGATACCTAAACCCCAGGTATCAGATCGGTATCAGCAGATACCTAAACCCCAGGTATCAGATTGGTATCAGGAGATACCTAAACCCCAGGTATCAGATCGGTATCAGCAGATACCTAAACCCCAGGTATCAGATCGGTATCAGCAGATACCTAAACCCCAGGTATCAGATTGGTATCAGGAGATACCTAAACCCCAGGTATCAGATTGGTATCAGGAGATACCTAAACCCCAGGTATCAGATCGGTATCAGCAGATACCTAAACCCCAGGTATCAGATCGGTATCAGCAGATACCTAAACCCCAGGTATCGGTATGGAACAGAAGAAACTGGAATCAGAACTTCCAACCAAGCGTTGTGAAAGAAGGAGCCGGAAGCAGACATGAAAAATAAATGTATGAAAGTGACAAGAGGAGGAAACATGAGTTCATGGTGAGGTTGTGCTGTCTCTGACAGCAGCTGACAGGATGAGCCATCACTCCATCTGAATTCATCTTCCTGCTTCACGTGCCGTCATCGCCGGCCTCAGTCGCTCTGATGTTCGGTTACAACCTGCTGAGCTGCAGGCGCGTCTCAACAGCTGCATTTATTTATTCCTTTTCTCCTGCATGCAGCAGATTCTGCTAAACCCAGGATGTAAATCTGATTATTTCCCCTCCAGGCTGAAACGCAGCAACAGTCTGATGAACCTCAAACCTGGTTCCAGTCTCAACAGGTCGTGTCTGCAACCCCCCCGCTGAAGATACCTGAATGATGGGTGTAATTTCTAGTAACTGTGAGCTCTTATAAAGCCAACATTTGGCTGGCAACAGGCATCCGTTGCCAAAATATACACAAGGTTTGCAAAACTGAAGTTATTAAGTAGAAGAAGCCTTAAAGCAGCGACTTTATTAGCACATTCTGCTGGAGAAAACACAGTTGTCGGCTGCTCTGCGGTGAAGCCTGGAGGAAGGCCGCCCCGGTCTTCCTGCTACTACTTGTCTTCTCATTAAGTCTTGATTAAAAAGCAGAAAACAACGAGCCGCTGCCAAGATGTCACCATCAGGAATCATCAACTCACCTCCAAAAGGTTAGAAAGCAGAGGTCAGCTTGAGTTACAACATTCATGTTCTAAAGGTTTTCGAACGGTCTCCACATCCTGCACGAGACAGAAAACCAGAAAATTATGTCATTTATGACACTTCCTGCTTTTAGCAAATATGTGCTCAAACAGTTAGGTGTCAAATATTTCCTTGTGTGACCTCACAGAGGTCCCTCAGCTAGTGGATCGACCTGTTGTCATGTTACTGACCTGTTGCCATGTTACCGACCTGTTGTCATGTTACCGACCTGTTGTCATGTTACTGACCTGTTGCCATGTTACCGACCTGTTGTCATGTTACTGACCTGTTGTCATGTTACTGACCTGTTGCCATGTTACCGACCTGTTGCCATGTTACTGACCTGTTACCATGTTACTGACCTGTTGCCATGTTACTGACCTGTTACCATGTTACTGACCTGTTGGCATGTTACTGACCTGTTGTCATGTTACTGACCTGTTGCCATGTTACTGACCTGTTGTCATGTTACTGACCTGTTGCCATGTTACCGACCTGTTGTCATGTTACTGACCTGTTGTCATGTTACTGACCTGTTGCCATGTTACCGACCTGTTGCCATGTTACTGACCTGTTGCCATGTTACCGACCTGTTGTCATGTTACTGACCTGTTGTCATGTTACTGACCTGTTGCCATGTTACTGACCTGTTACCATGTTACTGACCTGTTGCCATGTTACTGACCTGTTACCATGTTACTGACCTGTTGCCATGTTACTGACCTGTTGTCATGTTACTGACCTGTTGTCATGTTACTGACCTGTTGCCATGTTACCGACCTGTTGCCATGTTACTGACCTGTTACCATGTTACTGACCTGTTGGCATGTTACTGACCTGTTGTCATGTTACTGACCTGTTGCCATGTTACTGACCTGTTACCATGTTACTGACCTGTTGTCATGTTACTGACCTGTTGTCATGTTACTGACCTGTTGTCATGTTACTGACCTGTTGCCATGTTACCGACCTGTTGCCATGTTACTGACCTGTTGGCATGTTACTGACCTGTTGTCATGTTACTGACCTGTTGCCATGTTACTGACCTGTTACCATGTTACTGACCTGTTGCCATGTTACTGACCTGTTGGCATGTTACTGACCTGTTGCCATGTTACTGACCTGTTGCCATGTTACTGACCTGTTACCATGTTACTGACCTGTTGTCATGTTACTGACCTGTTACCATGTTACTGGCCTGTTGCCATGTTACTGACCTGTTCACATGTTACTGACCTGTTGGCATGTTACTGAGCTGTTACCATGTTACTGACCTGTTACCATGTTACTGACCTGTTACCATGTTACTGACCCGTTACCATGTTACTGACCTGTTGCCATGTTACTGACCTGTTGCCATGTTACTGACCTGTTGCCATGTTACTGACCTGTTCACATGCTACTGACCTGTTGCCATGTTACTGACCTGTTGCCAGGTAACCACATTATTTGACAGATGCGCCTCCCGCCTTTCCAGCCTTTTGTTGCTCCTGTTGCAGCTGTTTAAAGACGTGTTTCTGCATCAGATTCACAATCCGCTCATATTTTCTGTCAGATGATGAAACGTCTGTTTTATCTTTTGACATGATGTTTATCTTCGGCTGGGAATAAAATATTACCCAACAAGGTTGTGAAATAATTGAGCTGTGGTTTTATTTACTCGTACCAAACTTTTCAGAGATGAGTAGAAACAGAAACTTTTCCGAACATCTTTCAACTCTGTCTTTTATAGTTTCATCCAGAACGTGACATCCAACACGCGACAGCCTTGAACTGGGCCAGAGTTCCCATTTCCCTCAGTGGGCCGTGAATTATTCATCCCATCAGGACCCTCATACATGCAACTCAACTATATGATGGACTAATGAGGGCTATTGATCGAATAATTGATTGCTTTATGCATGGCCTAACTGACTGTCGTCTGATCCATTTGGGCAGCTCGTTACTTAATATGCATTATTCAGAGCAAAGCACTAACCAGCAGAGACTGCAGCATCAAGCCAGAAATGAATGTCAACAATGATAAAATAACAGAGCGAGGTCCACGTCCAGACCTCATGACTCCTTCACTGCAGCCAGTGAACACAGTCAGACCAGCAGATACTTCATACCAGCGACTGGGAAGCGACCAGCAGACACTTCAGCTTTCACTATAGATGTTCCTGCATGTTTTATGCACTTTAACTTTTCTAGTCTCAGAAAATTTTCATGTAAAACTCATGTTGAAGCTGAAGCCTTTAATCTCCATCAGCATCCAGATGTGACGTTTCCATGCAGACGTGACGTTTCCATGCAGACCTGATGTTTCCATGCAGACGTGACGTTTCCATGCAGACCTGATGTTTCCATGCAGACATGATGTTTCCATGCAGACGTGACGTTTCCATGCAGACCTGATGTTTCCATGCAGACGTGATGTTTCCATGCAGACGTGATGTTTCCATGCAGACGTGACGTTTCCATGCAGACCTGATGTTTCCATGCAGACATGATGTTTCCATGCAGACGTGACGTTTCCATGCAGACCTGATGTTTCCATGCAGACGTGATGTTTCCATGCAGACATGATGTTTCCATGCAGACGTGACGTTTCCATGCAGACCTGATGTTTCCATGCAGACATGATGTTTCCATGCAGACGTGATGTTTCCATGCAGACGTGATGTTTCCATGCAGACGTGACGTTTCCATGCAGACCTGATGTTTCCATGCAGACATGATGTTTCCATGCAGACGTGACGTTTCCATGCAGACCTGATGTTTCCATGCAGACCTGATGTTTCCATGCAGACATGATGTTTCCATGCAGACGTGACGTTTCCATGCAGACCTGATGTTTCCATGCAGACATGATGTTTCCATGCAGACATGATGTTTCCATGCAGACGTGACGTTTTCAGCCTCAGCTGTCAGATTTTGAGGCTAAAATGATGTCAAATGAATGTATGAATAGATCCTGGCTTTATTCCAGCCATAGAGAATCAGAGAGCTTAAACTGACGTTACCGTCAGTTTAAGCTCTCTGATTGGTGGAAAGTCTGACAGGAAGTGTCTTCATCATCATGTCCAGGTGAAAATAGAGGTCTCTTAGCAACATGGTAGTGATGGTGATGAAGATGTGATAAATAATGGTGGATTTACCATCTAGACCATCTAGGGGTGCCCAAGTCCGATCCTCGAGATCTACCATCCTGCTGTTTTTAGGTGCAAACCTTCTCCAACACACCTGAATCAAATAAGTGGCTCGTTAGCAGGCCTCTGCAGAGATGAATGACATGCAGAAGAGGAATTCAGCTATTTGACTCAGCTGTGCTGGACAGGAGTTGCATCTAAAGGTTGCAGGGTGGTAGATCTCGAGGGCTGGACTTGGGCACCCCTGATCTAGAGTCTCTGAATAAACACTACATGTTGTGTCTGGATTGTAAACCTCCTGGACGGATAGAAACGCTGGAAAACCTCCGTAGACCAGCTGGAGGGTCACATGACCGTCACCACTGCTGGTCCTGGTGGACCAATGATGATATGAGTGATGGCATCTGGGGGATTTGGTGGAGTTTTAAGGGTTAATAAGGCTTCCATCTCAGTAGAAAGTAGGACTTTTTTCATCCCAGCTCATGAGAACATTTTAAATCAGAGTGAAACAGCTGAAAATGGAAGCAGAATTAAGACTTCATTCTTCAGATAAATTATCTTCATTTTATCTAATTTATTGGCCCCAAAAATGAATTAGTCCGTTCACAGTTCCCCCACTTCCACCTCTCTATATTACAGCCCTCATACTTCCACTTCAACTGCAAATATTTGAGTCTGCTGTCAAATCCCTAATTACACAAGCAGTCTGCAGGATATTAACATCCATCTAAAGGCTCTGGACAGCGATCTCACACACACACACACACACACACAGAGATTAAATATGAATTATTATGTAAATATTCTCTCAGGGGGTGAAAGAAAGGTGGTCTCATAAAGTTGCTGCAGTTGGATTTTTTTTTTTTTATCATAAAAAGAAAAAACATTTAACTTTTTTTTTTTAACTTGAACGACTTTTTGTTTTTCTGTTTTCAGGCCTGATTTCAGATCAAATGCTTATTTTCCCTGAAAGAGGGGGAAGTCTGAGGGTGGAAAACAGGGAAATGTCTGTAGTCTGCATGTCATCAGGCTAATTAGGCCGAACCAGGCTCGCTAAATGCATAGCTAATGAGCGCCTTCTCCATCTCTGCCGGGATCACCCGCCACATCTAATGGTCACATAAATTCTCATTTATAGGTCATAATCTGTCATTTATGTACACGAGCCACCCCAATTAGAGACTTGGGTGCTTCAGACTGATGCCTCTCTCGGGGATTCGCAGCTCTGGTTCTCTGGCACTCACTAAACCCCATTAATGGCAAACCCTGACCTGGAGTCTAAGCCGACCCTGGAAGTCCGGGGATAAGCTGGATCATTACAGACGCCAGCGCCGGGTCTGTTGGTGGCAACGGAAAGGGAAACGCAGCAGAGAGGAGCCATTAAAAACGTGGGACGCCATTCTGCTGGTGCCATTTTTCTTGACAATTACTGCTTTATTATCTGTTGCCAAAACTATTTATAAATTGCATGCGGGGAAATTATAATTGTAAATAGATCAGAAACCGGGACGGCATTCTGCTTCGTTCTAATTAGAAGAAAAAAAATGGAATTGCCAGTGAATAAGGACATTTAGCAGCATCCCTGTGGAATCAGCTAAAGGCCAAACAGCCTCCTGGAGGCGGTCGGACCAACAGAACCCAAAGAACTCCTTGTTGTGGAACCATCACAACATGCACAAAGCTCATTTAGCTGTTTCTCCATCAGACACAAATCCAGACTCTTATGAGACCGTCCGAAGTGTTTGCAGGGTCCAGTCTCTTGCCAAGGGGCAGGAACTGAACCACCAACCTCTTCCTGAGGTTCATGACTAGTCGTCATCAATACGTGCATTAAAATGAGATGATTGGGATGTTAAGCTGATAGGAATAAAACAGTTCATGCTAATATGAATGAAAATTATATATAAACCACTTCATTTATGTCTGCAGGGGGAATTTTTTTCTTTTATTTTTTTTAAGAATAATTAAATGCCATGTTGTAGCAGATACCGATGGCTGGCGGTTGCTTCTGTTTATCAGCTACGTGAAGAAGCCTCTGTCCAAACACAGTGTTGTTTAGTCTTATAACAGATATAATCTTATATCTGATTATGGTCGCCTCTTTTCCTTAGCATAAGGGATGTAGGAGTGCACATATCTGTACTTAGATTTTTTGGTGAGGAACAGATAACAAACATTCCCAAATGGAAGAGAAACTGCCGTGCACGTTTTATCTGTAAACCACAACAGAGAGCAGCCCAGCCTCTAGCAAGCAGACATTATGTCTAACGAACATTATGTATAACAAACGTTGTGGCCACTGGACGTTATGGCTAATAAACGTTAACAGCTAGTAGATGTTGCTACTGGACGTTGGGACAAGTGGACGTTATGGCTAATAAACATAACGGCTAGTAGATGTTGTTGCTACTGGACGTTGGGACAAGTGGACGTTATGGCTAATAAACGTTAACAGCTAGTAGATGTTGTTGCTACTGGACGTTGGGACAAGTGGACGTTATGGTTACTATGCGTTGGGACAAGTGGACGTTATGGCTACTGGACGTTGGGACAAGTGGACGTTATGGCTACTGGACGTTGGGACAAGTGGACGTTATGGCTACTGGACGCTGGGACAAGTGGACGTTATGGCTACTGGACGTTGGGACAAGTGGACGTTATGGTTACTAGACGTTGGGACAAGTGGACGTTATGGCTACTGGACGCTGGGACAAGTGGACGTTATGGCTACTGGACGTTGGGACAAGTGGACGTTATGGCTACTGGACGCTGGGACAAGTGGACGTTATGGCTACTGGACGTTGGGACAAGTGGACGTTATGGTTACTAGACGTTGGGACAAGTGGACGTTATGGTTACTAGACGTTGGGACAAGTGGACGTTATGGCTACTGGACGTTGGGACAAGTGGACGTTATGGCTACTGGACGTTGGGACAAGTGGACGTTATGGCTACTGGACGCTGGGACAAGTGGACGTTTTGGCTACTGGACGTTGGGACAAGTGGACGTTATGGTTACTAGACGCTGGGACAAGTGGACGTTATGGCTACTGGACGTTGGGACAAGTGGACGTTATGGCTACTGGACGCTGGGACAAGTTGACGTTTTGGCTACTGGACGTTGGGACAAGTGGACGTTATGGCTACTGGACGTTGGGACAAGTGGACGTTTTGGCTACTGGACGTTGGGACAAGTGGACGTTATGGCTACTGGACGCTGGGACTCGTGGACGTTATGGCTACTGGACGTTGCGACAAGTGGACGTTTTGGCTACTGGACGTTGGGACAAGTGGACGTGATGGTTACTAGACGCTGGGACAAGTGGACGTTAAGGCTACTGGACGTTGGGACAAGTGGACGTTATGGCTACTGGACGCTGGGACAAGTGGACGTTTTGGCTACTGGACGTTGGGACAAGTGGACGTTATGGCTACTAGACGTTGGGACAAGTGGACGTTTTGGCTACTGGACGTTGGGACAAGTGGACGTTATGGCTACTGGACGCTGGGACTCGTGGACGTTATGGCTACTGGACGTTGGGATAAGTGGACGTTATGGCTACTGGACGTTGGGACAAGTGGACGTTTTGGCTACTGGACGTTGGGACAAGTGGACGTGATGGTTACTAGACGCTGGGACAAGTGGACGTTATGGCTACTGGACGCTGGGACTCGTGGACGTTATGGCTACTGGACGTTGGGACAAGTGGACGTTATGGCTACTGGACGTTGGGACAAGTGGACGTTATGGCTACTGGACGCTGGGACAAGTGGACGTTTTGGCTACTGGACGTTGGGACAAGTGGACGTTATGGCTACTGGACGTTGGGACAAGTGGACGTTTTGGCTACTGGACGTTGGGACAAGTGGACGTTATGGCTACTGGACGCTGGGACAAGTGGACGTTATGGCTACTGGACGTTGGGACAAGTGGACGTTTTGGCTACTTCACGCTGGGACAAGTGGACGTTTTGGCTACTGGACGTTGGGACAAGTGGACGTTATGGCTACTGGACGTTGGGACAAGTGGACGTTTTGGCTACTGGACGTTGGGACAAGTGGACGTTATGGCTACTGGACGTTGGGACAAGTGGACGTTATGGCTACTGGACGCTGGGACAAGTGGACGTTTTGGCTACTTCACGTTGGGACAAGTGGACGTTATGGCTACTGGACGTTGGGACAAGTGGACGTTTTGGCTACTGGACGTTGGGACAAGTGGACGTTATGGCTACTGGACGTTGGGACAAGTGGACGTTTTGGCTACTTCACGCTGGGACAAGTGGACGTTTTGGCTACTGGACGTTGGGACAAGTGGACGTTATGGCTACTGGACGTTGGGACAAGTGGACGTTTTGGCTAGTGATACGTTTGTACTTTGAATCCAGACTTTGTCTGTTCCTGTTTACACCAATGTTTAGCAGTTTTATGTGTTGCATTTGTTCCCGTACTGTACCCAACCATGACGGTATAATCCTACTTACATTATCTCGTGTTAATTCTTCCACTACTGGACAATAATGGTCAGTTAGGTTAAGAAAAAAAGGTCACGCTGCTGCTTCCTGAGATGATTTCCTTCCCCAGATGTAGTTTTAATGGTGAAATTTCATCTCTCTGAAGCTCTTCTTTCTCCCTCATCCTCCGTTAATCCCGTCTTTAGAGAAGGATCTCAGAGGAAGCTCAGAGAGCAGTTTTTCTGAGGTGAAAGAGAGGAGGCTTCCCACTCCTGTCATCTCATGTCAAATGGTCAGTGCACATGGCTAACTCTGGAAAGGAATCATGTTTGATGGCACCACTGCAGACAGAAAGGAGAAGAAAAGTAGGCCATGCAAGGTATTCATGGCCCAGTTTGCAGGCTGTGTTGTCGTAAGCTGTAATTACAGATAAGAGAATTATTCCCACCTCCTGACTGGTGTTTCTTGATGGATCATTTTCAGGAGGGATGCTAGATGTGCACAGCAGTGTGGTCTAAACTGCAGCCAGAGACATCATGTTAAAGCCAGAGAACCAGGTCAGAGTCTAAATCTGTGTTCAATTCATTTTTCCTTTTTTTTTTTTGGCTTCTGTTACCAGAAAATCTAAAAAAAAAAAAAGACATTTGTGTTTTGAATCTGTGGGAAAAACTAAAAATATGTCACATGATGTCTTAAGATGCTAGCCAACCATATTAGTATCTGCAAATGTTCAACATGTACAATCAATGATATCATCATCATCGTCTCAGGACCAGCAGTGTGTAACTGTGATGGTCATGTGACCCTCCAGCTGGTCTACGGAGGTTTTCCAGCGTTTCTATCCGTCCAGGAGGTTTACAATCCAGACACAACATGTAGTGTTTATTCAGAGACTCTAGATGGTAAATCCACCATTATTTATCACATCTTCATCACCATCACTACCATGTTGCTAAGAGACCTCTATTTTCACCTGGACATGATGATGAAGACACTTCCTGTCAGACTTTCCACCAATCAGAGAGCTTAAACTGACGGTAACGTCCAATCAGGAGCAGCCAAAGATCAACAAGTGATGAGAAAAGCAGGAAAATAATGATCCTCTATGGCTGGAATAAAGCCAGGAAGACGTTTGGGATGCAGCTGAGGTGGAGGTGCTGCAGTGAGGATAGCAGGTAGACAGTAGCAGGAAGACGTGGAAATGAGTCTTTATGCTGATTTATCTGTTCATACATTTGACATCATTTTAGCCTCAGAATCTGACGGCTGAGGCTGAAAACATCACGTCTCCATGCAAACATCACATTTCTGTAGCAGCATAAACAGCATGGACTCATCGATAAACAGCATCTGAAACTGATCTGAAATAAGTGTTTAATGGATCTATATCTATGAATTTAGCCAGATGCTTTGCATTGTTATAAATCTGAGCTTTCTGGCATTTAACGTGCACATACTTGGAAAGAAGACTGAATAAAATGTAATGACATCATTTTCTGAGGCTGCGCTCCCACCACCCTTTTTATTCCAATTCTGCTCTGTTTGCTGGTCACGCTGCTTCATGTGAGGTCATGTTCACGTACAAACGAATTCTGATCCAGATCTAAGAAGCAGACTTGCTCCATTTCAGGAAGCGGACTGCAAAACAAAGTGCATTGTGGGACAATAGAAAGCTCTAAACATCTCGATTATATGAAGAAGAACTCAAAGTTCTGATGGAAGTGTGGTCCACCAACATGGTGAGGATGTGATGGTGACAGACAGAAGGCGTCTGGACAGAGCTGGAAAAGGAAAACAAGCTTCCCAGGTGTCCTACTTCTGTTTCACATCCAGCTGCTAACGCTCCCAAAGGGACTAAAACAGCAAGTACAGCTAGTCAAGACAACAGATCAACCAGAAGGAACTCTTCAGACTCCGATGCTGCAAACAAAAACATCTAAATGTCACAGATGAGTGAAAGAAATGGGACCTAAACAAGGAAGCTGCTTACAGGTGTACAGGGAGTCTTCCTCAGTTATTTCTCTGTCAACATCAGCCGCCATCAGAAGGCCGTGTGAAACGGCGAGACTAGCCTATTAGCCCGCTCTGCAGACGGTCCCGCTGCCCCCCTCTTGGTCAAACACTCGGACACAATGCTGCCTGAAAGCAGGCATTGAAGGCTGCAGGTGTGAAGAGGGAAGAAAGGTGGAGTCCCATTAAAAGCTTCCAGAAAGCTCTCAGACAGCTGGATGAGGGCGGCAACAAGGTGAGAGGGAGAAAGAAAGGAGGAAGAGGAGGATGAGGAGGCTGGGCATGTGGATGGCAAGGCAACGCAGCTTCGTGTTAAACAGAACTGTTTAAACTCTCCCTGAGCCGTCACCTTATCGTGGTGGAGGGGTTTGTGCGTCCCGAAGATCCTAGCAGCTATGTTGTCGGGGGCTTTATGCCCCTGGTAGGGTCACCCATGGCAAACAGGTGTCTAGGGGAGGGACCAGACCAAGCACGGCTCATAGACCCCTATGATGACGACCAACCTGGGCATGAATGTTCCCTTGCCCGGACGCGGGTTACCGGGACCCCCCTCTGGAGCCAGGCCTGGAGGCGGGGTACGAGAGCGAGCGTCTGGTGGCCGGGCCTTCGCCCATGGGGCCCGGTCGGGCTCAGCCCGAAAGGGTTACATGGGCCCCACCTCCCGTGGGCTCACCATCTGCGGGAGGAGCCGTAGGGGTCGGGTGCAGTGTGAGCTGGGCGGCAGCAAGGGGCGGGGACCCTGGCGGTCCGATCTCCGGCTGCAGAAGCTGGCTCTAGGGACGTGGAACGTCACCTCTCTGGTGGGGAAGGAGCCTGAGCTTGTGCGCGAGGTTGAGCGGTTCCGGCTAGATATAGTTGGACTCACCTCGACGCATGGCTTGGGCTCTGGAACCAGAACCCTCGAGAGGGGCTGGACCTTCTTCCACTCTGGAGTTGCTCATGGTGAGAGGCGCCGAGCAGGTGTGGGCATTCTCATCAGCCCTCAGCTTGGTGCCTGCACGTTGGGGTTTACCCCGGTGGATGAAAGGGTAGTTTCCCTCCGCCTCCGGGTGGGGGGACGGGTCCTGACTGTTGTCTGTGCTTATGCACCAAACAGCAGTTCAGAGTACCCACCCTTTCTGGGGTCCTTGGAGGGAGTGCTGGAGGGTGCTCCTTCTGGGGACTCCATTGTTCTGCTGGGGGACTTCAATGCTCACGTGGGCAATGACAGTGAGACCTGGAGGGGAGTGATTGGGAGGCATGGTCCCCCCCCTCTGAACCCAAATGGTGTTTTGTTATTGGACTTCTGTGCTCGTCATGGATTGTCTATAACGAACACCATGTTCCAGCATAAGAGTGTCCATATGTACACCTGGCATCAGGATTCCCTGGGCCGCAGTTCGATGATCGACTTTGTAGTCGTATCGTCGGACCTGCGGCCACATGCCTTGGACACTCGGGTGAAGAGGGGGGCGGAGCTGTCAACTGATCACCACCTGGTGGTGAGTTGGCTCAGATGGTGGGGGAGGAAGCCGGTCAGAGCTGGCAGGCCCAAACGTGTTGTGAGGGTCTGCTGGGAACGCCTGGCTGAGTCCCCCGTCAGAGCGAGCTTCAACTCCCACCTTCAGCAGAGCTTCGAACATGTCCCGGGTGAGGCGGGGGACATTGAGTCCGAATGGGCTGTGTTCCGTGCCTCTATTGTTGAGGCGGCCAGCCGGAGCTGTGGCTGCAAGGTCGTTGGTGCCTGTCGTGGCGGTAATCCCAGGACTCGTTGGTGGACACCAGCAGTGAGGGATGCCGTCAAGCTGAAGAAGGAGTCCTATCGAGCCTTCTTGGCCTGTGGGACTCTGGAGGCAGCTGATGGGTACCGGCGGGCTAAGCGGCATGCGGCTTCGACCGTTGCCGAGGCAAAAACTCGGGCATGGGAGGAGTTCGGCGAGGCCATGGAGAAAGACTTCCGGACGGCTTCGAGGAGATTCTGGTCCACCATCCGGCGGCTCAGGGGGGGGGGAGCAGTGCTCCATCAATACTGTGTACAGTGGAGATGGGGTGCTGCTGACCTCAACTCGGGACGTTGTGGGTCGGTGGAGGGAATACTTCGAAGACCTCCTCAATCCTACCAACACGGCTTCCCATGAGGAAGCAGAGCTGGTGGACTCAGGGGTGGACTCTCCTATCTCTGGGGCTGAAGTCGCTGAGGTGGTCAAAAAGCTCCTTGGTGGCAAGGCCCCGGGGGTGGATGAGATCCGCCCGGAGTTCCTTAAGGCTCTGGATGCTATGGGGCTGTCCTGGCTGACACGCCTCTGCAGCATCGCGTGGACATCAGGGGCAGTACCGCTGGACTGGCAGACTGGGGTGGTGGTCCCCCTTTTTAAGAAGGGGGACCGGAGGGTGTGTTCCAATTACAGGGGAATCACACTCCTCAGCCTCCCTGGTAAGGTCTATTCAGGGGTCCTGGAGAGGAGGGTCCGCCAGATAGTCGAATCCCAGATTGAGGAGGAGCAGTGTGGTTTTCGTCCTGGTCGCGGAACAGTGGACCAGCTCTATACCCTCTCTGGGGTCCAGGAGGGGGCATGGGACTGGCCCAACCAGTCTACATGTGCTTTGTGGACCTGGAGAAGGCATTCGACCGTGTCCCCCGGGGGCTCCTGTGGGGGGTACTCCGGGAGTATGGGGTACCGGACCCCCTTGTAAGGGCTGTCCGGTCCCTGTACGACAGGTGTCAGAGCTCGGTCCGCATTGCCGGTAGTAAGTCGGATTCGTTTCCGGTGAGGGTTGGACTCCGCCAAGGCTGCCCTTTATCACCGATTCTGTTCATAACTTATATGGACAGAATTTCTAGGCGCAGCCGAGGGGTTGAGGGGATCCGACTTGGTGGCCTCAGGATTGGGTCCCTGCTTTTTGCGGATGACGTGGTCCTGTTGGCTTCATCTGGTCGTGATCTCCAGCTCTCGCTTGAGCGATTCGCGGCCGAGTGTGAAGCGGCTGGGATGAGAATCAGCACCTCAAAATCTGAGACCATGGTCCTCAGCCGGAATAGGGTGGATTGCCCTCTCCGGGTCGGGAGTCAGGTCCTGCCTCAAGTGGAGGAGTTTAAATATCTCGGGGTCTTGTTCACGAGTGAGGGAAGGATGGAGCGTGAGATCGACAGACGGATCGGTGCGGCGTCTGCAGTAATGCGGGCTCTGCGCCGGTCTGTCGTGGTGAAGAAGGAGCTGAGCCAGAAGGCGAAGCTCTCGATTTACCAGTCGATCTACATTCCTACCCTCACCTATGGTCATGAGCTGTGGGTCGTGACCGAAAGAACGAGATCTAGTATACAGGCGGCTGAAATGAGTTTCCTCCGCAGGGTGGCCGGGCTCTCCCTTAGAGATAGGGTGAGGAGCTCAGTCATCCGGGAGTGGCTCAGAGTAGAGCCGCTGCTCTTCCGCTGCTCCTCCTTTGAGAGGAACCAGTTGAGGTGGCTCGGGCATCTGGTTAGGATGCCTCCTGGACGCCTCCCTGGTGAGGTGTTCCAGGCACTTCCCTCTGGGAGGAGACCCCGGGGAAGACCCAGGACACGCTGGAGGGATTACATCTCTCGGCTGGCCTGGGAACGCCTCGGGATCCCCCCGCAGAGTTGGCAAATGTGGCTGGGGAGAGGGAAGTCTGGGCTTCCCTGCTTAGGCTGCTGCCCCCGCGACCCGACCCCGGATAAGCGGCAGAAGATGGATGGATGGATGGATGTTTAAACTAGGCGGGTGGAGGAAAAGTCTCGTTACCAGTACGACATCTGATGAAAGCCGTGATTATCACCGTTATTATCGGCCTCGTTATTGTTTCATCAGGATGTAATAAACCACTAAAATAATAATCCAATTTAAATGTTTTCCTGAATTATTACTGAAAGAAACTTCTAAAATGTCTGCAGCTGCTTCATGTTCGAAACAAAAAACCCACACAGCTCTAATTTAGCTTTATGTATGCAAGTAATCTGGAATACTGGATTTGATCTGGAACACTTGATATAATCTGGAACATTGTATATAATCTGGGAATACTGGAAATAATCTGGGAATGCTGTATATAATCTGGAACACTGTATATAGTCTGGAATACTGTATATGATCTGGAACACTGTATATAATCTGGAATACTGGATATAATCTGGAACACTGTTTATAATCTGGGATACTGGATATAATCTGGAACACTGTATATAATCTGGGATACTGTATATAATCTGGGATACTGGATATAATCTGGAATACTGTATATAATCTGGGAATACTGGAAATAATCTGGGAATGCTGTATATAATCTGGAACACTGTATATAATCGGGAATACCGGATATAATCTGGAACACTGGATATAATCTGGGATACTGTATATAATCTGGAAAACTGGATATAATCTGGAATACAGTATATAATCTGGAATACTGTATATAACCTGGGAATACTGGAAATAATCTGGGAATGTTGTATATAATATGAACCACTATACAATCTGGAATACTGTATATAATCTGGGAATACTGGATATAATCTGGAACACTGTATATATAAACTGTAACACTGGATATAATCTGGAACACTGTATATAATCTGGAATACTGGATATAATCTGGAACACTGTTTATAATCTGGAATACTGGATATAATCTGGAATAGTGTATATACTATGGAACACTGTATATAATCTGGAACACTGTATATAATCTGGAATACTGGATATAATCTGGAACACTGTTTATAATCTGGAATACTGGATATAATCTGGAATAGTGTATATACTATGGAACACTGGATAAAATCTGGAATACTGTATATAATCTGGAACACTGTTTATAATATGGAATAATGGATATAATCTGGAATACTGTATATAATCTGGGATACTGTATATAATCTGGGAATACTGGAAGTAATCTGGGAATGCTGTATATAATCTGGAACACTGTATATAATCTGGAATACTGGATATAATCTGGAACAATGTATATAATCTGGAATACTGGATATAATCTGGAACACTGTTTATAATCTGGAATACTGGATATGATCTGGAATAGTGTATATAATCTGGAACACTGGATAAAATCTGGAATACTGTATATAATCTGGAACACTGTTTATAATCTGGGATACTGGATATAATCTGGAATACTGTATATATTCTGGGATACTGTATATAATCTGGGAATACTGGAAATAATCTGGGAATGCTGTATATAATCTGGAACACTGTATATAATCTGGAATACTGGATATAATCTGGAACACTGGATACAATCTGGCATACTGTATATAATATGGAAAACTGGATATGATCTGGAATATTGTATATAATCTGGAATACTGTATATAACCCGGGAATACTTGAAATAATCTGGGAATGTTGTATATAATATGAAACACTATACAATATGGAATACTGTATACAATCTTGGAATACACTATATGATCTAGAACACTGGATATAATCTGGAATACTGTATATAATCTGGGAATACTGGATATAATCTGGAACACTGTTTATAATCTGGAATACTGGATATAATCTGGAATACTGGATATAATCTGGAATAGTGTATATAATCTGGAACACTGGATAAAATCTGGAATACTGTATATAATCTGGAACACTGTTTATAATCTGGAATAATGGATATAATCTGGAATACTGTATATAATCTGGGATACTGTATATAATCTTGGAATACTGGAAATAATCTGGGAATGCTGTATATAATCTGGAACACTGTATATAATCTGGAATACTGGATGTAATATGGAACACTGGATATAATCTGGAATACTGAATACAATCTTGAATACTATATAAAATCTGGAATACTGTATATAAAATGGAACACTGGATATAATATGGAATACTGTATATAATCTGGAAATACTGGATATAATCTGGAACACTGTATATATAAACTGGAACACTGGATATAATCTAGAACACTGGATATAATCTGGAATACTGTATATAATCTGGGAATACTGGATATAATCTGGAACACTGTATATAATCTGAAATACTGGATATAATCTGGAACACTGTTTATAATCTGGAATACTGGATATAATCTGGTATAGTGTATAAATTCTGGAACACTGGATAAAATCTGGAATACTGTATATAATCCGGAATAATGGATATAATCTGGAAGACTGTATATAATCTGGGATACTGTATATAATCTGGGAATACTGGAAATAATCTGGGAATGCTGTATATAATCTGGAACACTGTATATAATCTGGAATACTGGATATAATCTGGAACACTGGATATAATCTGGAACACTGGATATAATCTGGAATACTGAATACAATCTTGTATACCATATATAATCTGGAACACTGTATATAATATGGAATACTGGATATAATCTGGAACACTGTATATAATCTGGGAATACTGGAAATAATCTTGGAATGCTGTATATAATTTGGAACACTACACAATCTGGAATACTGTATATAATCTGGGAATTCTGTATATAATATGGAGTACTGTATATAATATGGTAATACTGTATAAAATCTGGAATACTATATAAAATTTGGAACACTGTATATAATCTGGAATACTGTATATAAAACGGAACACTGTATATAATCTGGAATACTGTATATAATCTGGGAATACTGTATATCATCTGGAATACTGGATATAATCCGGAACACTGGATATAATCTGGAATACTGTATATAATTTGAGAATACTGCATATAATCTGGAACACTGGATATAATCTGGAATACTGAATATAATCTGGGAATACTGTATATAATCTGGAACACTCCATATAATCTGGAATGCTGTATATAACCTGTGAATACTGTATATAATCTGGAACACTGGATACAATATGGCATACTGTACATAATCTGGGAATGCTGTATGTAATCTGGAACACTCCATATAATCTGGAATGCTGTATATAACCTGTGAATACTGCATATAATCTGGAACACTGGATATAATCTGGAATACTGAATATAATCTGGGAATACTGTATATAATCTGGAACACTCCATATAATCTGGAATGCTGTATATAACCTGTGAATACTGTATATAATCTGGAACACTGGATACAATATGGCATACTGTACATAATCTGGGAATACTGTATATAATCTGGAACACTCCATATAATCTGGAATGCTGTATATAACCTGTGAATACTGTATATAATCTGGAACACTGGATACAATATGGCATACTGTACATAATCTGGGAATGCTGTATGTAATCTGGAACACTGTATATAATTTTGAATACTGTATATAATCTGGGAATACTGGAAATAATCTAAGAATGCTGTATATAATCTGGAACCCTGTATATAATCTGGAACACTGTATATAATCTGGGAATACTGGATATAATCTGGAAGACTGTATATAATCTGGAATACTGTATATTATCTGGAACACTGGATGTAATCTGGAATACTGCATATAATCTGAAATACTGGATATAATCTGAGAATACTGGATATAATCTGGAACACTGGATATATTCTGGAATACTGTATATAATCTGGGAATACTGTATATAATCTGGAATACTGTTTATAATCTAGAACACTGTATATAATATGGAACAGTGGATACAATCTGGAATACTGTTTTGATGGCTGTTTCAGGCCTTGCCTCTGCCTGGATCCAACAGACACCCCACGCATCAACACGGACACACCACCCTGCATGGAGGACGGGTGACAACAGAACCAAGACGTCAACCAGTAGAAAGGGACGAAGTTTGGACAGGAGTCGGAGCGATGATGTGTGGGTTTAGAATTAGAGGTGATGGAGACAGAGGAGGAAATGACTCAACTGGTTGCCATGGCACCAGACAGAAAAACAATCACATTCATTGAAAGTAGCTGTCATTGGTTATTATATGTTTTTAATTATTTTAATCCATGAACCAGATCCCGGCCTGGTTTCAGTAAACAGAACCGGATCCCGGTCTGGTTTCAGGAAACAGAACCGGATCCCGGTCTGGTTTCAGGAAGCGGAACCGGATTCCACTCTGGTTTCAGGAAGTGGAACCGGATCCCGGTCTGGTTTCAGGAAGCGGAACCGGATCCCACTCTGGTTTCAGGAGGAGGAACCGGATACCGGCCTGGTTTCAGGAAGCGGAACCGGATCCCACTCTGGTTTCAGGAAACGGAACTGGATCCCGGCCTGGTTTCAGGAAGCGGAACCGGATCCCACTCTGGTTTCAGGAAACGGAACTGGATCCCGGCCTGGTTTCAGGAAGCGGAACCGGATCCCACTCTGGTTTCAGGAGGAGGAACCAGATCCCGGCCTGGTTTCAGGAAGCGGAACCGGATCCCACTCTGGTTTCAGGAGGAGGAACCGGATACCGGCCTGGTTTCAAGAAGCGGAACCGGATCCCACTCTGGTTTCAGGAAGCGGAACCGGATCCCTGTCTGGTTTCAGGAAACGGAACCGGATCCCAGACTGGTTTCACAATGAACTGGGAGACATCCCATGATGCAATGGGAGACGTCCCATGATAAACTGGTAGACGTCCCATGATGGACTGGTAGACGTCCCATGATAAACTGGGAGACGTCCCATGATAAACTGGTAGACGTCCCATGATGGACTGGTAGACGTCCCATGATAAACTGGGAGACGTCCCATGATAAACTGGGAGACGTCCCATGATGGACTGGGAGACGTCCCATGATGGACTGGTAGACGTCCCATGATAAACTGGGAGACGTCCCATGATAAACTGGGAGACGTCCCATGATGGACTGGGAGACGTCCCATGATAAACTGGGAGACGTCCCATGATAAACTGGGAGACGTCCCATGATGGACTGGGAGACGTCCCATGATAAACTGGGAGACGTCCCATGATAAACTGGGAGACGTCCCATGATGGACTGGTAGACGTCCCATGATGGACTGGTAGACGTCCCATGATGGACTGGGAGACGTCCCATGATGGACTGGTAGACGTCCCATGATGGACTGGGAGACATCCCATGATAAACTGGGAGACGTCCCATGATGGACTGGTAGACGTCCCATGATAAACTGGGAGACGTCCCATGATAAACTGGTAGACGTCCCATGATAAACTGGTAGACGTCCCATGATGAACTGGGAGACGTCCCAGTAAACTGGTAGACGTCCCATGATGAACTGGGAGACGTCCCAGTAAACTGGTCTGTGCTGCTTTGTATGAATCTGAATTAAATGAATATCTCCAACAAGTGAGAACATTAACAGCAGTCACCAGACAGTGATGCTGCAGCAGCTGATGAAGTGGTTGCCATGGAAACGGAGACCAGCATGGATTACTCTGAATGGGGAAGTGAAAGGGGGGGGGGGGGGGGGGGGGGGTAAAGGCCGTAATGCCCCACCCCCGTCTTTTCACCTTTTCTTCCCAGTTTTTCTCCAAGCAGCGTCTTCATTCAGTGGCTTTTACATCCTCCTTCCTCCCCCGTCCAGCCATCCTCCCCTCCTCCCCCTCACCCCCCCAGCGGAGAAAACAAGTAACCAGGCAACCCAGCATCGCTCACTGGGAGAGGGGAGAGGTAAACCCTGCATTGAGATGAAGCAGCAATACAGATGAGATGCAGAGAAGCAAGAAAACATCCACACTTCAACTTTTAGCTGCACATTCCTCCTGCACGCACGCACGCACACACGCACGCACGCACGCACGCACGCACGCACGCACGCACACACACCACACACAAGCGCACAGACACACACATACACACACACGTTTATATAATCTGATGAGTGTTTTATGGGAGTCACCTGCTGAATTCAGGCTGTAAAACCGGAGCTTGAACCTGCTGGTTCCATTTTCCAGTAGAAGCGCTTCTCAAGGTGAACCTGCTCTGCTTTCTCTGCAGATGCGTAAAATAACAGAAGAAGAAGAAGAAAAATGGAGGAATATGCATGTCAAATGAAAATTATGCTAATTTCTGTGTCTCCAGGCCTTCGCAGCAGTTTGCACGAGGGCAAGCTGCACAACAGATAAGCTTCCAGAAAAGAGGGTTTTCCTCGGCTCCACAACCCCCTCAGGACGCCCCGTTTGGTGGCAGGGGAGGATGAGGAGGAGGAGGAAGAGCGCAGACGTAACCGCTGTTGTTTTGTTTACTTTCATCTTCCTTTTTAATTCAGCAAGAAAAGAAAGTTTCATCTTCTCGCTGCAGTCGCTGCGGAACGGGACCGACTCCTCACAGACCCCAAAAAATATTTGATTTGCAGAGAATTATTCACACGGAACGGCTGGTAAATCCGTTCACCCTGGCGCCGCTCGCGTCTCGTCCACGCGGCGGCGCGTTTACACCGTTTTGTGGGATCCGGTTCCGCTTCCTGAAACCAGGCCGGGATCCGGTTCATGGATTAAAATAATTAAAAACATATAATAACCAATGACAGCTACTTTATTGACATCAGAACTCTGAGGAGGCCTCCGTAGCTCCTCAAACACGTCCTAATCCACCACATGGCACCTGGAGGGAAATCACACGATCCGGGAAGCGTGTGTCCAGATAAACGACGTATGTCCAGATAAATGACGTGTATGTCCAGATAAATGACGTATGTCCAGATAAATGACGTATGTCCAGATAAATGACGCGTGTCCAGATAAACGACGTATGTCCAGATAAATGACGTATGTCCAGATAAACGACGTATGTCCAGATAAATGACGTGTATGTCCAGATAAATGACGTATGTCCAGATAAACGACGTATGTCCAGATAAATGATGTATGTCCAGATAAATGACGTGTGTCCAGATAAATGACGTGTGTCCAGATAAATGACGTGTATGTCCAGATAAATGACGTGTGTCCAGATAAATGACGTGTGTCCAGATAAATGACGTGTATGTTCAGATAAACGACGTATGTCCAGATAAATGACGTATGTCCAGATAAATGACGTATGTCCAGATAAACGACGTATGTCCAGATAAATGACGTATGTCCAGATAAACGACGTATGTCCAGATAAATGACGTGTATGTCCAGATAAATGACGTATGTCCAGATAAACGACGTATGTCCAGATAAATGATGTATGTCCAGATAAATGACGTGTGTCCAGATAAACGACGTATGTCCAGATAAATGACGTGTATGTCCAGATAAATGACGTATGTCCAGATAAACGACGTATGTCCAGATAAATGACGTATGTCCAGATAAATGACGCGTGTCCAGATAAATGACGTATGTCCAGATAAATGAAGTATGTCCAGATAAACGACGTATGTCCAGATAAACTACGTATGTCCAGATAAATGATGTATGTCCAGATAAATGACGTATGTCCAGATAAACGACGTATGTCCAGATAAACTACGTATGTCCAGATAAATGACGTGTGTCCAGATAAATGACGTATGTCCAGATAAACTACGTATGTCCAGATAAATGACGTGTGTCCAGATAAATGACGTATGTCCAGATAAACGACGTATGTCCAGATAAATGACGTGTGTCCAGATAAATGACGTATGTCCAGATAAACTACGTATGTCCAGATAAATGATGTATGTCCAGATAAATGACGTATGTCCAGATAAACGACGTATGTCCAGATAAACGACGTATGTCCAGATAAACTACGTATGTCCAGATAAATGATGTATGTCCAGATAAATGACGTATGTCCAGATAAACGACGTATGTCCAGATAAACGACGTATGTCCAGATAAATGACGTGTGTCCAGATAAATGACGTATGTCCAGATAAACGACGTATGTCCAGATAAATGACGTGTGTCCAGATAAATGACGTATGTCCAGATAAACGACGTATGTCCAGATAAATGACATATGTCCAGATAAACGACGTATGTCCAGATAAATGACGTGTATGTCCAGATAAATGACGTGTGTCCAGATAAATGACGTGTGTCCAGATAAATGACGTGTATGTTCAGATAAATGACGTGTGTCCAGATAAATGACGTATGTCCAGATAAACGACGTGTGTCCAGATAAATGACATATGTCCAGATAAACGACGTATGTCCAGATAAATGACGTGTATGTCCAGATAAATGACGTGTGTCCAGATAAACGACGTATGTCCAGATAAATGACGTGTGTCCAGATAAATGACGTGTATGTCCAGATAAATGACGTATGTCCAGATAAATGACATATGTCCAGATAAACGACGTATGTCCAGATAAATTACGTGTATGTCCAGACAAATGACGTATGTCCAGATAAATGACGTATGTCCACATAAATGACGTATGTCCAGATAAATGACGTGTATGTCCAGATAAATGACGTATGTCCAGATAAATGACGTATGTCCACATAAATGACGTATGTCCAGATAAATGACGTGTGTCCAGATAAATGACGTGTGTCCAGATAAATGACGTATGTCCAGATAAATGACGTATGTCCAGATAAATGACGTGTATGTCCAGATAAACGACGTATGTCCAGATAAACGACGTGTGTCCAGATAAATGACGTGTATGTCCAGATAAACGACGTATGTCCAGATAAACGACGTATGTCCAGATAAATGACGTATGTCCAGATAAATGACGTATGTCCAGATAAACGACGTGTGTCCAGATAAATGACGTGTATGTCCAGATAAATGACGTATGTCCAGATAAATGACGTGTATGTCCAGATAAATGACGTATGTCCAGATAAACGACGTATGTCCAGATAAATGACGTATGTCCAGATAAATGACGTATGTCCAGATAAATGACGTGTATGTCCAGATAAATGACGTATGTCCAGATAAATGACGTATGTCCAGATAAATGACGTGTATGTCCAGATAAATGACGTGTATGTCCAGATAAATGACGTATGTCCAGATAAATGACGTGTGTCCAGATAAACGACGTGTGTCCAGATAAATGACGTGTATGTCCAGATAAATGACGTGTGTCCAGATAAATGACGTGTGTCCAGATAAATGACGTGTATGTCCAGATAAATGACGTATGTCCAGATAAATGACGTATGTCCAGATAAATGACGTGTATGTCCAGATAAATGACGTATGTCCAGATAAACGACGTGTGTCCAGATAAATGACGTGTATGTCCAGATAAATGACGTATGTCCAGATAAACGACGTGTGTCCAGATAAATGACGTGTATGTCCAGATAAATGACGTGTGTCCAGATAAATGACGTGTGTCCAGATAAATGACGTGTATGTCCAGATAAATGACGTATGTCCAGATAAATGACGTGTATGTCCAGATAAACGACGTGTATGTCCAGATAAATGACGTGTGTCCAGATAAATGACGTGTGTCCAGATAAATGACGTGTATGTCCAGATAAATGACGTATGTCCAGATAAATGACGTATGTCCAGATAAATGACGTGTATGTCCAGATAAATGACGTATGTCCAGATAAACGACGTGTGTCCAGATAAATGACGTGTATGTCCAGATAAATGACGTATGTCCAGATAAACGACGTGTGTCCAGATAAATGACGTGTATGTCCAGATAAATGACGTGTGTCCAGATAAATGACGTGTGTCCAGATAAATGACGTGTATGTCCAGATAAACGACGTGTGTCCAGATAAATGACGTGTATGTCCAGATAAACGACGTGTGTCCAGATAAATGACGTGTATGTCCAGATAAATGACGTATGTCCAGATAAACGACGTGTGTCCAGATAAATGACGTGTATGTCCAGATAAATGACGTGTGTCCAGATAAATGACGTGTGTCCAGATAAATGACGTGTATGTCCAGATAAACGACGTGTGTCCAGATAAATGACGTGTATGTCCAGATAAACGACGTGTGTCCAGATAAATGACGTGTATGTCCAGATAAACGACGTGTATGTCCAGATAAATGATGTGTATGTCCAGATAAACGACGTGTGTCCAGATAAATGACGTGTGTCCAGATAAATGACGTGTATGTCCAGATAAACGACGTGTGTCCAGATAAATGACGTATGTCCAGATAAATGACGTGTATGTCCAGATAAACGACGTATGTCCAGATAAATGACGTATGTCCAGATAAATGACGTGTATGTCCAGATAAACGACGTGTATGTCCAGATAAATGATGTGTATGTCCAGATAAATGACGTATGTCCAGATAAATGACGTGTATGTCCAGATGCAAACTGCAATCCCAGCCGGCCATCAGCAGAGCGGCGTTAAAGCACTTTGAAAGCTGGTCTGGACCGTTTCCAGAAGCTGAGAGCGTTGCAGGTTGGACTTAACAGAGAGGAGCGTATATCTTTATAAAAGCACACTTTGTGTTCATTCCAGGTGAAATTACATGTCACATCCATTTGAGTGTCACACCGCCACGCCATAAATCCTCCGGCAGCGGAGATCCTCGCTGGGCCTGAAGTTTTCTGAGGATGACAGCAGCAGAATGAGACCGTTTCGGTTCGGTTGCCGAGCCGACGACCTGGTCCCACGTGTCCAAAGAGGAGATTTCATTGGTCCCTTTTACTGGGTCGGGCTTGGTGCGGCGACGGCGTGTTTGACTAAGCAACGAGCTCACCGTCGCCAACGTTTTCATCACAAATGCTTCCAGACAGCTTTTCTCTCTTCCTCCAGCAGACTGGCTGAAAGCATCCAACCATCACGCTGAGAAGCCTCTGACAGCGCAGCCGTGTGTGTGTATGTGTGTGTGTGTGTGTGTGTGAGAGAGACATTTTGATCAAAACAACTTCACACTGAAGCAAAACACATTTAGGACGCTTTCAGCCTTTTTGGATCCAGATCCTGTACGAACACGCAAACCAGTTCTGATTCAGATCGAAGAAACGGATTCGGCACGCCCACAAACGCTGCTGACCACTGGGACCTGATCAATCCAGACCACTGGGACCTGATCAATCCAGACCACTGGGACCTGATCAATCCAGACCACTGGGACCTGATCAATCCAGACCACTGGGACCTGATCAATCCAGGCCACTAGAATCTGATCAATCCAGACCACTGGGACCTGATCAATCTAGACCACTGGGACCTGATCAATCCAGGCCACTGGGACCTGATCAATCTAGACCACTGGGACCTGATCAATCCAGGCCACTGGGACCTGATCAATCCAGGCCACTAGAATCTGATCAATCCAGACCACTGGGACCTGATCTATCTAGACCACTGGGACCTGATCAATCCAGGCCACTGGGACCTGATCAATCTAGACCACTGGGACCTGATCAATCTAGACCACTGGGACCTGATCAATCTAGACCACTGGGACCTGATCAATCTAGACCACTGGGACCTGATCAATCCAGGCCACTAGAATCTGATCAATCCAGACCACTGGGACCTGATCAATCTAGACCACTGGGACCTGATCAATCCAGGCCACTGGAATCTGATCAATCCAGACCACTGGGACCTGATCAATCTAGACCACTGGGACCTGATCAATCCAGGCCACTGGAATCTGATCAATCCAGACCACTGGAATCTGATCAATCTAGACCACTAGTACCATATTATTTGGAAAATATGACATTTTATAACTTTGATGATTTACTCTCAATGTGGCCTCACATTACAGCCAAACAAAATGACTGACAGGTGTGTAGATGTGCTTTATGTCTACGTTTGCGCTGCTGATATCCCCACTCAGCTGAGTTCTTACAGAAAACTGGTGTTTTCATCGTGTTTCACATTATAATTTTAATGTGACGTCAATCAGACTCCAGTGTGAACAGTCTATAGTCCAGATGTGCAGAAGACAACGCTAAAAATCCTCCTGACACACTTATATCTGTCCATTTATGTTATCTGTGCACAGATATCTGTCCTGCTATGGATGGTTTGAACACAGAGAGAGGACATGTTGGACATGTCCATGGTGTTTGAGTCCTCCTGTCCACCAGGAGGCAGCACTTCAACCTGCTTTTGGTGGATTTGGAGGTGCAGAAAAGGAAGTGTTTCTTTTTGGCTTTTTTCTCTTTCTTAAAATCGCACGTCTTCTTCCTGCACAAAAGCGACATGATAAAAATATACGTGCATGTTACAAGTGGTTTTACTGGTTTATCAAGACAATTTACACCTAGTTTATAGCTTGATGTCTGGCTGTAGAACGAAGTGGGAATGGAGAATCTGCACGGCTGCAGAGTCGTCTCAGATCAGATATACGATCCAAACGCATTTCCCAGAGGGTGAAATAAGACCAACTCCTGCAGATGGACTCAGATTTTACGGCCTTGTTCATGTAAATGTCACTTGTAAGTAGAAGAAGTCTGTGTCACACGGGATTACATCTGGGTGTGTGTGTATGTGTGTGTGTGTGTTAAACGCAGGTGCATGTGTGTTTGTTAAGCGTAGATAAATGCAGCACTAATGTGGAATCTCAGAGCATCTGGGATGTGATTTTAGGGACAGCAAGCATCAAAACACAGAGACGCATTAAAGTCATTTCTGAATTAATGACGATTTCTTTAAACGTCCTGTTTGGAGGAGAAAACGGATTTGTCTGATAAACAGTTTTAATCATTTAACAGCCGCGATACAAACACAGGAAATCAGACTAAAAACACATTTACCACACAGCATCTTCAACCGTATCAATAAAGTTTGAGCATCATCATCTCTCTGGCTGTCTGCGGAGCACCACCGGTAAGAAAGCTTTCATCGTCAATATAAATTCTAATAAACCTCGCACGTCGCTTCAGCTCCAAATATGTCAAGCAAGAAGCTCAAAGTGTCGTTTCCAGATATGAGGCGTGATATTCAGCGCTCGTCTTCCTCCATCTCATCCCGGCTGATCATCAGTCCTCGTCCAGCTGAGAATAACAATATCTCCGGCAGCACAGCGACGTGCAGCCAATCAATCCACAGCTCTGTGGACTGATTGGGTGGCATTACCCTGCAGTCAATTACCTCTAGTGAGAGATGCAGAGGGAAGAATGACAATGAAGTCTGATGAATGCCACTCAGGGCTCAGGGCGCCGTCCCAGAGACGGTCGGGTGGTCTGATAGGTGTTTATACGAGGGCTTCTCCTGCAACCAGCTATTTATTACTGAGAGAGGTTTCACTGTTTACCTGTGATGTGCTGGTTTGCATAATGACTTCTGTGTGTGTGTGTGTGTGTGTGTGTGTGTGTGTGTGTGTGTGTGTGTGTGTGTGTGTGTGTGGTGGGTAGTACTACTCTACAGCTGGAGAGCATAAAAATTTATCTCTCATACCATGATTCTAACGAAGACGCTGGAGCTGGAACAGTTCCTGCATTTCCATGACAGTTTCTCGCTAAATAAAAACTCAATTTTGACAAAACTACAATTGTAATCAGCAAGAGTTTCCATTAAAACTGAACATAAAGGCCAAATTTCTCACAAAATCTCCAGAATGCATGGGAGCCTCATCATGATGAGGTGGAACGGGAGATTCTCATCATGATGAGGTGGAACGGGAGATTCTCATCATGATGAGGTGGAACGGGAGATTCTCATCATGATGAGGTGGAACGGGAGATTCTCATCATGATGAGGTGGAACGGGAGATTCTCATGGTGACGAGGTGGAACGGGAGATTCTCATCATGATGAGGTGGAACGGGAGATTCTCATCATGATGAGGTGGAACGGCAGATTCTCATCATGATGTGGTGGAACGGGAGATTCTCCTCATGATGAGGTGGAACGGGAGATTCTCATCATGATGAGGCTGAACGGGAGATTCTCATCATGATGAGGTGGAACGGGAGATTCTCATGGTGATGAGGTGGAACGGGAGATTCTCATGGTGATGAGGTGGAACGGGAGATTCTCATCATGATGTGGTGGAACGGGAGATTCTCATGGTGAAGAGGCGGAACGGGAGATTCTCATGGTGATGAGGTGGAACGGGAGATTCTCATGGTGATGAGGTGGAACGGGAGATTCTCATGGTGATGAGGTGGAACGGGAGATTCTCATGGTGATGAAGTGGAACGGGAGATTCTCATGGTGATGAGGTGGAACGGGAGATTCTCATCATGATGTGGTGGAACAGGAGATTCTCATGGTGATGAGGTGGAATGGGAGATTCTCATGGTGATGAGGTGGAACGGGACATTCTCATGGTGATGAGGTGGAACGGGAGATTCTCATGGTGATGAGGTGGAACGGGAGATTCTCATCATGATGTGGTGGAACAGGAGATTCTCATGGTGATGAGGTGGAATGGGAGATTCTCATGGTGATGAGGTGGAACGGGAGATTCTCATGGTGATGAGGTGGAACGGGAGATTCTCATCATGATGAGGTGGAACGGGAGATTCTCATGGTGATGAGGTGGAACGGGACATTCTCATGGTGATGAGGTAGAACGGGACATTCTCATGGTGATGAGGTGGAACGGGAGATTCTCATCATGATGAGGTGGAACGGGAGATTCTCATGGTGATGAAGTGGAACGGGAGATTCTCATGGTGATGAGGTGGAACGGGAGATTCTCATCATGATGTGGTGGAACAGGAGATTCTCATGGTGATGAGGTGGAATGGGAGATTCTCCTCATGATGAGGTGGAACGGGAGATTCTCATCATGATGAGGCTGAACGGGAGATTCTCATCATGATGAGGTGGAACGGGAGATTCTCATGGTGATGAGGTGGAACGGGAGATTCTCATGGTGATGAGGTGGAACGGGAGATTCTCATCATGATGTGGTGGAACGGGAGATTCTCATGGTGACGAGGTGGAACGGGAGATTCTCATGGTGATGAGGTGGAACGGGAGATTCTCATGGTGATGAGGTGGAACGGGAGATTCTCATGGTGATGAGGTGGAACGGGAGATTCTCATGGTGATGAAGTGGAACGGGAGATTCTCATGGTGATGAGGTGGAACGGGAGATTCTCATCATGATGTGGTGGAACAGGAGATTCTCATGGTGATGAGGTGGAATGGGAGATTCTCATGGTGATGAGGTGGAACGGGACATTCTCATGGTGATGAGGTGGAACGGGAGATTCTCATGGTGATGAGGTGGAACGGGAGATTCTCATCATGATGTGGTGGAACAGGAGATTCTCATGGTGATGAGGTGGAATGGGAGATTCTCATGGTGATGAGGTGGAACGGGAGATTCTCATGGTGATGAGGTGGAACGGGAGATTCTCATCATGATGAGGTGGAACGGGAGATTCTCATGGTGATGAGGTGGAACGGGACATTCTCATGGTGATGAGGTAGAACGGGACATTCTCATGGTGATGAGGTGGAACGGGAGATTCTCATCATGATGAGGTGGAACGGGAGATTCTCATGGTGATGAGGTGGAACGGGAGATTCTCATGGTGATGAGGTGGAACGGGAGATTCTCATCATGATGAGGTGGAACGGGAGATTCTCATCATGATGAGGTGGAACGGGAGATTCTCATGGTGATGAGGTGGAACGGGAGATTCTCATCATGATGAGGTGGAACGGGAGATTCTCATGGTGACGAGGTGGAACGGGAGATTCTCATCATGATGAGGTGGAACGGGAGATTCTCATGGTGATGAGGTGGAACGGGAGATTCTCATGGTGATGAGGTGGAGCGGGAAATTCTCATGGTGATGAGGTGGAACGGGAGATTCTCATGGTGATGAGGTGGAATGGGAGATTCTCATGGTGATGAGGTGGAGCGGGAAATTCTCATGGTGATGAGGTGGAACGGGAGATTCTCATGGTGATGAGGTGGAAAGGGAGATTCTCATGGTGATGAGGTGGAACGGGAGATTCTCATCATGATGAGGCGGAACGGGAGATTCTCATGGCGATGAGTCGGAACGGGAGATTCTCATGGCGATGAGGCGGAACGGGAGATTCTCATCATGATGAGGCGGAACGGGAGATTCTCATGGTGATGAGGTGGAACGGGAGATTCTCATGGCGATGAGGTGGAACGGGAGATTCTCATCATGATGAGGTGGAACGGGAAATTCTCATGGTGATGAGGTGGAACGGGAGATTCTCATGGTGATGAGGTGGAACGGGAGATTCTCATGGCGATGAGGCGGAACGGGAGATTCTCATCATGATGAGGCGGAACGGGAGATTCTCATGGTGATGAGGCGGAACGGGACATTCTCATGGTGATGAGGTGGAACGGGAGATTCTCATGGCGATGAGGCGGAACGGGAGATTCTCATCATGATGAGGCGGAACGGGAGATTCTCATGGTGATGAGGCGGAACGGGAGATTCTCATGGTGATGAGGTGGAACGGGAGATTCTCATGGCGATGAGGTGGAACGGGAGATTCTCATGGCGATGAGGCGGAACGGGAGATTCTCATCATGATGAGGTGGAACGGGAGATTCTCATGGCGATGAGGCGGAACGGGAGATTCTCATCATGATGAGGCGGAACGGGCGATTCTCATGGTGATGAGGTGGAACGGGAGATTCTCATCATGATGAGGTGGAACGGGAGATTCTCATCATGATGAGGTGGAACGGGAGATTCTCATGGTGGTGAGGTGGAACGGGAGATTCTCATGGTGATGAGGTGGAACGGGAGATTCTCATCATGATGAGGTGGAACGGGAGATTCTCATGGCGATGAGGTGGAACGGGAGATTCTCATGGTGATGAGGTGGAACGGGAGATTCTCATGGCGATGAGGTGGAACGGGAGATTCTCATGGTGATGAGGTGGAACGGGAGATTCTCATGGTGGTGAGGTGGAACGGGAGATTCTCATGGCGATGAGGTGGAACGGGAGATTGGGAGAATGGGAGAACGGGAGCCAGCACTAGAAAGTACACCTGATGAAGGGGACGGTGGGTCTTTTGTTTCTTTTACCTTAAAATGTCTTTTTGCATAAAATACTCAGATATGTCTGTTTTTAACCAAATATAATTGAAGTGTGAATTTCATGTCAATCACTGGTGGGTGGAGTAATTCAGCAGCTTTGTGGCCCGCTAAAATAATATTTTCCTATGAAAGACCGAATTTCTGAGTTTCTGTCCAACACACGGCTCTTCTGTTTGGCCTGATGTAATAATCACTTCCACAGTCATACCTGCTTTATGAGCTGAATAACAGATGGCAGCGACTGTCCAAACGGTCTGACTCCATCGTCTAAATTAGGGCTTTAGGCTAACATCTGACACGTAGCAGCTTATTGCATTACAACCTAACCTGTGAATGTTTGTATGCTGTAGATGTTGAGGGAGCTCCGAGCTCGCCTCACTTTCCTGCAGCTAATTGGGACTGAAGTGATGTATGCACCTCTGGACACCTCTGCTGTGGTATCCTTCACTCCAAGTCTGGATTTACTTTTCATTTTTTTGATGAGAACAAATCTCTGGGCACCAAGTTTCTCATGAACAAACAAAGTTCTTTTCTCTGTTTCCACTTTTGTCCCCTGTTGATCTTAAATTTCTACTTAAATACTCATTTCCAAAACCATCTGCCTCTGACATGTTAACTACACGCCACCCTTCCTTCCTCTGCATGTGGTCCGGAGAGTAAACCTGGCAAAAACATGAAGAAATCCCTGTTTTGTCTCTTTGTTTTAAACACAGAGCTCTGATTGTGTGTATCATGTAATAAAAGGCATGAAACATGCATGATAAACATCACGTCTGCATGGAAACATCACGTCTCCATGGAAACGCCACGTCTGCATGGAAACATCACGTCTGCATGGAAACATCACGTCTGCATGGAAACATCACGTCTGCATGGAAACATCAATTCTCCATGGAAACATCATGTCTCCATGGAAACGCCACGTCTCCATGGAAACGCCACGTCTCCATGGAAACGCCACGTCTGCATGGAAACATCACGTCTGCATGGAAACATCACGTCTGCATGGAAACGTCACGTCTTCCTGCCGGCTGGGATTAGAGGCTGCAGCTTCTACATGCAGTTTTATATTAAAAACAATGTGAACCAGAATAGCAGGAAATGTTCTGAGTTTTAAGGGTTAATGACTGTAACGTTCCTTCAGCAGCTGAAACACTGACCTCCAGCTGACTCAGTCTGAGCTGCAATAACAAGCGCTGCTATTGGTCCGAATGTAAAATTAAAGTGAAGCCAACTGAACCGTGCTGCACTGCACACGGAGACACGCCTGGAAACATGAATAATAACAACATCTCTGGAAATTTCATAAATCACAGCGACTAACGAGCAGATAAGCTTATCTGATGACCAGTTGGGGCGGGAGGCCGGGAAGCAACGCCGTTCCCAGACTTCCCAAACTCCCTGCATCAGGAATGCGGGGCGTTAGTGTTTTCTCAGCGGAGCCTTGGGGATGTCTTCTGAAACCACGCTTGGACTTATTTAGCTTGGAATCAAAGCTCTCCCTGGAGTTCTCCTCCTCTCCAGGCCGTTTAACCCCCCCCGAACACACTCCAAATGTTAGGTCGGTTATGATTCACTTCTTTGTCATCGTCTGCCCACGAAGCAGAGTCGTTGGGAGGGAATGGGGCCTTTGGGCCGAGCTCTAAATCATTCAGGGATGCTAAACAGACATGCGTGTTTTCTCATGCTTCAGCTGTAACCTGACACGTCCTCCGTATTGTTGCTCTCTAAACGGAGCCGTAAATAACCGGCAGCACAATGAGCCGCCGCAGCTGGACAGTTCATGAAGTCAATTAGTCAACGTGGAGCCGATGAAGACGTCTGAAAGGAAGGACTGTCGCAGAAGAACACGCGTGTTGTTTCCGTGTGTCTGAGAGGCAACAGAGTAAGAATCAATGAGCCCATCATCCAGTCAGACCAGGCCTCCTCCTCCTCTCCTTCCGTTTATCACCACAACCCAGAGAAGAGACGCTCACCGCCGCTTCATTAGGCACAACTTCCTGTACATGGAACCAGCCAATCACACGGCAGCATGAGGACGGGGAAGGATCCGTGGCTTTGAACGTGTTGCTGGTCTGAGTGTTTCCACCCAGAGAAGGTCTGAAGAGAAGAAGACATCCGGTGGAACACGCAGGAGCAACGCTGGCAGGGATTGTTTGAGACATTGAGCAGAGTAAAAATGCGAAGAAGAAGAACTAAAACGAGCTTTCTGAGCCGTAAACACCAGTTTTACTGAGCTGTGGTGAAACCGTTGTTCAGCTGTTGTCTGGCGACACAAAGCGGCCGACAGGGGAAAACCAGTTCTGTTCTGACGTTAACATGATGCTCTTCACATCACCAGAACACCTTAAAATCTCTAAACGCCTCGCAGTCGTAGAAGCCACGCCCACCGACATAGACGCACCACGTGACCTTCTGAGATTTGCTCATCTCCGACCAAATCTGCCTTCAGCGCGACGGATTTCTGCTCCTTAACTCCAGACTTTGTTCTTTAACGTCAGGAGATGCATGACAGAACGGAGTACCAGGCTCTCAACACATAATATCCCAAAACTCCAACCATGGCGGACAAACGGGAAGACCAGCGATGATGGAGAAAGTCGAGGCGATGGCGGGGAAGTTGGCATAGCAACATGCGAGCAGCAGCGCTAGCAAGTCGAACATATCAGTAACGTTACAACTGCAAACCAAATTTATTATAAATATTTAGTTTGATTTACCTCATATAGTACTCTAAATATATGTTTATAGTATCATTAAATTCTAAAAATATTTCTGAAAAATGTCATTTATGGGAATAAATTTTATTGGAAATTTCCGTTTTCTATGTTTAAATTATATTAACCCAATATATAAAACATTAAGAACTTTATAGTATTTAACATTTAAATCTATTTTATTCCGTGCTTATTTTTTATTTTAACTTACATTTGTTGACATTTATATTATTTACTTATTTAATTTAAATATTTTATTTTATATTTCATAAATATTTTTCATGTAAATTTAATATACATAAAAATCTGTAGAAAAAAATGCAAAAAAATAATAAATTATAAATAAAATAAATCTATAGATTTAATATATTTATATACATTTTAAAGGGTTCATATCACTTTAATATATTTAATAATTTTATTGCATTCATATTTGTATCTTATATTTTTATTCATACATTTACTTTTACTAATTTTATTTTCTGTATGTTATTCTTTATGTATATTTCCACCTTCATTTACTTCCACGTACCAGTTTTCAATATCTAAAACATTTCTCTTCTCATGCACCCATGCATGACATCTGCACAGTAACAGTATCTTTTAATTATTTTGATAAAAATGTATTATTTTATACTCAATTTGATATTTGTATTTTCTTTCATGCTTTTTTTTTCTGTAATGCTTTTAATGTTTCATGTAAAGCACTTTGAATTGTTTTGTACATAAAAGGTGATGTATAAATAAACTTGCCTTGCCTGTTTCACCATATTTTCCAGATCTGGAAGTTATGTACATGTTTCCACATGTACATTTCCACATGTGTGCCATAATGTTATTTTATAAATTATTTTATAAATTATTTTATAAATCAGGTAAACAGCATGTTTGTCTGAAAGGCTGCGCAGCACTTCAGACATGCGACCGCCTGCAGCCTGAAACGGACCAACAGATCCTCCTCCTGCAACGGATTCAGAAAGCTCGACTTCAGCTCAGGAAAGGGACGGAGAGCCACTTGCTCCGGCCTGAGGGTTCAATGACGCCACGTTTATCTCTGCATGACGGCGTCTCCTTTCACCTTAAACACACACACACACACATCCACAAGTCCTGCAGGCTCCAGTCCCTGATTGCATCTGGCTTGTCATCATCACAGCCAGCTCAGCTCTTCAGAGGCTCCATCCATCCATCCACCCCCACTGCTCACCCCGTCTCAGGACTAATTTAATTTGGAGGTGAGGAGCTGATAAAAGCAGGAGACAGCATCAGGGATGAAGGGGTGGGAGGAAACGTGGTGCCTCCACACACACCCCGACCCCGTCACTTCCACAGACAAAGCCACCGTTCTCTTCCTCCCTGCCATCTTTTCTGCCACATCACAGATGAAAGACGGGAAACAGGAGGAAGGAAGATGAGCAGCATCGTGGTTCTGATTTCAGATACATCACCTGTGAAACTGTTGCTGCTCAGGCATCGTGACTTCAAAAGCTTCACATGTTCCCAAAGAGTCTTAAATCTTCACCAATCTGAGACAAACATGCTCGAAAAAATTTAGGAAAATGTTTTTCAGGCTTTTAAGATCCCTCCATCTGCACTGTGTGATACCACCAAAATATCCAGAGAATTAGAAGGAATCTCTGTACACACGGGTCAAAGCTGGATGCTGGTTAGCTTCTGTATGAAAAGTAGACATGATTATCTACTGGATATTACTGCAAAGACTCAGGAAGACTTCTAGAAATCACTGTGTGTGAACACAGTTCACCCAGAAATCCACACATGTAACATGACTGGGTATAAAAAGCGTTTCTCAGTTGGACAGATGGACAGATGGACAGAGCTTCACCAATATGAGGCAAACTGGCTTCAAAAAGTGTGAAAATATTTCAGAAAATTGCCCCTCAGATTTTGTACATCCCACCAACTACAGTGTATGAAACCACCAAAATATTCAGAGAATTCTTTTTTTTTGTTGTTGTTGTCTTGTCCAGCATTTAAGCAGCAGACTGATGTTCTGGATGTTCTGCTGAGCAAATTTATTTTGCCAAGGGGAACTTTTATAGATGTAATGATCCCCTTGTATTTCTTGATTCTTATTTTATTTTTCTATTTGCTTCGGATAATAGTTTGTATTACAGAGTTTATGCTGCTGGACCGGAAAGGACAGGAAAGGGGCAGAAAGAGAACAGAAAAGAGAACATAAAAAACAAAAAGAGATCAATGCATACACGTATATGCACATACATACCCACCTACATATATATGTATATGCACTCGCACATACAGTATATATATACATACACACACACACACACACACACCCACACACATACATACATATACATAGATATACATACATATATACATACATATACACACACACACACACACACACACACATATATATATATATATATATATATATATATATATAGATATATATATATATATATATATATATATATAAATAAATAAATATATATATATAAATATATATATATATATATATATATATATATATATATATATATATATATATATATATATATATATATATATATATATATATATTCAGAGAATTCAAAGGAATCTCTGTATGCTAGGGCGATGCTGAATCAGACACGATTCTCAGCTGGAAATCAGCGCATGGTTGTTAAATGGCCGCTCAAACTCAAGTTAAACTCTAACTGAGTGCAAATCATTGCCTGGGAGACTCCAGCAGGTGATGTGTGAGCACACACAGATGTCAGCTGCAGACTGTCTGGATGGTCTTTATTGAATTAACCAGACAGCAGAGGCGGCGGTGGAGCTCAAGGTTTCCACAGGTCAGTGCCACCCGACCCCCCCGACCCCCCTCCAGCCCTGCAGCCATAAGACCTCTGAGCCACCTGCAGCTGGGAGATGCAACCTGAGGCTTAGGGATAACCAGCTAGTCGACAGACCATCCACACACTAAAACACACACTTCACCACACACACACACACACACACACACAGTCATGTCCCCCTCCACCACCACACACCCCCTACTGTGTCTCAGGGACCATGAAATCATCATGTGACAGCCCCTGTCCTGCAGAGAGGGGTGAACAGCCCCAACCTGAATAATTTAAGACCCTTTTATAACGGTTGGATACCCCCCCCCCCCTGCCTCCCGCCCCCCATTTATGTCAGCTGGTATCATAGATGTCAGGTGGGGAAGGGGGGGGGCATTTACCAGTATTTCCAGGACGGCTGTCATGGTAACAAGATCTGGCTGATGTAAGAGGAAGAAGTCACTTTTAAATCTGTGTGTGTGTGTGTGTGTGTGTGTGTGTGTGTGTGTGTGTGTGTGTGTGTGTGTGTGTGTGTGTGTGTGTGTGTAACCAACATGTGTAACCAGATGACTTCCACTTAACAAGCTTGAGAAGAAACAGAAAATGTCATGTATGAAATTTACCGGGACACTTCTGTTAATCCAGCAAGCAGCTGGAAGCTAGCAGTGGAAGCTAGCACCTGGAAGCTAACAGCTGGGGCTAGCAGCTGGAAGCTAGCAGTTGAAGCTAACAATTATAAGCTAGCAGTTGAAGCTAACAACTATAAGCTAGCAGTTGAAGCTAACAGCTGGAAGCTAACAGCTATAAGCTAGCAGTTGATGCTAACAGCTGGATGCTAACAGCTGGAAGCTAGCAGATGGAAGCTAACATCTATAAGCTAGCAGCAGAAACTAACAGCTAGAAGCTAGCAGCTGGAAGCTATTAGCCCCGTAGCTTTCTTATTAGCTCAGTTAACTCTTACAATTCTCATGTATATAATAAAACAGAATATATTTAATATTTATTTGGTTAATGACGTGTTTTTATGTATAAAAACATCTATCAATTTTATCAATATTAATAAAAATATATTTATATAAATTTCAATATATTGTGAGATTTTTTTTTTACATGAGTAAAGGGTCCAAGGCTGCGAAATGTATCTTATATGTAAATTGCTTTGAATAAAAACGTCTGCTAAATGGCGGTAGAATAGACTAGAATAGAATAGAATAGAATAGAATAGAACGTTGCCTTCAGCCAGAAGTCGTGACGTTTTCTCAGAACAGAAAACATGAGCGTATCTCAGATCGGTGAAGTCAGCTGTTGGGCCTCATCACGGCCCATCAGGGGAAATCAGCCTCCCTTCGCTAATAAACAGTAATGACCTGCTTCTTCGCACATCTCCGAGCCTCCCCTCATGTTGGCGTGGTGATGAGGACGAAACAGCGGAGCCAGCAGAAAGACGCTGCGCCTGCGGTGGCCCAGTAATTACTGTTAATTGGTTTAACGTGGGGATGGATGGAAGGAGAGCCAGACGGAGGAGTGGAAGGAGGGATAGGTTTCTTCCTCCAAGCCGCTCTGCAGCTCGTTTGAAGTGATAGAGAGCTGAGATAACGCATGCTATCTGTAGCATGAGCTCATGCAGGAGAGGCGAGGTGAGGCGTGCATCTCCTGCAAACATGCAAACATACGACATCATGCACGGAGGAAAAGCACCGTGAAGGACACAAATACAAAGAAAGCTAAAAGATAGAAATGTTGGTAAACTGTTTTCACACACCGGTTTTACACTAACACACACACACACATGGATTACACAGCGCCTGAGGGTCGCTGCTCATCCAGATAAGACGAGCAATCTGAGGGCCATTTACAGCCATTTGATGCATAATGATCCTCGTATCAGTGGCTGTGTGGGCAGAGATGAGGTGTGGAGTATTCCCCATCTAGCTCCTCACTAATACACCGACCGTAATCTCATCACCAACCGCTGGACGTCTGCACCGGGCGGCACTAAATCTGCCTGAGATAACGCTGGACAAAAGTTAGAGGAGTAAAGTGCATAAAAACACTAAATGTATACTCCCGGGAGCAGAATTTCTCATGAACGATTAGCTGCAAATGCTATACGACCCCAGCTCCAGTTAAGTTGTGTGAAAGGTAAATAACAACATGATGCAATGAATTGCAAATCCTTTCAAACCTGTTTCCCTCAATACACCAAAAAGACACAATATTTCATGTTTAAACTGAAAAACTTGGGGTTTTATTGTAAATATTCACTTGTTTTGTTCTGAAAAAGCTGAAGCAAGACAACAAAATGCTAATAAAGCTGAGTAATGCTAAAAAAAAACAACCCTTTTTTGGGTCATCCCACAGGTAAACAGGCTGACTGGGAACAGGTGGGTGCCATGGTTGGGTATAAAAGGAGCATCCCGCGGAAGGATGAATTGCTCAGAAGCAAGGACGGTGCGAAGTTCACCCCTTTGATCCAACAGTTTAGGAACAATGTTTCTCAATGTAAACTTGCAGGAATTTATGGATTCCATCATTTCATAGCATTAAAGGACTCAGAGAATCTGGAGAAATCAACACTGAATGGCTGCGACGCTCAGTCAGGCGGAGCTGCATTAAAAACTGGTTCCCTGAATGTTTGGATGATATTATGGTCTGTAGATGATGAAATAAATACATTTATACAATTGTACGTTGACAAACTTTGTTCTGTTGTTCTAAAGTGGTGAACTTCTCCCCATCCTTGTGTCTAAACGATTAAGTCTTTTGGAGATGCTCCTATTATACCCAACCATGGCACCCACCTGTCCCCAGTCCACCTAGTTACCTGTGGATTGATCTCAAACAGGTCTTTAGAAGCATTTCTCAGCTTTCCGAACCTTCTCTTGCCCCTGTCTCTGCTATTTTAAAACAAAAACAAGTAAATGTTGCAAAAAAAAAGATAAAGTTTATGATTTTGAACATTAAATATCTTGTCTTTGTCGTGTTTTACATTGTCTATAGCTTAAAAAGGATTTCACATCATCGTATTCAGTTTTTATTTGCTTGGAAACTGGTTTGTAAAGTTCGAGAGGGAGTCATGGTGTTCTGGGTGAAAGAAGAAGCCAACAGATAGAAATCTCTCCTGTACTTATTTTTATGATCACACACAATGAGTCGTAACATGCATCCTCCCTCAACACATCTAATAATCTGCTCTCATGGAGGGCAATAAAACCCTGCTGCCCCGAGCAGAAAACAACTGCTTCCTATCAGAGAACTTTGGCTTCCAGCGTCTCATGTTGGATGATGGATTTAAGGAAAAGAAACTGAATGAATAAATAACAGAACGAGTCTCATTTATGGCAAAAGAGCAATCAAGAGACTTACAGGTTGTTGTGACGAGCTGCTGTAAAGTGTGACAGCAAACGGCTAACTGTCACCTGACCATAAAACAGCAGCGAGGACGGGATGCACAGGATGCCGTTGTCATGACAACGGGGGACAATTTATCAGTTTTTAGTTTATTCAGGTGAAATTTACCTGGATATCTTAAATTGATATCATTATAATGCGTATCGGTTGGAATCGCTCCCTCTCTCCACTCCAGACCAGAGGGGGCAGTAGCGAGCAGATTCTCTCGATGGTTAACCGTGTTTTCCCGGCAAAGAGCGGCCATCGTTAGATGTTTGACCTCACAAATGTGTCCCTGCAGTCAGTGAGGAGGACCGCATTCAGCTTCATTTGGACTTTGTTCATCAGAAAGCAAGAAACTTATGCCTGTCTGTTAAAACGAAGAATAAATGTTCATTTTTACAAGCTTAGTTGTTCTGAAATGAAACTATTTTATAGACAAAGGTTAAATATGCTGTTTACTGTGGGGTCTCTGGTTCCATACTAAACTGGTTCAAATGGTACTTAGAGAACAGAAAGAACTTTGTGTCAGCAGGTAACTTTACATCTGAGCAGACAAGAATTACATGTGGAGTTCCACAAGGTTTCCTCCTGGGGCCTCTTCTCCGTGTTCCCCCTGGCACAGGTCGTACAGAACAACAACATTAGTTGCCATAGCTACGCAGACGACACACGTTGGTTTTAAAGTGTTATCAGGAGACCAAGGACATGTACAGGATACATGCATCCTGGAGATTAATGACTGGATGTGCTTAAACTTTGTTTAAAAAAAAACCCATTAAAAGTCACCACAGAGCTTCATGCTCTTCACCCAAACACCACCAACCTGGTGGGGGAAATCTGGGCATAGCGATCAGCTGGGACCTAAAAACCACCAACCGGGCCAGAAATCTAGGTGTAGGTATCAGCTAGGACCTCTGTTGGTCTGTAAAGATCTGAATACATGAGCGACCTCTTGACCCGGTATAAACCTACCTTGATTTGAACTGAATTAGAATTGAACTGGAACGAGGAACTAAAACCAGATCCTGGTTATATTCTGGCCAGACTGAACCATGCTAAATAAACGGTAACAGAAACCCAAATACATTGAGCTGACCAGAATATTCACATTTAGTTAACGAGATAATCTATTGCTAATTGAAGTGATAAATGAAATGGTTAAACCACCGCAGTCCTGCTGCTGCTGACCATGTCCATCCCTTTCTGAGCACAGTGTAGCATCTTCTGATGGAAACTTCCAGCAGGATGATGCACCATGTCACAAAGCTCACATCATCTCCACCATGACGATGAGTTCACTGTCCTCCAACGGCTCCACAGTCACCAGAGCTACATCCAGCAGCTTTGGGATGGAGCCGACAAATCTGCAGGAAGCATGGCCTCACAGAGGAGTCAAGTTGTTCTTGTCTCCTCAGGCCAGGTCACTGAAGTTGTCTCAGATCAGTCAGTTAGCATCTGTAGTTCATGGCATCATGTCTAATGCTGGATGTGTTCCTTCACCAAAGCAGCTCTAGAAATGTTTTACATCCTTAAGCCTCTCAGTCTCTGTCGGGGGTGACTCACGTAACCCTGACTGTCACCACGTACGTAAATCCTTCCCTGAAGTTTGTCTAAATCTTCCCAACGCCATGCGAACGCTTCTCTCTTTAGCTAAACTCATCGCTTTTTTAGCTTTGGCTAAACGGCTGTTGCCCCGCCCAGCTTTCCTCTCCATCTACCCATCAACAATCCCTTCACTCCTCATCTCTAAACCTTGCAGCACAATGCTGGTTTAAGCAGGATGAGAGACAGCGGTGATGGCTTTCAGAGTTCATCAACAGGAGCGTAAGCCTGAAAGTTAACCAGCGCTGGGCCGGCAGGCTTTCACAGCGTAAGCTCTCAGAGCCGTGCAGCTCTGCAGAGGAGCCATGTTTCTCAGATGTGTACGGTGGGAGAGCAGAGGCTGCCGGCTTACGGCTTTAAAGCCATGCAGTCATGGGGAAGTTTTCTAAAGTACGCTGACTGGAGATTTCCTTGCAGAGTCTGTCTTACAGTAGACGAGATGAGTTCAGGGACCAATGGAAAAAACAGTGATTTGTGTTTCTGTCCACCTTCTGGAAGTAAATACCCAGGTTTCACTCAGAGAAGTAAAAGTATATTTAGATACAGAAGAGGTGGAAAATGTTCCGATCATCTGCGTTAAACATAAAGATACTGTATTTCCATGAAAACGTTCATACAGAAACGGATTTCATGATTACTTCATTTCACTGTTAATCCTCTGAGGTTTGTTACGTAAATCCCATGAAAGATGACGAAGCTGCAAGATGCAGTCTCCAACTTCTTTTAACTATAAACCAGTTTTTAGAATTGTGTTTATAAACCAGTAAAACCAGTGAAGATACAGAAAACATACAACATATATTTCCCTTGTATTTAACATCACATTTGGTGCAGAAAGAAACGTTAAAAACGGGCGACATTAAGGAAAATGCTGCACAAACAAGGAAAAATTCAACCTCTTTCCTATCGGGCCAAAAATGCACCACATCAACCAATTAGAACATTTCTTCACAACATGAAATGTCTGTTGCCGAGGAAAAGGAGAAGTGAAGTGCTGCCTCCTGGTGGACAGGAGGACTAACGAACCCTGGACATGTCCTCTCCGTCTTCCAGGAACTGGTATAAATCAGTAGCATCTGTGGAATCTTCTGGTGAAAACTATTATATTTGCTGAATTTTGATGTAAATAATTGTTTATGACTTTGTTGTTTACTAAATTTGTTTACTCAGTTTGTGGTTTTCACACTCAAACAATTCATTTTCTCCTGCTTGGGTTTGATGTTTTCTGGGATTTTATTTTCAGTTTCTGAATATCAGATGTCAGAATAAACATAACTGTAAACTTGTGTGTGGTTGTTCAGAAAAAAATTAAACAATGCAGGTAAACTGGTTTGCAGCTGGAATGTAAGAACTAAAAATCAAAGCAAAGACCAGTTAAACCCCAGAGAGTTAATAGTCCAATCAAACGCCAGGATTATCACTACATTTTAAGGGCTGTAAGAGTTTGAAACAACGGCTAAGGAAAGGTTTCTCCCTCCAAACCATCAAACTGAGGTACAATCAGGTTCAAGCCAGGATATTCCGGAGGACTCGGCTCAATTGGGCAGAAGAATATGAAAAACGTTGCACCGTCCTTTGGTTTGGTCTGTTTTGACACTGTCCTGTGTGGTGCAGTAACAACAGCTGCTCACTAGGGGGCGATACTCCCCAAAACAACACTGACTGGTTCTACTTTGGTGTGAAGACCTAATCCAGTTTAACCAGAGTGTCCAGATATCCTCCATGTTTTAAATCACTTCCAGTCTCTGGTTCACCGGCTTGCTTTCACACTGGAAGAGAACTGAACCAGAAGATTCAGCTATCAGCTGGGCCAGTTCCTTTCTTTGGTCCGAACCAAAGCCTGAATGAGTGTTCACACTGCTGCAAAGGAACCGTAGTACGAGTGGAAGTTGACTAGACTGGGTTAAAAGCAGACCAGTCTGTCCACGGTTAACGTATGAGTTCCTTTCCTAGCCGTGGCGTAACCCGAGTCGGGTTTTTACCCTCTAATACCCCCTTAATCACTAAATAACTATATATTACATGTAGTATACATCATATTAGTGGAAAAACAGTACAGGAAATTAAAACAGACATTTCTAATAAAATAAAACAAATATACACGAACTGAGGCGTCGTCTCAGCCTCCGCGTCATCGTCATAAGAACTTATACGGAACCTTGTAATTTTGATACTTGCTCTATTTTTTATTTACACTGATTTAATGAGCGTCGTAAAGTCGAAACGATGTAACACAAGGACCACCTGTATTGTGGTTATTTCTAAATTTGGCAAATAATGCGGGCGTGCCTTGGTGTACAAAAAAAACCTCTCAAGCTAAATTAAACAGGAAGCCGGCCATCTTGAAAAAATGACTGTTTTCTTCACCTTGTATTATAACAAACTTCCCCAACAGATTTCATCATATTGATCTCAAAGTTGGTCTGAACAGTCAAGCGGCATGTGCAATCAAAAGTTACAGAAAACTTGCTGAAAGGAGAAGGTGCGTTGAGGAGGCCGGGTCTCAAAGTTTGACGTTTTACTGTCAAGAACAGTATCCACTAGCGCTTAGATACAACACAGACTCTGCACCAAACTGAAGATGTTTCAGTCCAGATCATAGCTGATCGCATCTACACGTCCAGATGTTGTCACCGCCATACTCTCGCCCCTTGCCAACAGGAAGACCTATCAAAGAAAATCTATAACGGTGAAGTTTCTGTGCACAAATCCAGTCTGAAATCTCGGATCCATGTGTGTACATAAATACACTCTATACCCCGCTGCTTTGCAACCTTTGTGCGCCCACAGAGTCCAGCTGAGTGTAAAGTATAACAGCAGCACTGCCAACAGACAAAGAAACCATTTGGAGCCATTTCACGCATGATGTCTGAGGAAGAGGAGGAGGACAGCGGATAATAAATGGGACATTCCCTCTTTCCATCTGCCTCTGGAGGAAAACAGTCTTCCTGCATCGTCCCAGAAAGATGAGGACCGTAGAGAAGATGGTCAGCATGCCGTCTCGTCAAACCCAACGACTTCCTGCAAGTCTGAAGAAGTTTTAAATATTTCTGTGATGAAAACCTTCTCATATCTCAAGCAGTCTGAGTTCTCATGATGTGCACGGTTGCTACTCAATGCCTCTTTTCTTCTGCGGACCTCTTATGAGGCAGGCGGGCTTCAACATGACGGTAATATGATATTCCTGATGCACAGACAGAAACAACAGAGAAACCTTCACTCCACAGAATCTGCCATCTGCCTTTCTGGAGGATTAAAAATCTGTTTTGGTTTAGTCTTTTTTAGGCTTAAAGAAGGCCTCTGATTCTGTCAATCCGCTGACTGGATTCATTATAGAACAAAGTAAATAGTTTGCATTCATGGTAAATTTTCTTGACTGTTTTGTTGGTGTCCTTCAGTATTATATTCCTTCACCACTTTAATGTTTTAGCTGATATGTTTCGAAATGTTTTGACGTACGCCGATGATGTAATTGTTTTATTCAGGTAGAAAATCTCCAGAAAGCATCTTTAATTCCTCTGGCGGCAGTAAATCAGGACATTCTCAACAAATCATGTGTCTAAAGACGCATTCACACCAGCCTTTTGTTTCTAATCCCAGTCCATTTATTTGGAAATCTGCCTTTGTTGAGGAATTCTTAAACAAACTGATTCAGATTAAAGAAGCGGACTCAGTCTGCCCACTTCATTCCACTTCCAGCGGACTAAATACAACATTAATAAAACATATTTCATGGTATTTAGTGCTAGAGGTTGAATATTGAAATTTCATTGGATAAAGAAGGTATTAGTACTGAGAAAAAGGAAGTTTTTGGTTTTTATTATTGACAATATAGTAATATAGTAGCTGACAATGGAAAGCTCATAGGAAATGTTTACCATTAATATCCAAAAAAGATTTTTAAAAAATGTTTGCAATAATTGCTTTCTTTAGTAAAAAGAAAGAAAGAAAGTGTTATAAATGTATAACTAAACTAAAAAATTCTTGAGCTTCTCCTAAATGGTGTTATTCTCTATTCTAATCTAATGAATGAACATGCTTTGCTGTAATCTGGCATGTTTACATCATGCTTCCGTGCTGCTGATGTTCATTAACCTGCACTTGTCCCAGCTAAATAAACAAATAAATAAATAAACAGCAGTGATGGACGAATAGAAAACAGACTAACACATCTTCGAAAAGGTCAAGATTCCTTTTAACTGTGTATTTTAAAGTTGAAACTGTGAGTGTTACGGTGTGTAAAACCACAGAGGAGCCTGCAGACGAGTGGTAAAAGTGGCACCACAGTGCCCCCTGCTGACGCCTACAGAAAATACAACCAGAGGAGAAAACTCCAGTTTTCCTGAACCAGAAGCTCTGATTTCAGCCAGTGGATCACTCTGACACCCTGGAGAGGTGATTATACTTCCACTAACGTATGCAATCATTACGATGCTGCAGCCACAGCTGAGTGAGTCGTTGTGAAAAAAAGCAGATGTTCGGTATAGATCAGGAATTCCCTGTTGTCCCTTCAGTCGATGAGGAGATGCAAAACATGAAGACAACATTAGATTTTAACCAATCCTGCATGCATAACTTCTACTAGTGAAGAGGAAGGTCTGATCTTTTGTGATTGATTTTAGATCAAGAGATTTTATAATCAGAAAGATTATCTCCACTGTCGTCCTTGCAGATACAAATTTGGATTAATCAGACAATGAAATTATTTTTCAAATAATTCTGTTACAGATTATTCTTTCAACCCATTAAAGTTGTTAAAAATTTTAATTAACACCAAAAAAACTTGGATTAAAATATGATAAATTTCATGAACTTTCCGCGAGGTTGAGTCTGATATAAAAAAACAGGAATCCTTCTGAACGATGTTCTCTGTTCCAAGCTTCACATCCAGCAACTGGTAAAAAAACAAAAGACGTTTTTTTTTCTCCTTATTTTCTTTGTTTCATCACCAAAAACAGACTCATTACAGCCACTTTATGGCTAACAGCAACCTTTATATGCTCTACACAATACGTGCACGTTTTACGTGCTGCACAATAAAAAATCTAAATCACAATAGAAACACAAGCCGAAGGTAAAAAAACAAAAGAAACACAAACAATAAAAATAATAGAAAAAAAGCGAAATTAGAATAAAAAGTTCATAAAGTAGTAATATTAAAGCCAACCTCTCTGGGATGAAGGCCAACATTTAACCTCAGACAGTCAGGAAGGCTGCTGAATGGGGGGTGAGGAATTATTTAACAGTTTTGGAGCCGTAGCTGCAGATTTTGTTTATATGCATTGTATCATACCAGCAGTAATAAACAACAGGCTGATTAAAAGCATGCCACATGATTCGTCAGCTGAGGCAACATTTTTCAATCCTCTATTGTCAGATTTACGGGATTATGTTTCAGTCTTTTCTTTCTCTCTACAGTCCCTTACAGAAGAAATACACAATGATTAACTAAATTATCCTGTTTTCTTCATCTTCCTCACACACCTGTGACTGTGATTGCGATTCTTAGCAAAAAACTGTGCATGTCTATGTCTGAACTGGGCGAACTTGTCTTCATACAAACAACAAACCTCTACTTAATCTGTTAAATGAAGGAAATATAGCTCAGTTCAATTAGCTCAGCTCTGTTAGCCAAATTTAGTTAGCTCAGTTCATTTAGCATAGTTTAGTTAGCTCAGTTGAATTGGCTCGGTTCAGTTAGTTTTGCTTAGTTACCTCAGGTAAGTTAATTTGGTTCAGTTAGCTCAGTTCTGTTAGCACAGTCCAGTTAGCTAAGGTCAGTTACCCCAGTTCAGTTATCCCAGTTCAGTTCACGCGCTCTGTTCAGTTAGCACAGTCCGGTTAGCTCAAGTCAGTTAGCTCAGGTCAGTTAGCCCAGTGGAATTAGCTCAGCCCAGTTAGTTCAGCTCAGTTAGTTCAGTTCAGTTAGCTATGTTTAGTTAGCCCATTTCAGTTAGTTCAATGAGCTCAATTCAGTTAGCGCAGTTGAGTTGGGTTATTTATTTATTTTTATTTACCTTTATTTAACCAGGAAGTCCCATTGAGATCAGAAATCTCTTTCACAAGGGACACCTGGCCAAGGTAGATGCCATACAAAGTTAAAACTATATAAAATAAATAGAAAACAAATACAGTTAAATACAAAAGGCCAGAAATTACTTTTAAGAACGGGTTAGTTAGCTTGGGTCAGTTTTTCCAGTTTAGTTAGCTGTTCAATTAGCTTAATTCAGTTAGATAAGTTAGTTATGTGAGCTCAGTCCTGTTAGCTCAGTTAGCCTTGTTAGTTAGCTCAGTTAGCTCTGTTAGTTTTATTAGCCCAGTTCAGTTCCTTCAATTGGTCCAATTTAGTTAGGTCAGTTAGCTCAGTTCAGCTAGTATCAATGGCCATCTTCCAGTTTAATTAACTCAGTAATTTATTCATTTGTCATTTGTTATTCAAGTGTCGTGATGTTTTTATGTGCTGCACAGTTATTTAACAAAGCGATTTCAACCTTAAAGGGGAGTTTGCTCAAATCTTAAAATCTTATCTGGAGTCTTTAGCCAGCCGTGAAATGCAGGTGATGCATAAATACTGCGCCCCCTTCCCCACCAACACCAGCCATGTTTAAACGTGTTAAACAACAAAGACATAATATACGGTGGATTTATCTGCATCTGTAACACAACTGCAAACACATCAAGACACTTAAAACAGTAAAAGATAGCACACACACACACCTGAGGGACCAACTGTCAGTGTGTGTACAAAACCATGTGCAGCATCACCTGCTGCTGAAGATAAACTCTTTCATATTCATATCGACCTACAGCTTTGTAAACTCCTACCAAACACCTCTCTTCACTCCTTCTCCTCCATCGCTCTCACAGAAATAATGAAAAATACAGAGGTGTCATGTCGAAACAGCGGCGCCAGCGATGCGCTTGATCTTAAAAATAACATGCTGAAGTTTCGGTTGCAGAGCGAGCCGCAAACTGCGGTGGCGAGAAGAAAAGCGAGAGACGAGCAGAAGTTGGAGAAAGTTTGAAGCACAGTTGAATAAGAAGGCAGAAAACAGCTCAGATGAATTTTGTTGGCAGAAAGCACTTTTTGTTGTTTCCTTAAGAGGAAATAGACAGGCTGCAGGTCTGAAATCAGATTCAAATAACTGGAAAAATCACTTTTATAAACCTGAAATTAACATGTGAAAAACATACCTTGCAAAAGGTGATTTATTTTTATCAGTATGATCGTGTGTCTATCAAGAAGTAAAGAATCCTGAGTTTAGTCTATTTTCTTTAATATCCCCAGTTAGTGTTGCATTATACATGAATGGAAAACCTGATTTAAAACCAGGTAGAAGAAAAAAAACACATATCCACATTTTTCTACTTAATTTTCTGCTTTCAGAAACCTCAGTAGTAATGAAGATCCAAACGCAGCCACGACAGGTTGCGTGGGACGGTCACATCTGTGGGATTGAGTTCATTCCTCAATCAGTGGTTGATGGTCAAACAGCATGGTTGCGTTGCTAATCTCTGGTGTTTCTTATCTGCATTAGCTTCGTTGGCCACGTTACCTCAGTCAGTCCGGTTAGCTCAGTTAGCCACCATTAACCAAGTAGCTTAGTAAGCTCAGCCCAATCAGCCCAAAAAGTTCTATTAGCTACATTAGCGATGTTAGCTCAATCAGTCCAGTTCTCCAAGTCTGCTACAGCTTGTACAGTTAGCTAAGTAAGCTACGCTCCGTCAGCCAGGTAAACTCATTTTGCTACGGTTAGCTCAGTTAGCCCAGTAAGGTCAGTCTGTTCTGTTTTCCCAGTTTCTCCAGTTGGCTGCATTAGCTCAGATAGCTATGTTACACCAGTTAGCACGGTAAGCTTAATTAGCTACATTAGCTCAGTTACCTATGTTATCTCAGTAAGCAACACCAAATCACTTAGCTCAGGTATTCTGGTTTTCTCAGTTAGCCCAGTCAGTTGGATGGATAGCTAGTTCTGTGGAAGGTAGCATTGGACACCAACAGGAAAATATTTCAGGTACTTTAAGGGCATTTTGGGAAGGAAACTGGAGACGCATTGAGCTCATTTCCATCCATTTAAAAACAGCGCTAACTGGGATCATTAAAGAAGAGAAATAATCCACACACACAACTTTTCGAATGTTTTCTGATAAATTTATCTCATCTTTCTGCTGGAGGTGAAGATGAAAATTAGATGTTATCGACTTCAATGAGCAATTATCCGCCTTGTTTATGTCTCAGTCATATAAAACACAGTTTTCAGGACCGCCATCGATTGTTCTTTATTCTTTTTTTACTGGGGATCAAACTGTGCCCACACATCATGTCCTTCCTCTAAAATCAAACAACTGCTGAAATAAGAAATAAAAATAAAGGTAATTTTTTTTGCCTCTTGTTTAATGTGTGGTCTTAATATTGTTTTTTACTCCTTCCCTGCAGCAAAACTCATTTTCTGAACCACATGACAAAATATGAACATTTGCTCTGGAATGAAATGTCACAGTGAGGGTCTTTGTCAAACCAAAGGGAGTGGTTGTGTTCAGAAGGAAACTCCCAGCGCAGCTCATCTGGTGGCAGGTGCCACACCTCGCTGCCAAAGGACGGCTAACCTGCTAATTGGAGCCTGGCGCCATGAAACCACACATGAACAAAGAAAGCCACAAGGGACCGGTACCGGGACCTGTATGAAGTCAGCAAGTCATGAACAATGAGACATGTTTAAGAAACGAGTGCTTGCAGCAGGCAAAAACTAAAACCTGCAGGATGGTAGCTCTTGAAGACCTGAGTTGGTGACCCCTGACCCCAGTGCATAATATCATCTACAGATTCTGATAATTAGAAGGAATCTCTGTATGCTAGGACCAGACTGGTGATGTTCTGCATTAACAGCAGACATGATTCTCTACTGGAAACCAGTGCATGGACTCAGGAAGCTTCCAGAAACCAGTGTGAACCCAGTTCAGGCTGAAATCCACACATGCAGCTTAAAGCTCCATCATATGTGAAGAGGATCCAGAAACACGCCGTCTTCTCTGGACCAAAGCTCATTTAAAATGTTCTGAGTGGAAACCTGGATGAAGATGTGGAATAGTTTGTGGACAGCATGGACGGCGTGTCCTGCAGACTAAAGAGGAGAGGGAGCATCCAGCTTGTTATCAGCCTGCATCTCTGATGGGATGGGGTTGCATTAGTGCCGATGGCGTGGGCAGCTTCCACATCTGGGAAGCTCCATCAATGCTGAAACATCTGCTCCCATCCAGACAACGTCTCTTTCAGGGAAGACCTTGCAGGTTCCACCATGCTGGACCACATCCTGATGGTGGAACAGGAGAACTCGTCCAGCAGGACCACATCCTGATAGATGGAACAGGAGAACTGGTCCAGCAGGACCACGCTGGACCACATCCTGATGGTGGAACAGGAGAACTGGTCTGCTGCAGTCCAGACCTTTCACCAGTACAAAACATCTGGAGCATCATGGAAGTCCCAACTTCTTGGAATCAGGATTTCATATAAAAAAGTCATTTCTGGAGGTCAGTATAGTCTGTAAAGCATCAGCTGCCAAACCCATAAAAGTGAAGCTATATTGTCCCCGCGAGGCGGCGTTGGCTAACTGCCTTTAGTTATTATTCATTTTATATCTTCCTGCACATTGGTCCTAACTCCATCAGCGGATGTGGGATGAACAGGATGTTTTCTTATCCACGCAGACCAGCTGTTACAACACGACTTCAGCGGTTATCTTAGACTCTAACAGGAGAGAAACGAGCTGAACAAGCAACACACACATAATCACATACCGTCCTTACTGATGGTGTCATATGAAGGTGAAGCCGCACACGCTGACAACTAAACTATCAGAGCTTTTAACCCTTAATGTTCCAAGACTTTTTTAATAAAACTAAATGTAGCAGCTCTACTCTTTCAATCCCAGTCTGCATGCAGACATGATGTCTTCAGCCAAAGCTGGTAATCATGTCTGCATGGGAAACAGAAGCAGGCCGAGCACAGATCCCTGCGGGACGCCTCAGAACTTCTCTGAACTGCATCTAACTTTCAGCCTGTTGGCACTGCAGCAAACACACACTGTTTCCATGTTTCCACACGTCTTCCTGCTACTATCTACCTGCTGTCCTCACTGCAGCACCTCCACCTCAGCTGCATCCCAAACGTCTTCTTGGCTTTATTCCAGCCATAGAGGATCATTATTTTCCTGCTTTTCTCATCACTTGTTGATCTTTGGCTGCTCCTGATTGGACGTTACCGTCAGTTTAAGCTCTCTGATTGGTGGAAAGTCTGACAGGAAGTGTCTTCATCATCATGTCCAGGTGAAAATAGAGGTCTCTTAGCAACATGGTAGTGATGGTGATGAAGATGTGATAAATAATGGTGGATTTACCATCTAGAGTCTCTGAATAAACACTACATGTTGTGTCTGGATTGTAAACCTCCTGGACGGATAGAAACGCTGGAAAACTTCCGTAGACCAGCTGGAGGGTCACATGACCATCACAGTTCCACACTGCTGGTCCTGAGATGATGATGATGATGTTAGAGACATACGGCGATCTAGTGGAGCTTTAAGGTCAACGTTTACACTGATGTGAGCTTACAGGACGGATCCTCTGGCTGCTTTCCAACTCATCATCACGTGTGTGTTGGCGTGTGCGCTGATGGATGAGTGTCTTCGGAGATAAATGGGTGCCTATTATTCCAGCCTTTATAGGCAAACTCCCCGCTGACTGGCGAATCGCGTGCAGACGTGCACGTTCGGATAACGAGCTGCGACTGAGGGGCCCGAGGCTTTGGCACATCTGTTGGAGGAGAAACATTCATGAAGGGATCCTGAAGATTCTCCATGTAAAACACACACATGCACGCTCACTGCAGGTGACAAATGAGCTTCGGGTTTTCCTTTTAACACAGAAGAAGAAGAAGAAGAAAGGTCTGGCATCAGTTTCACCTAAAAATCCCCTCTGGATAAAATCATGAGCACACACAAAGACGGGGTGAGACGGACTCTCACAAATTGGCCCACTGACCTTCAAATACTCTCTATAAGTGACGCAAAAAGCTTTTAGTATTCCTGACTTCAACTCCAGGCAAGAAGACGGCTGAATACAGCAAAGAAAAGGGAATTTTCTATTTACAGCAGCAAAAAAGTGTTTCAGTTCCACATTTTTACTGAACGTGGAGATCGTTCATCAGCATCTGGTCACAAGTTGGATTTTTATGTTTTTACGTTTTCCAACCAAATCTACTGAATTGGATTTTTTTTTTCTTTTTGAAAAAAAAAACAAAACAGAATTTATCCCTATTTTCTACATATTTTAACCCTCCCAAAACTGTTATATTTGTCTTTGTCTAATAAAAAACAGTTTTTCAAAGTAAACTTAATAATTTTCAAAAAACTGAAGCAAAAAAATCTTCGCCTGAAAATGTATTTTTTCCAGCGGATTACGATAACGCTTGCATGATGATAATGATAATTGTAATCATTACAATGTCAAATATTTTAAATTTGTCTCAAAATTTATAAAAAAAAATTTAAAAAAATTACAATAAAAGAGATTATTTTTTTCAATAATTCAATAATTTTTTCAAAATTATTTTGCTCAATTAATTTTACTTGATAACCCTAAAAAAATCTCCAGGTTTCTGAGCAGACTGAGGAAACATTTCTGCTCTACGATAAAGACGATACATTTTGTCCGACTTCTGTTTTCTTTATGTTTATAATCTGGTTTTCAGGATCCTCGCGGATCCAAACGGTGCAGTACCCCTGGAGGCCACGGGGGGCAGTGTTGCTGTTTAACTGAAAGGAACAAACCAGAGAAGAAGAAGAGGAACAGAAACAGAAACCGCCAGATAAAAGCAGCTGAAGAAGAAGTTGTTGCAGGTGTTCTTCTTCTGGTGTTTTTGTTTTTCTTCTGGTGTTCTTGGACGGTTGTAAACACCTTTATAGCGGTGCGTTACTGCTATCAACCAGAGTCAGAACGTAGAAGTGAACGCTGAACTCAGCACTGCCCCCAAGTGGATGAACTGACGTTGCCATGGCAACATAGAAGACGGATGTTGGTATGACAACGTTGGAAACTAATGTCTTCTTAAAAGAGCAGAAATAAACTGTGGGATGATGCGCGATTGTTATATTCTTAAAAGAATAAAAGAAATCGTTTTAAAATACTTTTTTTAAAATTGTTATTAATTTTAGCAAAACTCAACCATGATCTCACCTAGATGGACAAATAGTCTGATCATGTGAAGATACCTCCTACTCATCACAAGTGTCTACAAACACGCAGATTTCATGATCTGATGATGATAGAACAGTTTTACAGAGATTTCCATGGTCTGCAGACGTTCCTGTATGAACCCTCAGCTGCAGGAAGAGAAGCATGGAGTGGTTCAGCATGTCTTTCAGCTTCGGTGTTTTAGCAGGGCGGGAGATAATCTGCAGAGGCCTTTTCTCCTGAGAGCAGCGGCTCTGAGAGCACATGGTTATGGTGTTATGGGGGATTCGGCTCTGTCTGCTGTCCTAAAGCTCTCCAACCCAGGCTTAGCTTCCGTCTCTGTGCCAGCTGCCGACGCCAGACACAGCTTAGCTTGTGGCCATGCCTCCTCTTCGCTCCTCTTCCCTGTTTCCAGTCTTCCTCCCATTAGATGCCCTTCCTCCTTCGATCCTTCCTTCCATGCTTTTATTCCTTTTCATTATTCAGATGAATCTCGGTGAGTTTCTGAAGAAAATCTGTGTGTTTTTTACTGTCAGCTGTACTAATTACTACGATATTCCCGCCCACGCGGCGAAAGTGGCTAACTAGCCTGGCGTGGATCGCTGCTGGTAATAAATGAATGGTGGAAAAGAGACCCTCGCCTCCCAGAGTCTATTTCAGAGCCAATTTTCAGAGGCAACCTTGCAGTGACTTTGGATCTGGGAGGGTAATTATATATGGTTCTGAGGGAAGTAGTCAAGTGTTGAGAACAGCCACTCACGGTCTGGAGACTCTGGAGACAAAAGCTTACGGAGGGATACTTGTCATGCAGAAGAGACGCTCGCTTGCTTTAACAATGAGCTGCGAGGCTGCAGATCCCACAAGATGAAGAAATAACAGACTGGTGACGGGAGGTTTCCAATGGTCTGGATGGGACTTCGCCTTCAGGGATGACTCATAAAGAACTTTTCACACAATTTCACAACTCAGAGTGCTTTATGGAAAGAACCGAAAAATGTCTTTATGTCACTCTTTTTACAGACAGAAGTAAAAATGAGCCACGGCACCATCAGACCAGAGGTGAGTGTGTAAAATAAGAATAATATAGAAAAATATACACTAAAACAGGATTTTTTTTTAAAAAAGTTTAAAAACTAAAATTTTAAATTCTTATTTAAATGATACATTAAAATAAATAGATCAAAACAGATTAAAATAAGATTTAAAACAATTTAAATGAACCCAAAATAGGAAAATGGTATTAAAATAAAAAGCTTAATTAAATTTATTACTTTAAATCAAACTGTTGTAATAACTGAAATTAATTAAATATGATTATAAAAAAATAAAACAGAATAAAAATGACAAAATAATTTAAAACTAAATTTAAAAAGTTATATAAGAAACAGAAAACAGATTAAAATATGTTTAAAAACACAGATTAACAGGAAAATAAATTAAATATAAAATTAAATCAAATAAATAAATTAAAATAAAATAAAGCAGCTAAATGTAAGAAATTTCTGCCGTAACGTTGGTCCACAAACCAGGATCTGGGAGGAGAACCATCTCTCTTCAGGGACTTTAGATGTTGTCCCGAAGACCTGAAGGTTCTGTTCGGATCACCCTTCTCTCCAGACCTGTACGAAGCTCAGAGGAGAACTGGAACAGCAGAACCGGACCAGAACTGGACCAGAACCTCCCCAGTCAGACATGTGGCTGCAGACCTTCCCACACGTCACAGAAAACAACCTCTTTGTTAGATCTGAGTTTCTGGGTGCACCCTGCAGGGGTCTTTGGAGGTTCCAGCAGGGGCCTGTATCTGTCACCTCCGTTTAGCACCGATCTTTATGGCGGCTGACCTACATCAGGCCCCCCTGGGGTCGTGCCAGACCCCTGCACATGACTCCCAACTGCACATAATAGGCTGCTTTGGCAAGTATGGAGACGCTGGAAGCAAAGCAGCCGTGACAGCTGTCAACAGAACCAACATCCTCCTGCGTGACACACGCACAAACACAGAAATGTGTGTGTCTGCTGCGCCAGCCTGTGCATGGTTTTGTTTCTAAATGTGCACGGTGGTTTGGCTGTGTTTTGGTATTTCCAGACGTGTCAGGAGCGATTTAACCCATCGTAGAAAGCTCCTCCTGCAGGGAGCTGTCATGGAGGAGAGTTCAAAGACACCTACGTGACGAGCTGGATTTCCTCGGAGCTACGAGACGGCTCGGCGACGTGACCTGATTTCACCAGTTCCACAGAAAGCAGAAGACGGAGGAGTCGCCTGCTGCTCTGCAATATGGATAATAAGATTCTTACCGCAGGCGAGGGGATGTGTGTGTCACACTGCATATGCTCTGCAACCAGTTTCATCTATAACCAGGCACAAATGTTATCTGGTGGCTCAGCGGGTACATGACAGCCCAAAACTCTGATTACTCAGGACCAACCAGCGACCCTTGTTTCTTATACACACACACACACACACACACACACACACACACACACACACACACAAACACACAAACACACACACACACAGGTAGATGACTGAGTGGGTCACGGATCCTTCAGGATCAAACCTGGTCTGGCTGTGTACCAGGTGAACGCCACACTCGAACAGCCCTTTAATAACAACAAAGCTAGTTATCTTCTTCGTCTGTCCGTCTGGGAAAGCTAGCTTTAAGGTTAGCAGCAGCTAGCTTTAAGGTTAGCAACCTACACTTTACTCAGCAGCAGCTAGCTTTAAGGTTAGCAACATACACTTTAACCAGCAGCAGCTAGCTTTAAGGTTAGCGACATACATTTTACCGGCAGAAGCTGGCTTTAAGGTTAGCAACATACACTTTACCCAGCAGCGAGCTTTAAGGTTAGCAACATACACTTTAACCAGCAGCAGCTAGCTTTAAGGTTAGCGACATACATTTTACCAGCAGAAGCTAGCTTTAAGGTTAGCGACATACACTTTACCAGCAGCAGCTAGCTTTTAGGTTAGCAACAGACACTTTACCCAGCAGCTAGCTTTAAGGTTAGCTACCTACACTTTAACCAGCAGCAGCTAGCTTAAAGGTTAGCGACCTACACTTTACCAGCAGCAGCTAGCTTTAAGGTTAGCTACCTACACTTTACCAGCAGCAGCAAGCCTTTAGGTTAGCAACATACACTTTACCCAGCAGCAGCTAGCTTTAAGGTTAGCTAACGACACTTTAACCAGCAGCAGCTAGCTTAAAGGTTAGCTACCTACACTTTATCAGCAGCAGCTAGCTTCTAGGTTAACAAAACATACACTTTAACCAGCAGCAGCTAGCTTTAAGGTTAGCTACCTACACTTTACCAGCAGCAGCAAGCCTTTAGGTTAGCAACATACACTTTACCCAGCAGCAGCTAGCTTTAAGGTTAGCTAACGACACTTTAACCAGCAGCAGCTAGCTTAAAGGTTAGCTACCTACACTTTATCAGCAGCAGCTAGCTTCTAGGTTAACAAAACATACACTTTAACCAGCAGCAGCTAGCTTAAAAGTTAGCGACCTACACTTTACCAGCAGCAGCTAGCTTTAAGGTTAGCTACATACACTTTACCAGCAGCAGCTAGCTTTTAGGTTAGCAACATACACTTTACCCAGCAGCAGCTAGCTTTAAGGTTAGCTACCTACACTTTAACCAGCAGCAGCTAGCTTTAAGTTTAGCGACCTACACTTTACCAGCAGCAGCTAGCTTAAAGGTTAGCTACCTACACTTTATCAGCAGCAGCGAGCTTTTAGGTTAGCAACATACACTTTACCCAGCAGCAGCTAGCTTTAAGGTTAGCGACATACATTTTACCAGCAGAAGCTAGCTTTAAGGTTAGCAACAGACACTTTACCCAGCAGCTAGCTTTAAGGTTAGCTACCTACACTTTACCAGCAGCAGCTAGCTTTTAGGTTAGCTACCTACACTTTAACCAGCAGCAGCTAGCTTAAAGGTTAGCGACCTACACTTTACCAGCAGCAGCTAGCTTTAAGGTTAGCTACATATATATACCAGCAGCAGCTAGCTTTTAGGTTAGCAACATACACTTTACCCAGCAGCAGCTAGCTTTAAGGTTAGCTACCTACACTTTAACCAGCAGCAGCTAGCTTTAAGGTTAGCGACCTACACTTTACCAGCAGCAGTTAGCTTTAAGGTTAGCTACCTACACTTTACCAGCAGTAGCTAGCTTTTAGGTTAGCAGCAGCTAGCTTTAAGGTTAGCAGCAGCTAGACCATAGACCGTATATGAAAGATGGAGGCAGCCCTACAGGATGAAAGAGCCAAATCCACACGTTAGATAGACGTGCCACTCGCACAGCTGCCCCCATGGAAACTCACACTGTGGTGGAACATTTAAAATGACTAAATGTTAAGAAATCAATATGCTACAAATCCTGGATCTGCAAAGCGAAGCTGAAAGTTACAATCATCCCTTAGCTGACCAGGCTGACGTCCTGTGTGCCAGAAACTGACAGTCATATCTTTGTTAAAATAAATAAAAGGTTTCTTTTTAAAAGCTCTGTTTGACTGTTAATAAAAAACAAACTCTGTTGATCTGGCATCTTCTGGGAGTTGCAGGAAGAGGACAACACAGCTGAACAAATGGCTCCAACATGAAGCTGGACACCTCCAGCTGATTACAGCCGTATGTTTCTGGATGTTCACACAAACACACCTTTACGGAGATGTTGCAGCTGTCCTCAGAGTTCGTACGAACTCAACGTTTGTCGTCCTGTAAGATAAACCTGACTGAAAAAGTCCACATCTGCTGGGTGCAGAACGGCTTCTTCTGTTCTGGATGCAAAGCGGAAACCTGCCTGCAAGACTCTGAGCATGCAGATGTGGGATTTCTGTCGTGAACCGCTGAGGCAGAAACCCTGATTATAGGTAGTTCCATAGTCAGGAACGTGGCTCTAGAGACACCGGGGACCATAGTCAAATGCATTCCTGGGGCCAGAGCGGGCGATGTCGAATCGTATTTGAAACTGCTGGCTAAGGCTAAACGTAAATACCGTAAGATTGTAATTCACGTCGGCGGTAACGACACCCGGTTACGCCAATCGGAGGTCACTAAAATTAATGTTGCTTCGGTGTGTAACTTTGCCAAGAGCATGTCGGACTCCGTAGTTTTCTCTGGTCCCTTGCCAAATTTAATCAGAGATGAAATGTTCAGCCGCATGCCATCTTTCAACCGCTGGTTGTCTAGGTGGTGTCCCGATAACAACGTGGGTTTTATAGATAATTGGAGCGCTTTTTGGGGAAAGCCTGGTCTTATTAGGAGAGATGGCATCCATCCCACGTTGGATGGAGCCGCTCTCTTATCTAGCAATATGGACTCTTTTATTAGTCCGCTAAATTGACAACTCAGGGTTGGAACCAGGAGGCAGAATTGTAGTCCTACACACTTTTCTGCAGCTTCCCACCTGCCGCCGCCCACCCAAAACCCCATTCCGACCTTATACAACTTCCCAGCAGTAAGAATTAAACAACACAAAAACACTTCTGGGGTTAATCGTGAAAAACTCATAAAAATAAAAACAATGGATCTAATAAAATCTGAAAATAAGACAATAAAGTGTGGCCTACTTAATATCAGATCCCTCCCAAATAAGTCTTTATTAGTCAATGACTTGATACGTGATCACCACATTGATTTATTCTGTTTTACGGAAACCTGGTTACAGCAAGAGGATTATGTTAGTATTAATGAAGCTACGCCAGCTAACTATTTAAACTTTCACATTCCTTGAACTACAGGCAGAGGAGGAGGTGTTGCAGCTATTTTTCAGTCAGAATTATTAATTAGTCCTAAGCTCAAAACTAACTATAAATCCTTTGAATTCCTGACATTAAATTTATCTCATCCAAAATGGAATTCAGAGAAACCGCTCCTTTTAGCATTAGTGTATCGCCCACCTGGACCTTACTCCAAGTTTCTGACCGAATTCTCTGATCTCTTGTCTGAGTTAGTGCTGACTACTGATAAGGTCATTGTACTAGGTGATTTTAATATTCATGTTGACGATGAAAATGATAGTTTAAACATTTCCTTTAGCTCTATTCTAAACTCAATTGGGTTTTCACGAAATGTCAATGGAGCCACTCACTCTCATGGCCATACTCTTGATCTGGTTCTAACATCTGGTATTGAGACTGATAAGCTCAAAGTATTTCCTCAAAACCCTGTCTCGTCCGATCACTTCTTATTAACCTTTGAATTCACTTTATTTGATTACTCACTGACCAAAAATAAATTCTACTATAGTAGATGTTTATCAGACAATTGGACACACGACAAGGCAACTTTCAACCTAAAAACATGACAAAGCGACTTTCAACCTAAAAACACGACAAAGCGACTTGCAACCAAAAAAACGCGACAAGCGACTTTAAACCTAAAAACACGACAAGGCAACTTTCAACCTAAAAACACGACAAGGCGACTTTCAACCTAAAAACACGACAAAGAGACTTTCAACCTAAAAACATGACAAGGCGACTTTCAACTGAAAAACACGACAAGGTGACTTTCAACCTAAGCACGCGACAAGGCGACTTGCAACCTAAAAATGCGACAAGGCGACTTTCAACCTAAAAACATGACAAGGCGACTTTCAACTGAAAAACACGACAAGGCGACTTTCAACCTAAGCACGCGACAAGGCGACTTTCAACCTAAACACGCGACAAGGCGACTTTCAACCTAAAAACACGACAAAGCGACTTTCAACCAAAAAACACGACAAGGCGACTTTCAACCAAAAAACGCGACAAGGCGACTTTCAACCTAAAAACACGACAAGGCGACTTTCAACCTAAAAACACGACAAGGAGACTTTCAACCGAAAAACACGACAAGGTGACTTTCAACCTAAAAACACGACAAGGCGACATTCAACCAAAAAACACGACAAGGTGACTTTCAACCTAAAAACACGACAAGGCGACTTTCAACCAAAAAACACGACAAGGCGACTTTCAACCTAAAAACACGACAAAGCGACTTTCAACCTAAAAACACGACAAGGCGACTTTCAACCAAAAAACGCGACAAGGCGACTTTCAACCAAAAAACGCGACAAGGCGACTTTCAACCTAAAAACACGACAAGGCGACTTTCAACCTAAAAACACGACAAGGAGACTTTCAACCGAAAAACACGACAAGGCAACTTTCAACCTAAAAACACGACAAGGCGACTTGCAACCTAAAAACACGACAAAGCGACTTTCAACCTAAAAACATGACAAGGCGACTTTCAACTGAAAAACACGACAAGGTGACTTTCAACCTAAGCACGCGACAAGGCGACTTGCAACCTAAAAATGCGACAAGGCGACTTTCAACCTAAAAACATGACACGGCGACTTTCAACTGAAAAACACGACAAGGCGACTTTCAACCTAAGCACGCGACAAGGCGACTTTCAACCTAAACACGCGACAAGGCGACTTTCAACCTAAAAACACGACAAAGCGACTTTCAACCAAAAAACACGACAAGGAGACTTTCAACCAAAAAACGCGACAAGGCAACTTTCAACCTAAAAACACGACAAGGCGACTTTCAACCTAAAAACACGACAAGGAGACTTTCAACCGAAAAACACGACAAGGTGACTTTCAACCTAAAAACACGACAAGGCGACATTCAACCTAAACACACGACAAGGAGACTTTCAACCGAAAAACACGACAAGACGACTTTCTACCAAAAAACACGACAAGGCGACTTTCAACCTAAAAACACGACAAGGCGACTTTCAACCTAAAAACATGACAAGGCGACTTTCAACTGAAAAACACGACAAGGTGACTTTCAACCTAAGCACGCGACAAGGCGACTTGCAACCTAAAAATGCGACAAGGCGACTTTCAACCTAAGCACGCGACAAGGCGACTTTCAACCTAAAAACACGACAAGGCGACTTTCAACCTAAAAACACGACAAGGAGACTTTCAACCGAAAAACACGACAAAGCGACTTTCAACAAAAAACACGACAAGGCGACTTTCAACCAAAAAACGCGACAAGGCGACTTTCAACCTAAAAACACGACAAGGCGACTTTCAACCTAAAAACACGACAAGGAGACTTTCAACCGAAAAACACGACAAGGTGACTTTCAACCTAAAAACACGACAAGGCGACATTCAACCAAAAAACACGACAAGGCGACTTTCAACCTAAAAACACGACAAGGCGACTTTCAACCTAAAAACACGACAAAGCGACTTTCAACCTAAAAACACGACAAAGCGACTTTCAACCTAAAAACACGACAAGGCGACTTTCAACCTAAACACACGACAAGGAGACTTTCAACCGAAAAACACGACAAGACGACTTTCTACCAAAAAACACGACAAGGCGACTTTCAACCTAAAAACATGACAAGGCGACTTTCAACTGAAAAACACGACAAGGTGACTTTCAACCTAAGCACGCGACAAGGCGACTTGCAACCTAAAAATGCGACAAGGCGACTTTCAACCTAAGCACGCGACAAGGCGACTTTCAACCTAAACACAAGACAAGGCGACTTTCAACCAAAAAACGCTACAAGGCGACTTTCAACCTAAAAACACGACAAAGCGACTTTCAACCAAAAAACGCGACAAGGCGACTTTCAACCTAAAAACACGACAAGGCGACTTTCAACCAAAAAACGCGACAAGGCAACTTTCAACCTAAAAACACGACAAGGCGACTTTCAACCTAAAAACACGACAAGGCGACTTTCAACCTAAACACACGACAAGGCGACTTTCAACCTAAAAACACGACAAGGCGACATTCAACCTAAAAACACGACAAGGCGACTTTCAACCTAAAAACACGACAAAGCGACTTTCAACCTAAAAACAGGACAAGGCGACTTTCAACCTAAAAACACGACAAAGCGACTTTCAACCTAAAAACACGACAAAGCGACTTTCAACCTAAAAACACGACAAGGCGACTTTCAACCTAAACACACGACAAGGAGACTTTCAACCGAAAAACACGACAAGACGACTTTCTACCAAAAAACACGACAAGGCGACTTTCAACCTAAAAACACGACAAGGCGACTTTCAACCTAAAAACACGACAAGGAGACTTTCAACCGAAAAACACGACAAGGCGACTTTCAACCTAAAAACACGACAAGGAGACTTTCAACCGAAAAACACGACAAGGAGACTTTCAACCTAAAAACACGACAAGGCGACTTTCAACCTAAAAACACGACAAGGCGACTTTCAACCTAAAAACACGACAAGGAGACTTTCAACCGAAAAACACGACAAGGCGACTTTCAACCTAAAAACACGACAAGGAGACTTTCAACCGAAAAACACGACAAGGCGACTTTCAACCTAAAAACACGACAAGGCGACTTTCAACCTAAAAACACGACAAGGCGACTTTCAACCTAAAAACACGACAAGGAGACTTTCAACCGAAAAACACGACAAGGCGACTTTCAACCTAAAAACACGACAAGGAGACTTTCAACCGAAAAACACGACAAAGCGACTTTCAACAAAAAACACGACAAGGCGACTTTCAACCAAAAAACGCGACAAGGCGACTTTCAACCTAAAAACACGACAAGGCGACTTTCAACCTAAAAACACGACAAGGTGACTTTCAACCTAAAAACACGACAAGGCGACATTCAACCAAAAAACACGACAAGGCGACTTTCAACCTAAAAACACGACAAGGCGACTTTCAACCTAAAAACACGACAAAGCGACTTTCAACCTAAAAACACGACAAAGCGACTTTCAACCTAAAAACACGACAAGGCGACTTTCAACCTAAACACACGACAAGGAGACTTTCAACCGAAAAACACGACAAGACGACTTTCTACCAAAAAACACGACAAGGCGACTTTCAACCTAAAAACACGACAAAGCGATTTTCAACCTAAAAACACGACAAAGCGACTTTCAACCTAAAAACACGACAAGGCGACTTTCAACCTAAAAACACGACAAGGCGACTTTCAACCTAAAAACACGACAAGGCGACTTTCAACCTAAAAACACGACAAGGCGACTTTCAACCTAAAAACACGACAAGACGACTTTCTACCAAAAAACACGACAAAGCGATTTTCAACCTAAAAACACGACAAAGCGACTTTCAACCTAAAAACACGACAAGGCGACTTTCAACCTAAAAACACGACAAGGCGACATTCAACCTAAAAACACGACAAGGCGACTTTCAACCTAAACACACGACAAGGAGACTTTCAACCGAAAAACACGACAAGACGACTTTCTACCAAAAAACACGACAAGGCGACTTTCAACCTAAAAACACGACAAGGAGACTTTCAACCTAAAAACACGACAAGGAGACTTTCAACCGAAAAACACGACAAGGCGACTTTCAACCTAAAAACACGACAAGGAGACTTTCAACCGAAAAACACGACAAGGAGACTTTCAACCTAAAAACACGACAAGGCGACTTTCAACCTAAAAACACGACAAGGCGACTTTCAACCTAAAAACACGACAAGGAGACTTTCAACCGAAAAACACGACAAGGCGACTTTCAACCTAAAAACACGACAAGGAGACTTTCAACCGAAAAACACGACAAGGCGACTTTCAACCTAAAAACACGACAAGGCGACTTTCAACCTAAAAACACGACAAGGCGACTTTCAACCTAAAAACACGACAAGGAGACTTTCAACCAAAAAACACGACAAGGCGACTTTCAACCTAAAAACACGACAAGGAGACTTTCAACCTAAACACACGACAAGGAGACTTTCAACCGAAAAACACGACAAGGAGACTTTCAACCGAAAAACACGACAAGGCGACTTTCAACCTATAAACACGACAAGGCGACTTTCAACCTAAAAACACGACAAGGCGACTTTCAACCGAAAAACACGACAAGGAGACTTTCAACCGAAAAACACGACAAGGCGACTTTCAACCTAAAAACACGACAAGGAGACTTTCAACCGAAAAACACGACAGGGCGACTTTGTCTTGGAGCGCTTTTTGGGGAAAGCCTGGTCTTATTAGGAGAGATGGCATCCATCCCACGTTGGATGGAGCCGCTCTCTTATCTAGCAATATGGACTCTTTTATTAGTCAGCTAAATTGACAACTCAGGGTTGGGACCAGGAGGCAGAATTGTAGTCCTACACACTTTTCTGCAGCTTCCCACCTGCCGCCGCCCACCCAAAACCCCATTCCAACCTTATACAACTCCCCAGCAGTAAGAATTAACCTTAGGTTAACCTATTAACCTTTGAATTCACTTTATTTGATTACTCACTGACCAAAAATAAATTCTACTATAGTAGATGTTTATCAGACAATAATATTACAAAATTTAAACAATCAATTGAATCAATTTTTTCACCTCTACCATGTGTTAGCATGACTGAGAGTCCCCCTTTAAGCCTTACTCCTGCTCAGATTGATCAAGATGCTGATACTATAACAGCTTTAATGCGTACAACCTTGGATAATGTTGCTCCCCTAAAGAAGAAGAAATTAGGTAAGATTATGAAGGCTCCCTGGTTTAATTCCCAGCTTCGAGCTCTAAAACAGGCATCAAGGCGTTTGGAAAACAGATGGCGTTCATCAGGACTAGAGGAGTCTCACTTAACCTGGAAAGAAAGTTTAATCGTATACAAAAAAGCCTTACGTACGGCAAGAACAGCTTATTATTCATCATTGATAGAGGAAAACAAAAACAACCCTCGGTTTCTTTTCAGCACTGTAGCCAGGCTTACTAGGAGCCGGAGCGCTGTGGAGCCATGTATTCCTTTCTCACTTAGCTGTGATGATTTCATGTATTTTTTCAGGAATAAAATTGACACTATTAGTGATCAAATTCACAATACTCTTCCTTCTACCTATAATGTTGAGCCTGTTGTGGTCTGAAGCATCCTTAGAACCAGGATCTGACTTGTGTCTAAATAGTTTCTGTCCTGTCCAACCCTCTGAATTAACTAAAATAATAGCTTCATCTAAACCATCCACCTGTATCTTAGACCCTCTCCCAACGAGCCTCTTTAAGGACATTTTCCCTTTAATTAATACATCACTACTAAATCTTATCAATATGTCTTTAGTGACAGGATATGTACCACAATCATTTAAAACTGCTGTAATCAAGCCTTTACTTAAAAAGCAATCTCTGGATCCAGAGGTGATAGCAAATTATAGACCTATATCTAACCTCCCGTTTATGTCCAAAATTCTGGAGAAAATAGTTTCCGCACAGCTACATCCCCACCTGAGCAGAAATAATTTATGCGAGGAGTTTCAGTCAGGATTTAGAGCTCATCATAGCACTGAGACAGCATTGGTGAAAGTTACTAATGACCTTCTTATGGCCTCAGACAAAGGACTTGTGTCCGTACTTATCTTGCTTGATCTTAGTGCTGCATTTGATACAGTCGATCATAACATTCTGTTACAAAGACTAGAACAGGTGATTGGAATTACAGGTACAGCGTTAAGCTGGTTTAAATCATATTTATCTGATAGACTTCAGTTCGTTCATGTAAATGACAAGTCCTCCTCCCAAACTACAGTAAGTCATGGAGTTCCTCAAGGTTCTGTACTTGGACCAATACTCTTCACGCTATATATGCTCCCTTTAGGCAAAATTATTAGACAGCATGAATAAACTTTCATTGTTATGCAGATGATACTCAAATATACTTATCCTTTAAACAAGATGAAACAAATCAGCCCAATAGGCTACAAAATTGTCTCATAGACATAAAGACTTGGATGTCTAGAAATTTTCTCCTCTTAAACTCAGATAAGACTGAAGTAATTCTCGTTGGATCTGAAAAACTCAGAGCTAAATTCTCCAGTTTTGTAATGAACCTGGATGGCATTACTTTAGCTTCCAGTGCTACAGTGAGAAACCTTGGAGTAATATTTGACCCTGACCTGTCCTTTGGCCCACATAGTAAGCGGGTTACTAAAACAGCCTTCTTTCATTTACATAATATAGCCAAAATTAGGGACATTCTGTCTCGGAGTGATGCAGAAAAACTGGTTCACGCTTTTGTTACTTCGAGACTAGATTACTGTAACTCTCTATTACTGGGCTGTCCTAAATATGCCCTGAAAAGCCTTCAGCTGATCCAGAATTCTGCAGCCAGAGTCCTGACCAGAACCAGCATGAGAGATCATATTTCTCCAGTTTTAGCCTCTCTTCATTGGCTGCCTGTTGAATCTAGAATAGAATTTAAAATCCTTCTCCTTACATATAAAGCCCTCCACAACCAGGCACCACTATATATCAAAGACCTCATTGTTCCTTATATACCAAGCAGAGTACTTCGTTCGCAGACTGCAGGCTTACTTGTGGTTCCTAGAGTCTCAAAGAGCCGAGCAGGAGGCAGAGCCTTTGGTTATCAGGCCCCTCTCTTATGGAATAAGCTCCCAGTTAGTGTTAGGGAAGCAGACACCCTCCCCACCTTTAAGACTAGGCTGAAGACTTATATTTTTGATAAGTCCTATAGCTAGGGATGGTTAGCATCCCTTAGTTATGCTGCTATAGGTTTAGACTGCTGAGGGACATTTCCTGATACACTGAGCTTCTTTCTTTTTCTCTTTATCTCTTTCTTTTACCCCCCCCCCCCCCCCCCCCCCCATAACAGTGTTGCATCATTAACATGTATGTCTCCTGTCTCAGCAGGTCTCCCTGGCCGGGAGTAGCAGTTCCTGTTGTCTGTTGTCTTTCTGTCTGTTGTCTTAAAAGGGAGTTTTTTTTCCTTCCCACTGTCGCCGTGTTCTTGCTCAGGATGGGAGATTGAGTTGGACTTCCAACTCAATCTGTTGGTTTCCTTATATAGGCTGTTATGAATTGGCTTTCATTATGTTTTCGTCTCTGTCTGTAAAGCGTCTTGAGATGGCATTGCCGTGATTTGACGCTATATAAATAAAGTTGAATTGAATTGAAATGAATTGAACCAGAAAAACTGATGCTTCTCTAAGAGCTGAATCTGTGGGCGGAACGACAAGGTTACGTCAGGCCCGGCTGCATATCAGTCCAACCGCCATTCGGGACGGTTCCTCCCCAGAAGACGACCTGTGATCGACACTCTGCGCTCAGGTGGACGGATTTCCTCCGTCTCTCTCTGGACCTGCGAGCTGAACGCAGCCTCCAGATGAATGAATCAGATGAACAAAGAAATGTAGAAATTAATTAATTTAAGCATCATAATCAGGGCCGGACTAAAAGTGCACAGGCCCCTGGGCCCAGATTGTTCCAGGGGCCCCCTTCCCCACTACAACATTGTGAAAACAGTTTGAAACGACATTTCTAACATCTCTCAGCCAGTGCTACGAGTAGCAACACACTGGACACTGTGGTGGAACTACCTAGTTTTTATGTACATTTTGTTTCATGTCCAAACTGCTGGTGTTTTCCCCACATGGGCCCCGAGTGGGCGTGGGCCCCTGGCCTATGCCCATCATGCCCATTGGATAATCCGGCGTTGATCATAATGTTCAGACGGTGTGTTTCTGTGTCAGTTGTTTGATGAAAAGGTTAAGTGGACGCCGTGTTTGACCCTAACGTCAGCCTATCGGAGTCGTGATGGAGGATTCGATGCGTGTCGGCGCTCTCAGGAGGCTTCAGAAACCTGTAACTACGCAGGAGCGGATCCGTCCGATGTGACCTGGAGCGCTTTGCTTTACAGTCAGCTTCGTTTTAAACCGAAGAAGCAACCAGAGAGCTGAATAACATCCCGTTTGTTTAAAGCTTAATGTGGTCGAGACGCTGCAGCAGAACTGAGCTGACGTATAAAAACTCGGACGAAGTCCTTCGGTTTGAACCTTCCTCAGCAGAAAGTCCAGGATGATGCTGAGAAGCCTCGTTGCCACGGCGCTCGCATCGTCTGCTCTTTAAAACATTAAGAATCGGACTCAGCTTTGATTCCAGATGAATCGGAGCAGGGAGACAAAGGGAGTAATTAGTCCTTCATGTCCCGCCGCAGGTTGCGGTACCGATGGGGGGGTTGTGGGGGGGGTTGGCTGCTGGGACTCCACTCCAGCCACGGCTAATTTCACTCGCTGCTTGATCCCGACCCAATCAGGTGCCCACTTGGCAACCGACTGCCGTTGCCATGGTAACCCCAGCTTCAGGGGCCAAAGAAGGTGCCAACTGTCACAGAGCACAAACCACAGGGCCGATGATGATGATGATGATGAGGATAATGATGAGGATGAGGATGGTTAGAAGAAGCAGAAATGAGGGGAAGAGTCACATCTGGAGCGTTTATAAACATATTTTCTTGTTTTTTGGGTAAATTCTGAGTTTTAGTTGAATAAATGAGCTTTTATGTGTAAATGTGAGGCAGGTGGTCTGCTGTCATTACTGAGGGCGCAGCGCCTCCCTGTGGTTCCCTGCTGGCATTACACCTTCTGATTTTCCATCTGCTTCTCAACAAGCTGCTTTTTCTGTTAATAAGCGGAAGATTCCCCATTCAGATGAATTTATCTCAGCTGTTAATGAAGCTCCTGGGACTCCTCACATCATATCCACTTATTTCTATTTTCCACTGCTTCTTCTGCAGGATGGGGGGTAACATGCAGCTCCAACCTGGTTGCACGAACCTAAAACTAAAATGAAACTTAATTATTCCACAGATTTCATATTTTAGGACGACAGCGGCTTTTTGTTACAAGCCTTCCTCCATAATGACATTCACTGCTGGGCACCACAGATTTAATTCCCTGCAGCTTATAATTAGACCCACATCCCAGAATTTACTGCAAATGAAGAGAAGTTTGAAGTAATCGAAGGTTAAGTTGCTTTTTGCAGTTGGAACAACATTATGATCGCTGCTGTAATGGCCAATTTTCCCAAACACCATTAAAGTTTCCTCTAATTTGGTCTAATTGGCCGTATTACAGGCACTTTGTCTGCTTTACGGCCTCGCTGCAGCGGCTCCAGATTGTCAAGTTTTTATACCAGCTTCTAACCAGGACTGGTTTTAATTGTCGCGTTGCCATCTGCTGTGGATGGTCGCTCTCTGACAGCCGTTTCACGCCATCATCAGTGTTTCGCTGTAGCATCAGTGTTTTCCACCACGAGACGTTTTTATGTCACCTGACGTGTCCTGATTCTGTAAGGACCCCCCATCATCACACTACCACTGGATATAAATAATAACATTCTGTTTCACAACATCCAGAGGAAGAATTCAGAATCGTTAGGGAAAATCTGAGAAATTTGTAAAAATCAAACATTAAAGCAGATAAAATGCAAAAAGGAAAAAAAATCAAGTAACAGAAATGTCAAGGAGTTACGAAAGAATTAAATGGAATTATTTTTAAAAAAATATTGAAATATATAATTGAATCAAATGTATTTAATACATATTAAATTAAATTAAATTAAATTAAATTGTTTGTCAAACAGTAAAATAAAATAAACAAATAAAAGACAACTAAAATATACAATTAAAAAAATCCAATAAAATAATTGCATAAAAATCTAAATACAATGTTAAAAAAAACAAAAAAAAACAATATGTTGCGAAAATAATAAATAGAAAAGGACTGCAATAAAATAATATACTTTTCGTTATAAAAAAATATATAAAACATTCAATGACTGAAGATTAACAATAAATAATGATGAAATATTACAGATTTATTAAATAGTTTGATTAAAAATAAATTTAATTTTTAAAAAGCAAAAATAACTAAATTGGTTTTATTTTCATGTTGTTGTTTTTTTTCCATTTTCTCTCCTAAAATACAGTTTGTTGATTTTTTTCACATGGAACTAAATTTACAGCTCATTTAATACCAACAACAGTAAAATAAATAAAATCAAATGTGTCTATTGATTACAGTTTGAAATTAGATTTTTATAATATAATAATAATAACAATAACAATAATAATAATAATAATAACAATAACAATAACAATAATAATAATAATATTAATAAACAAACCTCCTTTTATTTTAAAGAGGGTTTTTTTTTCTCAGATCTTAATCTCCCAAATGATGAATTATTCCATATTTCAGCCAGAAGAGGGCGGTGTTGCACCAGATCAAGCTCATCAATAAAACTGTAACAGATGATGGAATGTTGTCATGACGATGAGAGACGAACAGGCTGCAGCTTGAAGCAGCTCAGTGACGGCATGGGAATGATATGCGAGTGATATCACACACACACACACACACACACACACACACACACACACACACACACACACACACAGGTGTCTTGTCAGTTTCCTAACAAAACGTACGACATCATCCTCATCATCATCTTCATCCTTTTACTTTCACATGAGGCGAAAGCGAGCCGTGAAAGGAGAAAGTCGGATTCAGGAAGAAGCGTGTAAACGTGACGTTTTCTGGTCATGTGACCTTCAGGGTCGGACAGGAAACGAGCAACACGTTAGCAGCTTTTTATTTATCCGACCTGTTTTATGACGTCATTCTTTTACCTGTCCCTAAAGTCACAAACAAAACTTACTTCTCTGATTTATTTTCTTTTAGTCTCTTTAATCTTCTTTATTTTAAGATAATTATTTTTCCTCGCAGCCAAACTTTGGAAAAACTGGATTTAATGTCAAAGTTGTTGTAGAATTATGTCCTTTTTTATCTGAAAAAACCTTCTTTTTATGCGTTTCTATTCCGTTTTAGTTTTATTTTACGCATCAACGTCGTTTTTAGGAACTTCCTGTTGCTTTTTTTTTTTTCTCCATGTTTTGTTGTTTTGCATCCAAACATCCAGTCTGAAAACATCACCATGATTAGCTCAACGTGAGCTTTGGTGTGAGCGTCTCTGCATGCAGGCGATGATATCAGGCCAAAACAGGCCTTTCTCTCTCAGCTTCAGCCGGTTTACTGTACACAGCTGATACGTGACTAAATCCTCCAGAATAAAGCCGCGCTGTGGGCTTGTCTGGACCTGGACCAGGAACAAGCCTCCAGTTGATGGGGAGAACTGGTCAGACTGGCTTTGCTTCCACAGCGGTGCATGCACACAAGAAGAGCAACACCCACATGGTGAGATAAACTCATTCATAAACACGCATGTACAGAGCGGTTCCGCCTGAATCTTCCAGGTGAGCTCTGCGCAACAGAAAAGCAGCAACTAAACAGGAGAAAAGCAGTTTCGCAGCTTTATGACCAGATTCTGAGCTACATGTCAAAACATACAGAAAATTAAATCAGAAGCTGCATAAAAACATCAATAAAAGCCAAAAAGTTAAACGTTTCTATTGCAGTGAGGATGCAATGAGGCCAAACAGCCAGCAGGGGGAGCAGCTAGAACAAACAGGTGGAAAAAGGAGAAAATATGAGATATGCTGACCAGTAAACAAGCTTTAGTTCTCCTTAAAAGCTTCTTTTTATTATTACTTCTTTGTGTTTTTCTGCAAAAGGCTGCAGAGACCAGAGGGGGAAAGTAAAAAGGGAGAAAGGAGAGTTTTCAGGCAGCAGGTGCAGAACAGCTGCTTCCCTCTGATCCAAGCTGATGCGTAACCATGACACCTACCAGTCATTATCAGGTGTCTGCATGCACACACACATACACTCTATTTCTGTCAAACAGCATCTGTCATCAGACAAACCACAGATTCACATCTGCAAACCTGAGACCTACACGGACTTCTGCAGCAAACGGATTCACTGGTTTCAGAAGGTAAAATGTGATGATTCACAGGAAGTACGAACAGATAATCATCACTGCACTTCAGAAAAAAAACAAATATTTCTTTTTAACATGGAAACGACAAAAAGGACGAGAAACAAACAGCAGAGGATCAACAAATAAATTAAACGGAAAATTTAAGTAAAAAACAAATTAAAGATTTAAGGAAATAATATTGAATAATGTAATAATAATAATATCGTATTGTTTTTATTTCTATATTTATATTATTCAACATATATTAAACTATAATAAATATATAATAAACTAAATAAGATCATATATAAAAAAAAATCAAATTAAAACTCAGATTAGACCATATTTAAATTAAATTAAAATTAGATTTTTTTTCTTTTAAATATCTATGATAATTCAAATAAGAAATTTTTTTTTAAAAAAAAGAGATCAAAACTGTATAAAAAAATATATAGAAATAAATTGTTCATTCTAAAAAAATATATAATAAATAATAAATAAATATAAATATATAAAAATGAATAAAAACTAATAATTAAATTGAAATTAAGGTTCAATAAAATAAGATCAAATAAATAAATAAATAAATAAAAACATCAAAATGCGTGAAATGACCCACAATATCTGAACATGTTAAAAATAAAATCTCTGGACCATCAAGCAGAATGAAACCTGGTTGTGGAACGTAACCCGGTTCTCCAAACAGGCACAAAGTTCTGAGAGGAACCAAAAACTGACAGAACTGGGAGACTCGTGTAGTCAGGACTGTTCCCATGGGAACAAAGAGGTTGGGGGAAATGGCTCCCTGTTGGGGTAGTGGGTGGTGTTACATCCTAATGTGTCTGAACCACATGCAGGCCACCTGAAATGGTCTGAAAACCAATGATCCAACTCCGTTTCTGCTCGGAACGTCTCCGAGACGACGGCGGCGGCGTTCACTCACCCTGTCTTTGTCATCCACCACATCACTCAGCATGTCATCCAGGTCCAAAATGCCTCCATCTGCATGCTCCAGCCTGTGCACCTGAACCCAGTAGCCGGGGTCCTGGGGAGGCAAAGACAGGGGGGGGGTTAGCGTTGTGATGACATCTGCTGTATTTGCAGCATACGGTGAGGATTTGCAGCATTATGCCAGTAAAGCCATGTCACATATGAGCGTTGCCAGGAGAAACGAATTAACAGCTTCTGTCTCCTCAGGAATCAGCTGATCCAGTCACCACGTGCTTCATATTACGATCCCACCGGCTGGCACGCCATGGCGCCAACATGGTTATAGACAGAAACCATGACAGCAGTTATGAAATGTTTTAATCTCCTGCTGGACAACCTGCAGGCCCAACATATGGCTCAGATTGGAAGGATTTAGGGTTTTCACGTAGAAAACATAAAAATATGCTGAAACTCTACATTGATTACGCTTAAGGTGGTATTCAGACACAAAGTGGTTTCTTCATCATCATCATCTTCAGGTAAAAGTAACTGCTGTCGTCTGCTCTGCATCAACCAGCAGGTTAATAACAGCAGATCAGTTTAGTGTTCAGGAGACTGTTTCAGTTATGACGTTACACCAAGTCCCAGTCTGGTGAGAAACCCTGGTTAACTTAGTCCCAGTCTGGTGAGAAGCCCTGGTTAACTTAGTCTCAATCTGGTGAGAAACCCTGGTTAACTTAGTCCCAGTATGGTGAGAAACCCTGGTTAACTTAGTCCCAGTCTGGTGAGAAACCCTGGTTAACTTAGTCCCACTCTGGTGAGAAACTCCGGTTAACTTCGTCCCACTCTGGTGAGAAACTCTGGTTAACTTCGTCCCACTCTGGTGAGAAACTCTGGTTAACTTAGTCCCAGTCTGGTGAGAAACCCTGGTTAACTTAGTCCTAGTCTAGTCAGAAACCCTGGTTAACTTAGTCCCAGTCTGGTGAGAAACCCTGGTTAACTTAGTTCCAGTCTGGTGAGAAACCCTGGTTAACTTAGTCCCAGTCTGGTAAGAAACTCCGGTTAACTTAGTCCCAGTCAGGTGAGAAACCCTGGTTAACTTAGTCCTAGTCTAGTCAGAAACCCTGGTTAACTTAGTCCCAGTCTGGTGAGAAACCCTGGTTAACTTAGTTCCAGTCTGGTGAGAAACCCTGGTTAACTTAGTCCCACTCTGGTGAGAAACCCTGGTTAACTTAGTTCCAGTCTGGTGAGAAACCCTGGTTAACTTACTCCCAGTCTGGTAAGAAACTCCGGTTAACTTAGTCCCTGTCTGGTGAGAAACCCTGGTTAACTTAGTCCCAGTCAGGTGAGAAACCCTGGTTAACTTAGTCCCAGTCTAGTCAGAAACCCTGGTTAACTTAGTCCCAGTCTAGTCAGAAACCCTGGTTAACTTAGTCTCAGTCTGGTGAGAAACCCTGGTTAACTTAGTCCCAGTCTGGTGAGAAACTCCGGTTAACTTAGTCCCAGTCTGGTGAGAAACCCTGGTTAACTTAGTCCCAGTCTGGTGAGAAACTCCGGTTAACTTAGTCCCAGTCTGGTGAGAAACCCTGGTTAACTTAGTCTCAGTCTGGTGAGAAACCCTGGTTAACTTAGTCCCAGTCTGGTGAGAAACCCTGGTTAACTTAGTCCCAGTCTGGTGAGAAACTCCGGTTAACTTAGTCCCACTCTGGTGAGAAACCCTGGTTAACTTAGTCCCAGTCTGGTGAGAAACCCTGGTTAACTTAGTCCCAGTCTGGTGAGAAACTCCGGTTAACTTAGTCCCACTCTGGTGAGAAACCCTGGTTAACTTAGTCTCAGTCTGGTGAGAAACCCTTGTTAACTTAGTCCTAGTCTAGTCAGAAACCCTGGTTAACTTAGTCCCAGTCTGGTGAGAAACCCTGGTTAACTTAGTCCCACTCTGGTGAGAAACTCTGGTTAACTTCGTCCCACTCTGGTGAGAAACTCTGGTTACCTTAGTCCCAGTCTGGTGAGAAACCCTGGTTAACTTAGTCCTAGTCTAGTCAGAAACCCTGGTTAACTTAGTCCCAGTCTGGTGAGAAACCCTGGTTAACTTAGTCCCAGTCTGGTAAGAAACTCCGGTTAACTTAGTCCCACTCTGGTGAGAAACCCTGGTTAACTTAGTCCCAGTCAGGTGAGAAACCCTGGTTAACTTAGTCCTAGTCTGGTGAGAAACCCTGGTTAACTTAGTTCCAGTCTAGTCAGAAACCCTGGTTAACTTAGTCCCACTCTGGTGAGAAACCCTGGTTAACTTAGTTCCAGTCTGGTGAGAAACCCTGGTTAACTTACTCCCAGTCTGGTAAGAAACTCCGGTTAACTTAGTCCCTGTCTGGTGAGAAACCCTGGTTAACTTAGTCCCAGTCAGGTGAGAAACCCTGGTTAACTTAGTCCCAGTCTAGTCAGAAACCCTGGTTAACTTAGTCCCAGTCTAGTCAGAAACCCTGGTTAACTTAGTCTCAGTCTGGTGAGAAACCCTGGTTAACTTAGTCCCAGTCTGGTGAGAAACTCCGGTTAACTTAGTCCCAGTCTGGTGAGAAACCCTGGTTAACTTAGTCCCAGTCTGGTGAGAAACTCCGGTTAACTTAGTCCCAGTCTGGTGAGAAACCCTGGTTAACTTAGTCTCAGTCTGGTGAGAAACCCTGGTTAACTTAGTCCCAGTCTGGTGAGAAACCCTGGTTAACTTAGTCCCAGTCTGGTGAGAAACTCCGGTTAACTTAGTCCCACTCTGGTGAGAAACCCTGGTTAACTTAGTCCCAGTCTGGTGAGAAACCCTGGTTAACTTAGTCCCAGTCTGGTGAGAAACTCCGGTTAACTTAGTCCCACTCTGGTGAGAAACTCCAGTTAACTTCGTCCCACTCTGGTGAGAAACTCTGGTTAACTTAGTCCCAGTCTGGTGAGAAACCCTGGTTAACTTAGTCCCAGTCTGGTGAGAAACCCTGGTTAACTTAGTCCTAGTCTAGTCAGAAACCCTGGTTAACTTAGTCTCAATCTGGTGAGAAACCCTGGTTAACTTAGTCCCAGTATGGTGAGAAACCCTGGTTAACTTAGTCCCAGTCTGGTGAGAAACCCTGGTTAACTTAGTCCCACTCTGGTGAGAAACTCCGGTTAACTTCGTCCCACTCTGGTGAGAAACTCTGGTTAACTTCGTCCCACTCTGGTGAGAAACTCTGGTTAACTTAGTCCCAGTCTGGTGAGAAACCCTGGTTAACTTAGTCCTAGTCTAGTCAGAAACCCTGGTTAACTTAGTCCCAGTCTGGTGAGAAACCCTGGTTAACTTAGTTCCAGTCTGGTGAGAAACCCTGGTTAACTTAGTCCCAGTCTGGTAAGAAACTCCGGTTAACTTAGTCCCTGTCTGGTGAGAAACCCTGGTTAACTTAGTCCCAGTCAGGTGAGAAACCCTGGTTAACTTAGTCCTAGTCTAGTCAGAAACCCTGGTTAACTTAGTCCCAGTCTGGTGAGAAACCCTGGTTAACTTAGTTCCAGTCTGGTGAGAAACCCTGGTTAACTTAGTCCCAGTCTGGTGAGAAACCCTGGTTAACTTAGTCCCACTCTGGTGAGAAACCCTGGTTAACTTAGTTCCAGTCTGGTGAGAAACCCTGGTTAACTTACTCCCAGTCTGGTAAGAAAGTCCGGTTAACTTAGTCCCTGTCTGGTGAGAAACCCTGGTTAACTTAGTCCCAGTCAGGTGAGAAACCCTGGTTAACTTAGTCCCAGTCTAGTCAGAAACCCTGGTTAACTTAGTCCCAGTCTAGTCAGAAACCCTGGTTAACTTAGTCTCAGTCTGGTGAGAAACCCTGGTTAACTTAGTCCCAGTCTGGTGAGAAACTCCGGTTAACTTAGTCCCACTCTGGTGAGAAACCCTGGTTAACTTAGTCTCAGTCTGGTGAGAAACCCTGGTTAACTTAGTCCTAGTCTAGTCAGAAACCCTGGTTAACTTAGTCCCAGTCTGGTGAGAAACTCCGGTTAACTTAGTCCCAGTCTGGTGAGAAACCCTGGTTAACTTAGTCTCAGTCTGGTGAGAAACCCTGGTTAACTTAGTCCCACTCTGGTGAGAAACCCTGGTTAACTTAGTCTCAGTCTGGTGAGAAACCCTGGTTAACTTAGTCCCGGTCTGGTAAGAAACCCTGGTTAACTTAGTCCCAGTCTGGTGAGAAACCCTGGTTAACTTAGTCTCAGTCTGGTGAGAAACCCTGGTTAACTTAGTCCCAGTCTGGTGAGAAACCCTGGTTAACTTAGTCCCACTCTGGTGAGAACCCCTGGTTAACTTAGTCCTAGTCTAGTCAGAAACCCTGGTTAACTTAGTCTCAGTCTGGTGAGAAACCCTGGTTAACTTACTCCCAGTCTGGTGAGAAACTCCGGTTTACTTAGTCCCACTCTGGTGAGAAACCCTGGTTAACTTAGTCCCAGTCTGGTGAGAAACCCTGGTTAACTTAGTCCTAGTCTAGTCAGAAACCCTGGTTAACTTAGTCCCAGTCTGGTGAGAAACCCTGGTTAACTTAGTTCCAGTCTGGTGAGAAACCCTGGTTAACTTAGTCCCAGTCTGGTAAGAAACTCCGGTTAACTTAGTCCCTGTCTTGTGAGAAACCCTGGTTAACTTAGTCCCAGTCAGGTGAGAAACCCTGGTTAACTTAGTCCCAGTCTAGTCAGAAACCCTGGTTAACTTAGTCCCAGTCTGGTGAGAAACCCTGGTTAACTTAGTCCCAGTCTGGTGAGAAACCCTGGTTAACTTAGTCCCAGTCTGGTGAGAAACTCTGGTTAACTTAGTCCTAGTCTAGTCAGAAACCCTGGTTAACTTAGTCCCAGTCTGTTGAGAAACCCTGGTTAACTTAGTTCCAGTCTGGTGAGAAACCCTGGTTAACTTAGTCCCAGTCTGGTAAGAAACTCCGGTTAACTTAGTCCCAGTCTGGTGAGAAACCCTGGTTAACTTAGTCCCAGTCAGGTGAGAAACCCTGGTTAACTTAGTCCCAGTCTAGTCAGAAACCCTGGTTAACTTAGTCCCAGTCTAGTCAGAAACCCTGGTTAACTTAGTCTCAGTCTGGTGAGAAACCCTGGTTAACTTAGTCCCAGTCTGGTGAGAAACTCCGGTTAACTTAGTCCCAGTCTGGTGAGAAACCCTGGTTAACTTAGTCCCACTCTGGTGAGAAACCCTGGTTAACTTAGTCTCAGTCTGGTGAGAAACCCTGGTTAACTTAGTCCCACTCTGGTGAGAAACCCTGGTTAACTTAGTCCCAGTCTGGTGAGAAACCCTGGTTAACTTAGTCCCACTCTGGTGAGAAACCCTGGTTAACTTAGTCTCAGTCTGGTGAGAAACCCTGGTTAACTTAGTCCCAGTCTGGTGAGAAACCCTGGTTAACTTAGTCCCACTCTGGTGAGAAACTCCGGTTAACTTAGTCCCAGTCTGGTGAGAAACCCTGGTTAACTTAGTCTCAGTCTGGTGAGAAACCCTGGTTAACTTAGTCCCACTCTGGTGAGAAACTCCGGTTAACTTAGTCCCACTCTGGTGAGAAACCCTGGTTAACTTAGTCCCAGTCTGGTGAGAAACCCTGGTTAACTTAGTCCCACTCTGGTGAGAAACCCTGGTTAACTTAGTCCCAGTCTGGTGAGAAACCCTGGTTAACTTAGTCCCAGTCTGGTGAGAAACTCCGGTTAACTTAGTCCCAGTCTGGTGAGAAACCCTGGTTAACTTAGTCCCAGTCTGGTGAGAAACCCTGGTTAACTTAGTCCCACTCTGGTGAGAAACCCTGGTTAACTTAGTCCCAGTCTGGTGAGAAACCCTGGTTAACTTAGTCCCAGTCTGGTGAGAAACTCCGGTTAACTTAGTCCCAGTCTGGTGAGAAACCCTGGTTAACTTAGTCTCAGTCTGGTGAGAAACCCTGGTTAACTTAGTCCCAGTCTGGTGAGAAACCCTGGTTAACTTAGTCCCAGTCTGGTGAGAAACTCCGGTTAACTTAGTCCCACTCTGGTGAGAAACCCTGGTTAACTTAGTCCTAGTCTAGTCAGAAACCCTGGTTAACTTCGTCCCACTCTGGTGAGAAATGTAAGATTTTCGTGTTTCTTCTCGTCGTCTCTACGTCGTGTGATGTCCTGCCTTCTGCAGCTCTGTGGTCAGACGTTATGGCTGCGGTTTAGACTAAATCTCCACATGCTGCTTTTGCAGAAGAAGAGAAGGAAAGACATATTGAAGGTTGATAAGTAGTTACCAGGTTAATCACAAACAACCAGTTCAGCATGGTGGGATGTTGGTTTGTCTTGGTTGGAAAACAAAGTTGTGGATTTTTTTAAAATATTTCATTAAACTACACCTTTAGATTTCTTATCATAATTATAGAGGCAGAAAAATAAAGACAAGGTCATAAATAAATACAGCAATAATAATCAGGTAGAAATGGGCCAAAATAATTGTTAAAACAAATTTTGTTTTGTTCTTTGTAATTCATTTATTAATGATAGATTTATTTGAATTTAATTAATAACATTTCAGTAATGTTACAGGTAATTAAATTATAATAAATTAAAGTGGCTGTAATGTGAATTATGCGATGCTTTTATCTCAGACAACAAAAAAACTTGAAAAACAATAATAACAATAATAAACAGCGCAAAGCAAAGTAATACTGTAATTAATTCATTTAAATGCATCACTAATCAATTAAAAATGGACATAAATTAAAAAAATAATTCCTTAAATTATGATTTATTTTAATTTAAATATTTCATTTTTAATCATTTTTTAAATTTCAATGTATTTTTCTGAAACTGAAAAACATTTAAATTACTTTGTTTAATTAATTGTTTTTTTTTTATTTTTAATAAATAAATGAGTTTTGTGTTCATTTATTTTTTATTTCAAATTAAAATGGATCAATAGCACAATGAAGCAGATGACTCATTTATCTATGTATTGTTGTATTTCCTGTTGCAATAAATTAAACGATTTTGATTATTTAATCTGTTTTATGATCAATTAATGTCACATTTTTACACTTTTACTTTTTACTTCTTACTTCAGTGTGTTTATCAATTAATGATTTTATTTAATAAATGATCTTGTGACATGATCAAATAAATAATAACACAGTGGATTACTTACATAATGCTATAATTTATGTATTTCATTGACTTTTCTTCCTTCATACCACAAGAAAAAGAAGAGAAAACCAAGAAGAAGACAGCGTTAATCTACCCTTCCTGTTCAGGGTCGTCATGGTGACGTCAAACTGACCCTCGGCAGCGAGCAGCAAAACGCCGCCAGGTCTGGCGAAGATTCATCCAGACTAGTTCCTCACATGGATTATCAGGAATAAATATGATGATGAGAAAAGCTCAGAAAAACAAGTTAATCTCAGGAAAGCAGCTGAGATGGGAGGAACGGCTGCTGACATCTGCCTCGGCCCGAACAACGTCGACCCTTCCTCCTCCAGCAGAAAAAACACTTTAACATCTCGTTTCGAAGACTGGCAGCTGATGGCGACCCAGACGGACGCGGCGAGATGTTTCAGCGTCGCCGACGACCACGAGAAGCTCCTCAGGCAGGGGCGTTTCCAGAAAGCTGCGACTCCACTACGTTTCAGGTGAAACGCTGCAGTGTCTTCACCAGGCCTGAAGGTGGCGCTGGCATAACCAGTGAGCACGCTCAGAAGCAAACCACCGGCTGTGAGGAAGCAGCGGTTCTGGTTCCAGTTTCTTGGTGCCTTCTGGTGAACCGGCCCACGTTCACACCAGCCGAACCAGAACCGAAACGGGATAAACGTCAACATGTTGGAGATCTGCTGGTTTAACCTCCGGCTTCACGAAATAATTATAATCACAGCACTGACGACCAACATTTTAACTGGTTGCTAGGCAACAACGCAGGTGATCACAACGTCCAGTTTCTGTTTTCTTTCTTTACCTTCCGGACTTTTTCATGATGTCATTCTTACCGGTTTTTCTACTTTTTGTTTCTTTACGTAGAAACAACTTCGTCCGTTTAAAACGTCGCTGGCCTCATCCTTCCATGCAGCTTTTATGTTGCTATGGTTACGTCAGGTCATCCACTGGGGAAGCGCTGAGTTCAGAGTTCACTTCCACGTTCTGACACCAGAAATGCTGGACTCTCCAAACCCAGGACCCGGACCCGGACCCGGACCTGGACCAGGAGGGCCGGAGTCCTGCAGGTGTTGCAGGCGTGTTTCTCAGGGACACCTGCAACATCTCACGCCTAAAGGACCCTGGCTCATCATCATCCGCCGCTTCATCATCATCATCATCATCATCATCATCATCATCATCATCATCTGCAGCTTCATCATCATCATCATCATCATCCGCCGCTTCATCATCATCATCATCATCATCTGCAGCTTCATCATCATCATCATCATCATCTGCAGCTTCATCATCATCATCATCTACAGCTTCATCATCATCATCATCATCTCCAGCTTCATCATCATCATCATCATCATCTACAGCTTCATCATCATCATCATCATCTCCAGCTTCATCATCATCATCTCCAGCTTCATCATCATCATCATCATCATCTCCAGCTTCATCATCATCATCATCATCTCCAGCTTCATCATCATCATCATCATCTCCAGCTTCATCATCATCATCATCTGCAGCTCCAGCTTCATCATCATCATCATCATCGTCATCATCTCCAGCTTCATCATCATCATCATCTCCAGCTTCATCATCATCTCCAGCTTCATCATCATCATCATCTCCAGCTTCATCATCATCATCATCTCCAGCTTCATCATCATCATCATCATCATCTCCAGCTTCATCATCATCATCATCATCATCATCATCTGCAGCTTCATCATCATCTCCAGCTTCATCATCATCATCTCCAGCTTCATCATCATCATCATCTCCAGCTTCATCATCATCATCTCCAGCTTCATCATCATCATCATCATCGTCATCATCTGCAGCTTCATCATCATCTCCAGCTTCATCATCATCATCTCCAGCTTCATCATCATCATCATCATCATCACCATCTCCAGCTTCATCATCATCATCATCTCCAGCTTCATCATCATCATCTCCAGCTTCATCATCATCATCATCATCATCATCATCTGCAGCTTCATCATCATCATCATCTCCAGCTTCATCATCATCATCATCTCCAGCTTCATCATCATCATCTCCAGCTTCATCATCATCATCTCCAGCTTCATCATCATCATCATCATCATCATCTCCAGCTTCATCATCATCATCTCCAGCTTCATCATCATCATCATCATCATCATCTCCAGCTTCATCATCATCATCATCATCATCTCCATCTTCATCATCATCATCATCATCATCATCTGCAGCTCCAGCTTCATCATCATCATCATCATCTCCAGCTTCATCATCATCATCATCATCTCCAGCTTCATCATCATCATCATCGTCATCATCTCCAGCTTCATCATCTCCAGCTTCATCATCATCATCATCATCTCCAGCTTCATCATCATCATCATCATCATCATCTCCAGCTTCATCATCATCATCTCCAGCTTCATCATCATCATCATCATCTCCAGCTTCATCATCATCATCATCTCCAGCTTCATCATCATCATCATCATCTCCAGCTTCATCATCATCATCTCCAGCTTCATCATCATCATCATCTCCAGCTTCATCATCATCATCTCCAGCTTCATCATCATCATCATCATCATCATCTCCAGCTTCATCATCATCATCATCATCATCTCCAGCTTCATCATCATCATCATCATCTCCAGCTTCATCATCATCTCCAGCTTCATCATCATCATCATCTCCATCTTCATCATCATCATCTCCAGCTTCATCATCATCATCATCATCTCCAGCTTCATCATCATCATCATCTCCAGCTTCATCATCATCATCATCTCCAGCTTCATCATCATCTCCAGCTTCATCATCATCATCTCCAGCTTCATCATCATCATCTCCAGCTTCATCATCATCTCCAGCTTCATCATCATCATCTCCAGCTTCATCATCATCTCCAGCTTCATCATCATCATCATCATCATCTCCAGCTTCATCATCATCATCATCATCTCCAGCTTCATCATCATCATCATCATCATCTCCATCTTCATCATCATCATCTCCAGCTTCATCATCATCATCATCTCCAGCTTCATCATCATCATCATCATCATCTCCAACTTCATCATCATCATCATCATCATCATCATCTCCAGCTTCATCATCATCATCATCTCCAGCTTCATCATCATCATCATCATCATCTCCAGCTTCATCATCATCATCATCATCATCATCATCATCTCCAGCTTCATCATCATCATCTGCAGCTTCATCATCATCATCATCTCCATCTTCATCATCATCATCTCCAGCTTCATCATCATCATCATCATCTCCAGCTTCATCATCATCTCCAGCTTCATCATCATCATCATCTGCAGCTTCATCATCATCATCATCTCCATCTTCATCATCATCATCATCTCCAGCTTCATCATCATCTCCATCTTCATCATCATCATCATCTCCAGCTTCATCATCATCATCATCTCCATCTTCATCATCATCATCTCCAGCTTCATCATCATCATCATCATCTCCAGCTTCATCATCATCATCATCTCCATCTTCATCATCATCATCTCCATCTTCATCATCATCATCTCCAGCTTCATCATCATCATCATCTCCAGCTTCATCATCATCATCATCATCTCCAGCTTCATCATCATCATCATCTGCAGCTTCATCATCATCATCATCTCCAGCTTCATCATCATCATCATCTCCATCTTCATCATCATCATCATCATCATCATCATCATCTGCAGCTTCATCATCATCATCATCTGCAGCTTCATCATCATCATCATCTCCAGCTTCATCATCATCATCTGCAGCTTCATCATCATCATCTCCAGCTTCATCATCATCATCATCTCCATCTTCATCATCATCTCCAGCTTCATCATCATCATCATCTCCAGCTTCATCATCATCATCATCTCCATCTTCATCATCATCATCTCCAGCTTCATCATCATCATCTCCAGCTTCATCATCATCATCATCTCCAGCTTCATCATCATCATCATTATCTCCAGCTTCATCATCATCATCATCTCCAGCTTCATCATCATCATCATCTCCATCTTCATCATCATCATCATCTCCAGTTTCATCATCATCATCATCATCATCATCTCCAGCTTCATCATCATCATCTCCAGCTTCATCATCATCATCATCTCCAGCTTCATCATCATCATCATCTCCAGTTTCATCATCATCATCATCATCATCATCTCCAGCTTCATCATCATCATCTCCATCTTCATCATCATCATCATCTCCAGCTTCATCATCATCAGAGTTTTTCCACAACCTCCAAACTGCTGTCAGGTGAGCAGAGCTTCATCAGTAACACGTCTGGTTCTAAGCGTGTTCCACATCATGTATGTTGGAGAGTCCAGTGACAGAAGCACAAAGAGTTTTAGTGGGAACCTGTATAAACCAGTATAACCAGTATAACCAGTATAACCAGTGTACAGCCACAGCTCTGAAGCTGCATCACTTCAGCCCAGGAGAGCATGAAGCATCTTCTGCTGCTTTCTAGTCCGATAAACCCCAACAGACTTCCTAACACAGGTTTACAGCCTGCAGTCCTGATCCGAAGGTGTTCCAAGTCCTGTTGGACCTGGACCGGCGCCGGTGCAGCAGGTCTGGGCGCGGTAGTCTGCCGCCCGGCAGCGAGGGATTCCACCATGGAGGAGGATGAAGCTGTTTTATTAGGAGATCTCCAGTAAACCGCTGTTCCTGCAGGACGAGCTGAAGGTAGAGCACCGAGTGGAGACGGCCGGAACGAAGCCGGGCTAAAGAGTCAGAACTCCACAGACGTCCTGCTGCCTGTTCTCCGGTTCTGGAACTAAAGCTCCACCTTTCCAGCGTGTTTTCACCTCCCTGCAGTGGAGTTTGGAGCTTCATGTGAACGTCTGTCTGCAGCTGCATGACGGACCGTGAGACATCATGTCCTTCGCAGCCCCACGTCCATCAGGACGAAGCGGACTCCACGTGGACCCCCCCCACCGTGTGTTGGTCAGTGTAGATGTGGGTGTGACAGTGTGTGTGTCCGTCCTGCGACCCGTCCTGAGTGAGCCTTTATGGGTCTCTCACACGTGGAATGAGACATGCAGCCTTCCTCATCCGGCCAGGTGTCGGCTCAGGTGAGGCAGGAAACAAAGACGTTGCTGTTCTGTGTCACACACACACAAACACACACACAAACACACACAGTTGTGTCATAAACGAGGACAGCAGGTCTCCTCGTCTCCGTCTTCAATACCTGTTCCTGTCAGAAACAACCCAGACTGGAGCCTGGAGACATCCTCTGTCACGTGTCCACAGCTGGACCTCGTGTGTCCACAGCTGTCCACAGCTGGACCTCGTGTGTCCACAGCTGTCCACAGCTGGACCTCGTGTGTCCACAGCTGGACCTCGTGTGTCCACAGCTGTCCACAGCTGGACCTCGCGTGTCCACAGCTGGACCTCGTGTGTCCACAGCTGGACCTCGTGTGTCCACAGCTGTCCACAGCTGGACCTCGTGTGTCCACAGCTGGACCTCGTGTGTCCAGAGCTGTCCACAGCTGGACCTCGCGTGTCCACAGCTGTCCACAGCTGGACCTCGTGTGTCCACAGCTGTCCACAGCTGGACCTCGCGTGTCCACAGCTGGACCTCGTGTGTCCACAGCTGTCCACAGCTGGACCTCGCGTGTCCACAGCTGGACCTCGCGTGTCCACAGCTGTCCACAGCTGGACCTCGCGTGTCCACAGCTGGACCTCGTGTGTCCACAGCTGTCCACAGCTGGACCTCGCGTGTCCACAGCTGGACCTCGCGTGTCCACAGCTGTCCACAGCTGGACCTCGCGTGTCCACAGCTGTCCACAGCTGGACCTCGCGTGTCCACAGCTGTCCACAGCTGGACCTCGCGTGTCCACAGCTGGACCTCGTGTGTCCACAGCTGTCCACAGCTGGACCTCGCGTGTCCACAGCTGTCCACAGCTGGACCTCGCGTGTCCACAGCTGTCCACAGCTGGACCTCGCGTGTCCACAGCTGGACCTCGCGTGTCCACAGCTGGACCTCGCGTGTCCACAGCTGTCCACAGCTGGACCTCGCGTGTCCACAGCTGGACCTCGTGTGTCCACAGCTGTCCACAGCTGGACCTCGCGTGTCCACAGCTGTCCACAGCTGGACCTCGCGTGTCCACAGCTGTCCACAGCTGGACCTCGTGTGTCCACAGCTGTCCACAGCTGGACCTCGCGTGTCCACAGCTGTCCACAGCTGGACCTCGCGTGTCCACAGCTGTCCACAGCTGGACCTCGCGTGTCCACAGCTGTCCACAGCTGGACCTCGCGTGTCCACAGCTGGACCTCGCGTGTCCACAGCTGGACCTTGCGTGTCCACAGCTGGACCTCGCGTGTCCACAGCTGTCCACAGCTGGACCTCGCGTGTCCACAGCTGTCCACAGCTGGACCTCGCGTGTCCACAGCTGTCCACAGCTGGACCTCGCGTGTCCACAGCTGTCCACAGCTGGACCTCGCGTGTCCACAGCTGGACCTCGCGTGTCCACAGCTGTCCACAGCTGGACCTCGCGTGTCCACAGCTGTCCACAGCTGGACCTCGCGTGTCCACAGCTGGACCTCGCGTGTCCACAGTGCGACACATCAGATATTTCATTATGAAGCCGATATCGTCCGATACCGTGCAGATATGATACCGTGCAATTTACCTCTGACTGCGACTTTGGGGATGTAAAACCTTCTAGATTCTGATAAACCAAGTTCTAGTCTGCAGTCGGTCGTCTGGCACAGAGGGGGCGGTAGGAAGAGTCCAAGGGTCCCATGACTTGATAGGGGCCCAAAAAGATGTACAAACTATAGAAGAAAATCATTTAACCTTCATTAAAAATCATAAAAACTTTTTTCAAAAGTTGTTATAAAATATAGCAGTGATATAAACTGATAAACCATTTATATTAAAATAACCTAGTTAGATGTTTGCACTGTGATTTAACCCTTTATAGAGCACTCAATGAAATACCTTAAAATAGAAATTGTAACCTAGAATTGTCCCTCTGGTATGAACCAAGACCTCCATTCTGTTCTTACATGAACAAAAAACGTTTCACGCTGAATATGAAAGGAAACAAAGTGATCATAAATAGGGTTAAACACAGTCCTAGATCTTTATTATTCCCATGAAAAGCTTTTTTTTTTTTTGTTTGATCAGCTTGAAGCAAAAACAAAAATCTAAAATTTGCGATGAAGTGGTGGAATCTCTGCCGTTGTCTTTCATAGGACCCATAATGTCCTGGCGGCGCCCTGGACTGACACGTTAACCGTTCAGTTAGTTGGGTTTATTGGTTTTCTTCAACCTTCCACAACTGGCTGGGTTTAGTCTGGGCAGGAAGATGCTTTGCATCGGTAGTCCTCTGAGACAGAGTCACCTCCAGGGTTTGTGCATTATGAATGACCTGCCTGCCCAGACTGCAACCTGCAGAGTGCAACACTGAGAAACATGACACGCTGAACCCTGCAGGTCGGCTACACGCCGGTCTCCACAGAACACATCGGCCGGAGAAAGATCCACATCCAGTCCAGGCAGATCAAACACGACATTTAAAGACTTAAAGAAAATAATCTTTAAGAGGAACTCGGATCGTAGGTCCGTGTCAGGAAGTCAAAGAGCCGTCCATCCTGGCAGGTTTCTCATTTCCCGATACAACAACGCCGAGTTTTAGCCTGCTAGCAGCTTTAGCCCGCTACCTCCGTTAGCTGGTTAGCACAGTTAGCCGTTAGCTACAGGCAGCTTGGCGTTTGATGGATGTCAATCATCCACCCCCGCGCCCACAGCCGCCTCTCAGCTCCACATCTCTGCCGCAGTTTCGTATTTTCTCAGTGACAACAACCTGCCAAGATGGCGGCGGTGGGAACCGCCAATGAGAAAACCTCACAGAGGCTCCGCCCATCTTTTTATTTACAGTCTGTTATGTAAACATGACAACCAGCAGCGGTATGACCATAGATCGTATATGAAAGATGGACGGAGCCTCCGGCGGTTTAAAGTAAAGTTGATGTGGAAGTGCATAAAACTGCAGTTCCCCCTTCGTCCACTAGGGGCTGCAAAACAGAGCAAATCCCCATAGACTCCCATGTTAAAAAGACCAACTTCACAGCAGAAATAAACATGTTTACAGCAGTAATAAACATGTTTACAGCAGAAATAAACACGTTTACAGCAGAAATGAACATGTTTACAGCAGAAATGAACATGTTTACAGCAGGAATAAACATGTTAACAGCAGAAATAAACATGTTTACAGCAGGAATAAACATGTTTACAGCAGAAATAAACATGTTTACAGCAGGAATAGACATGTTTACAGCAGTAATAAACATGTTTACAGCAGAAATGAACATGTTTACAGCAGAAATAAACATGTTTACAGCAGGAATAAACATGTTTACAGCAGTAATAAACATGTTAACAGCAGACATAAACATGTTTACAGCAGGAATAAACATGTTTACAGCAGTAATAAACATGTTAACAGCAGACATAAACATGTTTACAGCAGGAATAAACATGTTTACAGCAGTAATAAACATGTTAACAGCAGACATAAACATGTTTACAGCAGAAATAAACACGTTTACAGCAGTAATAAACATGTTAACAGCAGACATAAACATGTTTACAGCAGAAATAAACACGTTTACAGCAGAAATGAACATGTTTACAGCAGAAATGAACATGTTTACAGCAGGAATAAACATGTTAACAGCAGAAATAAACATGTTTACAGCAGGAATAAACATGTTTACAGCAGAAATGAACATGTTTACAGCAGGAATAGACATGTTTACAGCAGTAATAAACATGTTTACAGCAGAAATGAACATGTTTACAGCAGAAATAAACATGTTTACAGCAGGAATAAACATGTTAACAGCAGAAATAAACACGTTTACAGCAGAAATGAACATGTTTACAGCAGAAATAAACATGTTTACAGCAGAAATGAACATGTTTACAGCAGGAATAAACATGTTAACAGCAGAAATAAACATGTTTACAGCAGGAATAAACATTTTTACAGCAGAAATGAACATGTTTACAGCAGGAATAGACATGTTTACAGCAGTAATAAACATGTTTACAGCAGAAATGAACATGTGTACAGCAGAAATAAACATGTTTACAGCAGGAATAAACATGTTTACAGCAGTAATAAACATGTTTACAGCAGGAATGAACATGTTTACAGCAGGAATAAACATGTTAACAGCAGAAATAAACATGTTTACAGCAGGAATAGACATGTTTACAGCAGTAATAAACATGTTTACAGCAGAAATGAACATGTTTAAAGCAGAAATAAACATGTTCACAGCAGTAATAAACATGTTTACAGCAGAAATAAACACGTTTACAGCAGAAATGAACATGTTTACAGCAGAAATAAACATGTTTACAGCAGAAATGAACATGTTTACAGCAGGAATAAACATGTTAACAGCAGTAATAAACATGTTAACAGCAGAAATAAACATGTTTACAGCAGGAATAGACATGTTTACAGCAGTAATAAACATGTTTACAGCAGAAATGAACATGTTTAAAGCAGAAATAAACATGTTCACAGCAGTAATAAACATGTTTACAGCAGAAATAAACACGTTTACAGCAGAAATGAACATGTTTACAGCAGAAATAAACATGTTTACAGCAGAAATGAACATGTTTACAGCAGGAATAAACATGTTAACAGCAGAAATAAACATGTTCACAGCAGAAATAAACATGTTTACAGCAGGAATAAACATGTTTACAGCAGAAATGAACATGTTTACAGCAGGAATAGACATGTTTACAGCTGTAATAAACATGTTTACAGCAGGAATGAACATGTTTACAGCAGGAATAAACATGTTTACAGCCTGGTACAAAAATCCATTTTAGGTTTAATAGATCAGGTTTATCTTCATGACAACTGTGGGGGGAGTGAATTTTTTTTCTAACTCGCCCGTTTAAAAGTAATTTAATCTCAAAGTTCGGCATTTTTAGGGGCGTGTCCTTTTGATTGACAGGTACCCGATCTCCCGCTTCAAGTCAGAAGAACGTAGAACAACCGCGGTTTTTAGCTGGTTAACAACGTGACTTAGCTTTAGCCCGCTTACCTCCATTAGCTGGTTAGCTCCTGTTATCTCCGGGTTAGCTCAGTTAGCGCTGAGCTACAGAAAGCTCGGCGTTCGCTCGATGTCAATCATCCACCATGACGCTCACAGCCCCCCTCTCAGCTCCACCTCTTTGCCCATATTTGTATTTTCTGGGTGAGACGACGCGCATGCCCCTGCCAAGATGGCGATGGTAGGAACCGCCCACCGAGCTTCAATCACGTCACGGAGGATCCACCCATCTTATTTATACAGTCTCTGGGTCTGACAGATGGTATGTAGGGACCCCAAACGGAACTCGCCGCGGACCCTGTGACATCACATCTCATCACACCGCCCTCTAGTGGTTACTGGAAGACTGCAGCTTGTGAACGTGTAACGTTATTTCTGTTAGTGTGCACAAACGACGCGTCAACCAAACACAAAATATCAAACATGCATATGAATGAGCATCCATGTCCTCAGCCTAAATCTCAACCATTGAACAGATTTTTACCGTTTCGAGGCTGGGAAAGCTCAAAAATCAGCTCCAAGGGTTATTTCTGCCTGAAACTGGTCAAACCGGAAAGAATTTCATGAAGGCTCTGCACAAGGACTGAAAAGAAACTTGTAAAAAGTCTGAAAGGAATTATTTTTTATGTTTTTAAGCCCCGTACAAAGAGAGAGGAAGTAATATCACTGCAAAGACTGGTGAGGAGTTGGGACGTAAATGGATGTCATCCTGCAGTAAACGGAGCCAAAAAACCTGATTCAGTTCTCAGGAGCCTCAAACTGCAGCTGAGGAGAGCCGGAGAGGAGCAAATGAGACAGAAAAACTGTCGGATCGCAGATTAACCTCTAAACCTCCGCTGTCATCCAGCCGCTGGAGCAGAGGATTTGCTGTGCTACACCTTCTTTCTCCAAGATTACAGCTACACATGGCGCGCAGCGCCAAGCTGCATGTCTGCATGGAGAAAGCAGGTCACAGCGTCCACTCGGACCAAACATGCTGCCTCATTAAACCAGTTAAACCAGTTAAAAGGTAAACCTTCAGGAAAGCAGAGCGTGACGGACTTGTTGTGGATACTAGCGCTGATTCCGTTCTCTCATCCTGAATCCGCTTCTGAAGGTCCTGTTCAGGAAAACTCCGGGCTTCGAACTCAAAAACATGAATCGAAACAGGAAGACGTGAAGACGTCTCATCAGGAGACGCCTTCTGGCTTAGCTGGCGATACGCCGCACATTTTTACAGTCATCCACAGAGAGCAGGAGTTTTGCTGAAATAAGTGACGAACCGAGTCTTTAAAGTGCCCGGTGACGGTGGTGTGTGTCCACGTTAAATGAGCCATGAAAGTCTTTCTGTATGAAAAAGCATTTTTATGTCAGCATTATACATGCATTAATAGATGGAGAGGTCAGGCGATAAATGGCTCAGAGTTTTAAGGGTTAACGGTAGTGCAGGACGTTACAGGACGGATGGATTTAAACTTTCTAAACTTAAATAAAGAAAAAACAGAGATTGTGGTGTTTGGAAGGGGTGCTGTACTGTCGTACCCACTTTTAACTTCCATCGGCAGGTCAACTCTGTAGTTAAAAGTATTTTCTTTAACTTCAGGCTGACCAGCAAATTAAATCCTTTTCTTCCTAAACCTGCCCTAGAGAACGTTTTCCACCTGCTCCTCATGGCCCGTCTAGATTAGTGTAACTCTATCGTGGCATCGATCGTCGACCTTAAACCAGCTTGCCCAAACCGCCGCGGCTCGGTTGCTTACTGGAATGATCTCATCACGCCCACGCTCGCTTCTCCACTCTGCCTTCCAGTTAGCTTCAGGACCCGCTGCAAGATTTCATTCATTTCAAGCTTTAAACGGTTTGGATCCCTCGTATTTATCAGAGCTGTGACTCCGGCCGGGTCTCTAAGGAGGAGGCCCCGCAGGAGGAGGCCCCGCAGGAGGAGGCCCCGCAGGAGGAGGCCCCGCAGGAGGCCAACCCGCAGGAAGCGACCCCCGCAGGAGGAGGCCCCGCAGGAAGCGACCCCCGCAGGAGGAGGCCCCGCAGGAGGAGGCCCCGCAGGAGGAGGCCCCGCAGGAGGCCAACCCGCAGGAAGCGACCCCCGCAGGAGGCCAACCCGCAGGAAGCGACCCCCGCAGGAGGCCAACCCGCAGGAAGCGACCCCCGCAGGAGGAGGCCCCGCAGGAGGAGGCCCCGCAGGAGGAGGCCCCGCAGGAGGGGACCCCCGCAGGAGGAGGCCCCGCAGGAGGAGGCCCCCGCAGGAGGCCACCCCCGCAGGAGGCCAACCCGCAGGAAGCGACCCCCGCAGGAGGAGGCCCCGCAGGAGGAGGCCCCGCAGGAGGCCACCCCCGCAGGAGGCCACCCCCGCAGGAAGCCACCCCCGCAGGAGGAGGCCCCGCAGGAGGAGGCCCCGCAGGAAGCGACCCCCGCAGGAAGCGACCCCCGCAGGAGGAGGCCCCGCAGGAGGAGGCCCCGCAGGAAGCGACCCCCGCAGGAGGAGGCCCCGCAGAAGGGGACCCCCGCAGGAGGAGGCCCCGCAGGAGGAGGCCCCGCAGGAGGAGGCCCCGCAGGAGGGGACCCCCGCAGGAGGCGACCCTCTCAGGAGGAGGCCCCGCAGGAGGCCACCCCCGCAGGAAGCGACCCCCGCAGGAGGCCACCCCCGCAGGAAGCGACCCCCGCAGGAGGAGGCCCCGCAGGAGGCCACCCCCGCAGGAGGCCACCCCCGCAGGAAGCCACCCCCGCAGGAAGCGACCCCCGCAGGAGGCCACCCCCGCAGGAAGCGACCCCCGCAGGAGGAGGCCCCGCAGGAGGAGGCCCCCGCAGGAGGCGACCCTCTCAGGAGGCCACCCCCACAGGAGGCCACCCCCGCAGGAGGAGGCCCCGCAGGAGGCGACCCCCACAGGAGGCCACCCCCGCAGGAGGTGACCCTCTCAGGAGGCCACCCTCTCAGGAGGCGACCCTCTCAGGAGGCCACCCTCTCAGGAGGCCACCCCCGCAGGAGGCGACCCTCTCAGGAGGCGACCCCCACAGGAGGCGACCCTCTCAGGAGGTGACCCTCTCAGGAGGCGACCCTCTCAGGAGGCCACCCCCACAGGAGGCCACCCCCGCAGGAGGCCACCCCCGCAGGAGGGGACCCCCGCAGGAGGCGACCCCCACAGGAGGCGACCCCCGCAGGAGGGGACCCCCGCAGGAGGCGACCCTCTCAGGAGGCCACCCCCACAGGAGGCGACCCTCTCAGGAGGCGACCCCCGCAGGAGGCGACCCTCTCAGGAGGCCACCCCCGCAGGAGGCGACCCTCTCAGGAGGCCACCCCCGCAGGAGGCGACCCCCACAGGAGGCGACCCTCTCAGGAGGCCACCCCCGCAGGAGGCGACCCTCTCAGGAGGCGACCCCCGCAGGAGGCGACCCTCTCAGGAGGAGGCCCGCAGGAGGAGGCCCCTCAGGAGGCCACCCCGCAGGAGGCGACCCTCTCAGGAGGCGACCCTCTCAGGAGGCCACCCCCACAGGAGGCGACCCTCTCAGGAGGAGGCCCGCAGGAGGAGGCCCCTCAGGAGGCCACCCCGCAGGAGGCGACCCTCTCAGGAGGCGACCCCCGCAGGAGGCGACCCTCTCAGGAGGCGACCCTCTCAGGAGGCCACCCCCGCAGGAGGGGACCCTCTCAGGAGGCCACCCCCGCAGGAGGCGACCCTCTCAGGAGGCGACCCTCTCAGGAGGCCACCCCCGCAGGAGGGGACCCTCTCAGGAGGCGACCCTCTCAGGAGGCGACCCTCTCAGGAGGAGGCCCGCAGGAGGAGGCCCCTCAGGAGGCCACCCCCGCAGGAGGAGGCCCCGCAGGAGGAGGCCCCCTCAGGAGGCGACCCCCGCAGGAGGAGGCCCCGCAGGAGGCGACCCTCTCAGGAGGCCACCCTCTCAGGAGGAGGCCCCCGCAGGAGGCGACCCTCTCAGGAGGCGACCCTCGCAGGAGGGGACCCCCGCAGGAGGCGACCCCCACAGGAGGCGACCCTCTCAGGAGGCCACCCCCGCAGGAGGCGACCCTCTCAGGAGGCGACCCCCGCAGGAGGCGACCCTCTCAGGAGGAGGCCCGCAGGAGGAGGCCCCTCAGGAGGCCACCCCGCAGGAGGCGACCCTCTCAGGAGGCGACCCTCTCAGGAGGCCACCCCCGCAGGAGGCGACCCTCTCAGGAGGAGGCCCGCAGGAGGAGGCCCCTCAGGAGGCCACCCCGCAGGAGGCGACCCTCTCAGGAGGCGACCCTCTCAGGAGGCCACCCCCGCAGGAGGCGACCCTCTCAGGAGGCGACCCTCTCAGGAGGCCACCCCCGCAGGAGGGGACCCTCTCAGGAGGCGACCCTCTCAGGAGGCGAACCTCTCAGGAGGAGGCCCGCAGGAGGAGGCCCCTCAGGAGGCCACCCCCGCAGGAGGAGGCCCCCGCAGGAGGAGGCCCCCTCAGGAGGAGGCCCCCTCAGGAGGCCACCCCCGCAGGAGGAGGCCCCGCAGGAGGCGACCCTCTCAGGAGGCCACCCTCTCAGGAGGCCACCCTCTCAGGAGGAGGCCCCCGCAGGAGGCCACCCTCTCAGGAGGCCACCCTCTCAGGAGGAGGCCCCCGCAGGAGGCGACCCTCACAGGAGGCGACCCCCGCAGGAGGCCACCCTCTCAGGAGGCCACCCTCTCAGGAGGAGGCCCCCGCAGGAGGCGACCCTCTCAGGAGGCGACCCTCGCAGGAGGCCACCCTCTCAGGAGGCCACCCTCTCAGGAGGAGGCCCCCGCAGGAGGCCACCCTCTCAGGAGGCCACCCTCTCAGGAGGAGGCCCCTGCAGGAGGCGACCCTCTCAGGAGGCGACCCTCTCAGGAGGAGGCCCCCGCAGGAGGCGACCCTCTCAGGAGGCGACCCCCGCAGGAGGCGACCCTCTCAGGAGGCCACCCTCTCAGGAGGCCACCCTCTCAGGAGGCAACCCTCTCAGGAGGCCACCCTCTCAGGAGGCGACCCCCGCAGGAGGCGACCCTCTCAGGAGGCCCCCGCAGGAGGCGACCCTCTCAGGAGGCCACCCTCTCAGGAGGAGGCCCCCGCAGGAGGCCACCCTCTCAGGAGGCCACCCTCTCAGGAGGCCACCCTCTCAGGAGGAGGCCCCCGCAGGAGGCGACCCTCTCAGGAGGAGGCCCCCGCAGGAGGCGACCCTCACAGGAGGCGACCCCCGCAGGAGGCCACCCTCTCAGGAGGCCACCCTCTCAGGAGGAGGCCCCCGCAGGAGGCGACCCTCTCAGGAGGCGACCCTCGCAGGAGGCCACCCTCTCAGGAGGCGACCCTCTCAGGAGGCGACCCCCGCAGGAGGCGACCCTCTCAGGAGGCGACCCCCGCAGGAGGCGACCCTCACAGGAGGCCACCCTCACAGCAGGCGACCCCCGCAGGAGGCCACCCTCTCAGGAGGCGACCCCCGCAGGAGGCCACCCTCACAGGAGGCGACCCCCGCAGGAGGCCACCCTCTCAGGAGGCCACCCTCTCAGGAGGAGGCCCCCGCAGGAGGCCACCCTCTCAGGAGGCCACCCTCTCAGGAGGCGACCCTCGCAGGAGGCCACCCTCTCAGGAGGCCACCCTCTCAGGAGGCGACCCTCTCAGGAGGCCACCCCCGCAGGAGGCGACCCTCTCAGGAGGCCACCCTCTCAGGAGGCCACCCTCTCAGGAGGCGACCCCCGCAGGAGGCCACCCCCGCAGGAGGCGACCCTCTCAGGAGGCGACCCTCTCAGGAGGAGGCCCCCGCAGTAGGCGACCCTCTCAGGAGGCGACCCCCGCAGGAGGCGACCCTCTCAGGAGGCCACCCTCTCAGGAGGCCACCCTCTCAGGAGGCGACCCTCTCAGGAGGAGGCCCCCGCAGGAGGCGACCCTCTCAGGAGGCGACCCCCGCAGGAGGCGACCCCCGCAGGAGGCGACCCTCTCAGGAGGCGACCCTCTCAGGAGGCCACCCCCACAGGAGGCGACCCTCTCAGGAGGCGACCCCCGCAGGAGGGGACCCCCGCAGGAGGCGACCCCCACAGGAGGCGACCCTCTCAGGAGGCCACCCCCGCAGGAGGCGACCCTCTCAGGAGGCCACCCCCACAGGAGGCGACCCTCTCAGGAGGCCACCCCCACAGGAGGCGACCCTCTCAGGAGGAGGCCCGCAGGAGGAGGCCCCTCAGGAGGCCACCCCGCAGGAGGCGACCCTCTCAGGAGGCGACCCTCTCAGGAGGCCACCCCCGCAGGAGGCGACCCTCTCAGGAGGCGACCCTCTCAGGAGGCGACCCTCTCAGGAGGAGGCCCGCAGGAGGAGGCCCCTCAGGAGGCCACCCCCGCAGGAGGAGGCCCCGCAGGAGGAGGCCCCCGCAGGAGGAGGCCCCCTCAGGAGGAGGCCCCCTCAGGAGGCCACCCCCGCAGGAGGAGGCCCCGCAGGAGGCGACCCTCTCAGGAGGCCACCCTCTCAGGAGGCCACCCTCTCAGGAGGAGGCCCCCGCAGGAGGCGACCCTCTCAGGAGGCCACCCCCGCAGGAGGCGACCCTCTCAGGAGGCCACCCTCTCAGGAGGAGGCCCCCGCAGGAGGCGACCCTCTCAGGAGGCCACCCTCTCAGGAGGAGGCCCCCGCAGGAGGCGACCCTCTCAGGAGGCCACCCTCTCAGGAGGCCACCCTCTCAGGAGGAGGCCCCCGCAGGAGGCGACCCTCTCAGGAGGAGGCCCCCGCAGGAGGCGACCCTCACAGGAGGCGACCCCCGCAGGAGGCCACCCTCTCAGGAGGCCACCCTCTCAGGAGGAGGCCCCCGCAGGAGGCGACCCTCTCAGGAGGCGACCCTCGCAGGAGGCCACCCTCTCAGGAGGCCACCCTCTCAGGAGGCCACCCTCTCAGGAGGAGGCCCTCGCAGGAGGCGACCCTCTCAGGAGGCCACCCTCTCAGGAGGAGGCCCCCGCAGGAGGCGACCCTCTCAGGAGGCGACCCCCGCAGGAGGCGACCCTCTCAGGAGGCCACCCTCTCAGGAGGCCACCCTCTCAGGAGGCCACCCCCGCAGGAGGCGACCCTCTCAGGAGGCCACCCCCGCAGGAGGCGACCCTCTCAGGAGGCCACCCTCTCAGGAGGCGACCCTCTCAGGAGGCGACCCCCGCAGGAGGCGACCCTCTCAGGAGGCCACCCCCGCAGGAGGCGACCCTCTCAGGAGGCCACCCTCACAGGAGGCGACCCCCGCAGGAGGCCACCCTCTCAGGAGGCCACCCTCTCAGGAGGAGGCCCCCGCAGGAGGCGACCCTCTCAGGAGGCGACCCTCGCAGGAGGCCACCCTCTCAGGAGGCCACCCTCTCAGGAGGCCACCCTCTCAGGAGGAGGCCACCCTCTCAGGAGGCCACCCTCTCAGGAGGAGGCCCCTGCAGGAGGCCACCCTCTCAGGAGGCGACCCTCTCAGGAGGAGGCCCCTGCAGGAGGCCACCCTCTCAGGAGGCCACCCCCGCAGGAGGCCACCCTCTCAGGAGGAGGCCCTCTCAGGAGGCCACCCCCGCAGGAGGCGACCCTCTCAGGAGGAGGCCCTCTCAGGAGGCGACCCCCGCAGGAGGCGACCCTCTCAGGAGGCGACCCTCGCAGGAGGCCACCCTCTCAGGAGGCCACCCTCTCAGGAGGCGACCCTCTCAGGAGGCCACCCCCGCAGGAGGCGACCCTCTCAGGAGGAGGCCCTCTCAGGAGGCGACCCCCGCAGGAGGCGACCCTCTCAGGAGGCGACCCTCGCAGGAGGCCACCCTCTCAGGAGGCGACCATCTCAGGAGGCCACCCCCGCAGGAGGCGACCCTCTCAGGAGGAGGCCCTCTCAGGAGGCCACCCCCGCAGGAGGCGACCCTCTCAGGAGGAGGCCCTCTCAGGAGGCGACCCCCGCAGGAGGCGACCCTCGCAGGAGGCCACCCTCTCAGGAGGCCACCCTCTCAGGAGGCGACCCTCTCAGGAGGCCACCCCCGCAGGAGGCGACCCTCTCAGGAGGAGGCCCTCTCAGGAGGCCACCCCCGCAGGAGGCGACCCTCTCAGGAGGAGGCCCTCTCAGGAGGCGACCCCCGCAGGAGGCGACCCTCTCAGGAGGCGACCCTCGCAGGAGGCCACCCTCTCAGGAGGCCACCCTCTCAGGAGGCGACCCCCGCAGGAGGCGACCCTCTCAGGAGGCGACCCTCGCAGGAGGCCACCCTCTCAGGAGGCCACCCTCTCAGGAGGCCACCCTCTCAGGAGGCGACCCTCTCAGGAGGCCACCCTCTCAGGAGGCGACCCTCTCAGGAGGCCACCCTCTCAGGAGGCGACCCTCTCAGGAGGCCACCCTCTCAGGAGGCGACCCTCTCAGGAGGCCACCCTCTCAGGAGGCGACCCTCTCAGGAGGCCACCCTCTCAGGAGGCGACCCTCTCAGGAGGCGACCCCCGCAGGAGGCCACCCCCGCAGGAGGCGACCCTCTCAGGAGGCGACCCCCGCAGGAGGCCACCCCCGCAGGAGGCCACCCTCTCAGGAGGCCACCCTCTCAGGAGGCGACCCCCGCAGGAGGCCACCCTCTCAGGAGGCGACCCCCGCAGGAGGCGACCCTCTCAGGAGGCGACCCCCGCAGGAGGCCACCCCCGCAGGAGGCGACCCTCTCAGGAGGCGACCCTCTCAGGAGGCGACCCCCGCAGGAGGCGACCCTCTCAGGAGGAGGCCCTCTCAGGAGGCGACCATGAGATGACAGCAGGAAGAGGCAGATGTGCTGCAGATGCAGAAATAAACCAGCTGCTGTTTCCTTCTCGCCCTACAGGCTGCAGTCGTCTAAAACCACAAGGCACACCACAAACCTAAATGGTTTTTTTCTTTTTAAAAGTCATTTTTAGACCAATTTGGTGAAATTGGGTCATATCTCACGGCACACTAGTGTCCCACGGCACAGTGGTTGAAAAACACTGGTCTAAAGTTTTGGATCAAACATCAGATCGCTTCACAACAAACGAACTGCTGAGCGTCCAGACATGAGAAAAACAATGTTTTCTCCACGGCAGATGTGCCCTCCCTGGTTCAGCCCCCGCCAGACTTCCAGCGGCGCTCAGAGACAGCAGTCAGAGTCATTCTGAACCTGCTTTGTTTGTTATTTTGCATGCAGTGGTCGCGAGTCAACACGTCGCCACGCAGACCTCCACATGCAGCACAGACGGCCGTTCTCAGGGATTCTGGCTCGGATTCATCTCCAGATGTGGGATGGACATTACTGCGGCCTCTTATGGATGCAAACGCGTCTCCTGGAATCCGGTTTAACCGTTTACACGCTGGACGCAGTTTCAGGACTTCAGCAACACGGGAAAAGCAAATTCCACCGAGTTTGGAGGCTGAAGGGAAACTCATGACTCAACACCAACCACAGCAACCACATCTGGACCAGAATAGCTCATCTCTCCAGTAAAGACTTCTCTGTCACAGGCAGGTCGTCCAGTAACCATAGCAACGCAACAGAAGCTCTGCAATCCCACTTACTGATCCGAACGACTGGAAACGGGATCCGGAAGAGCTCCACCACATAAATACAGCAACACGTGAGGCGTTGCTATGGTTACAGATGTGTTTAGAGAGGAATGTCACACACACACACACACACACACACACATCTTCGGTTATACTGACGAAGCCAGAAATCAGAAAACTAGATTTAAAATTTGTTTGATGCAAAGCTGCTAAAAACTCACTCTCCATTTGGGGATATTTCGCTTCGCCTGATTGGTCGACGGCACAACAAGCTTTTATTCCACATCTGGCCCACCTGGACCTCCAGAGAGAAACGGCAACAAGCCAGCTGTCCGTCATCTAACCATCACATGCTGTGGGATGCCCACGTGCTTCGGTGGACACCCTCATCCTGCAGGTTTCACATGTTTAGCTGCTCCAACACACCTGATGCAGGTTAATAAGGGCAGAAAGCATGGAAATGTTGGATCCATTGGATTTAAATCAGTTGAAGCAGGGAATCATCTACAACTTGCAGGACCGCGGTCCTTAAACACCAGAGTTCCCTGACGACCGTCGACACCGAGGCAGACGGTGACTCAGAATAAACGGCAACTGTTGTCACATCTGGAGACGGAGGAACGTTCACGCCACAGCCAGGGGGTTACAGATGATACTGCCAGCTTTTTAATAATAAATGATTCGTAAAAAAATAAATAAATAAATACTAAAATAAAAATATAAAAAATAAATTCAGTAATAAATAAATTAAAAAATAAATAAAAAAATAAATAAATAAATGTTAAGAACAAAATATTTTTTTAAAAATTAAGACAACATAGATATAAAAATAATAAATAAAATAAGATACATTTTAAATAAAATAATAAATGTTATAAATAAATAATAAAATAAATTAAAAAAAAACATTTTGCACCTTCAGAGATTGGTTCATTCTTCAGCTCTGGCAGCCTGGCTGCTCAGCCTGCATGTTATTGATCCAGAATATGTTCGGTCAGGCAGCAGGTACACAATAAAACAATTACTGGAGAAAATATTCCAGATTTTATCACATTTCCAGCAATCAATCAATCATTTGTGTGTTTCACTGTGTAGGATACATTACACGTAAAGAGGAATGATGTTGATTTCAGAAAGTGAGTTTAGGGGGCTCTGGTGCCCCAGTGAATCCCAGTGGAGCCCAGTGGAGCCCCAGTGGAGCCCAGTGGAGCCCAGTGGAGCCCCAGTGGAGCCCCAGTGGAGCCCAGTGGAGCCCAATGGTGCCCCAGTGGAGCCCAGTGGAGCCCCAGTGGAGCCCAGTGGAGCCCAGTGGAGCCCAGTGGAGCCCCAGTGGAGCCCAGTGGATCCCAGTGGAGCCCCAGTGGATCCCAGTGGAGCCCCAGTGGAGCCCAGTGGATCCCAGTGGAGCCCAGTGGAGCCCCAGTGGAGCCCAGTGGATCCCAGTGGAGCCCAGTGGAGCCCCAGTGGAGCCCAGTGGATCCCAGTGGAGCCCCAGTGGAGCCCAGTGGAGCCCCAGTGGTACCCCAGTGGAGCCCAGTGGAGCCCCAGTGGAGCCCCAGTGGAGCCCAGTGGTACCCCAGTGGAGCCCAGTGGAGCCCAATGGTGCCCCAGTGGAGCCCAGTGGAGCCCCAGTGGAGCCCAGTGGAGCCCAGTGGATCCCAGTGGAGCCCCAGTGGAGCCCAGTGGAGCCCCAGTGGAGCCCCAGTGGAGCCCAGTGGAGCCCAGTGGAGCCCCAGTGGAGCCCAGTGGAGCCCAGTGGATCCCAGTGGAGCCCCAGTGGAGCCCAGTGGAGCCCAGTGGAGCCCCAGTGGAGCCCAGTGGATCCCAGTGGAGCCCCAGTGGAGCCCAGTGGAGCCCCAGTGGATCCCAGTGGAGCCCCAGTGGTACCCCAGTGGAGCCCAGTGGAGCCCCAGTGGAGCCCCAGTGGAGCCCAGTGGTACCCCAGTGGAGCCCAGTGGAGCCCAATGGTGCCCCAGTGGAGCCCAGTGGAGCCCCAGTGGAGCCCAGTGGAGCCCAGTGGAGCCCCAGTGGAGCCCAGTGGAGCCCCAGTGGAGCCCAGTGGAGCCCAGTGGTACCCCAGTGGAGCCCAGTGGAGCCCCAGTGGAGCCCCAGTGGAGCCCAGTGGTACCCCAGTGGAGCCCAGTGGAGCCCAATGGTGCCCCAGTGAAGCCCAGTGGAGCCCCAGTGGAGCCCAGTGGAGCCCAGTGGAGCCCAGTGGAGCCCCAGTGGAGCCCAGTGGAGCCCCAGTGGAGCCCAGTGGAGCCCAATGGTGCCCCAGTGGAGCCCCAGTGGAGCCCCAGTGGAGCCCCAGTGGAGCCCAGTGGAGCCCAGTGGAGCCCCAGTGGAGCCCATTGGTACCCCAGTGGAGCCCCAGTGGAGCCCCAGTGGAGCCCAGTGGAGCCCAGTGGAGCCCCAGTGGAGCCCGTGTCTAGCACCGCCCCTGTTGATCTGAAGCATCACTACACGCAGCAAACAGACGGGAATCTTGTCTGGAAGGAATCCAGATCAGACTCTGGTTTAGTCTGAGATGTGAATCAGTCTGACAAGCGGCTCCTCCCTCGCTGCTTTCCCTGGGAGCCAGGCGGTGATGTAGGGGGGGCATCAATCCTCTGAGGGACCACCGGCGTGGAAGGCTAGCTACCAGACCGGACAACCAGCTTTGTTCTGCTCTGATTGATGGAACAGTAGAGCTAACAGGGAAGGAGATGATGGGCTGATGGAGGGCTGCTGAACCACGTCACCACTTCAGAAAGTTTCAAGCTGTTTCATCTCACTGCCACCTCGTATGTGCACGAGACAGTCGTGTATGTTTTAGACCCAGTTAACACCAGCAATAGAAGCAAACAGACCAGACGAGAAAAACATGACAAAAGAAGCCACAGCGGAATGATGGAGCCGTAATTTCCACGTTTCACACAGACTGGCAACATATAAACACAATATTAACAATGTACACAGGGCCGGATTAAAAATGAACAGGCCACTGGGCCCAGAGTGTTCCACGGGCCCCCGTTCCCCACCACAAAATTGTGAAAATTCTGAATGATACGCCGTGAAACAAACATTTCTAACAACTTTCAGCCAGTGGTCCCAATAGCAATACATGAGACACTGTGGTGTAACTATCTGGTTTTTATGTACATTTTGTTTCATGTCCAAACTGCTGGTGTTTTCCCTACATGGCCCCGAGTGGGCGTGGGCCCCTGGGCCTGTGCCCATAATGCCCACTGGATAGTCCGGCCTTGTGTACACAGTGTGCAGGTTATCCTGAGGCCATTAAAAACATAATGGGGACAGAGAAGCAGGTGACGCTAAAGTAGAAGATGCTAAAGCACAAAACGCTAAAGAACGGAACGCTGAGCAGGGGACGCTAAAGCAGGTGAAGCTAAGCAGGTGATACTAAAGCAGGAAATGCTAACAAAGTGATGCTAAAGCAGGAGATGCTAACGAAGTGATGCTAAAGCACGGGACACTTAAGTACGGAACGCTAAAACGGGACACTGGAGCAGGTGACGTTAAAGCAGGGGACGCTAAAGGAGGGGATGCTAAAGCATGGGATGCTAAAGCAGGGGATGCTAAAGGAGGGGATGCTAAAGGAGGGGATGCTAAAGCATGGGATGCTAAAGCAGGGGATGCTAAAGGAGGGGATGCTAAAGAAAGGGATGCTAAACAGGTGACGCTAAAGCAGGAGATGCTAACGAAGAGATGCTAAAGCACGGGACGCTAAAGGATGGAACGCTAAAATGGGACACTGGAGCAGGTGATGTTAAAACAGGGGATGCTAAAGCAGGAGATGCTAAAACAGGGGATGCTAAAGCAGGAGATGCTAAATCAGGAGATGCTAAAGCAGGGGACGCTAAACAGGTGACGCTAAAGCAGGAGATGCTAAAGCAGGGGATGCTAACAAATTGATGCTAAAGCAGGAGATGCTAACGAAGTGATGCTAAAGCACGGGACGCTAAAGTACGGAACGCTAAAACGGGACACTGGAGCAGGTGATGTTAAAGCAGGGGATGCTAAAGCACGGGATGCTAAAGCAGGGGACACTAAAGCAGGAGATGCTGAAGCATGGGACGCTGCAAAATTCTTCTTTAAATCAAAATTAAAAGGTTTAATGAATGATTTATTTCTTAGAAAGAACTAAAAAGGCATTTTTCTTTTTGTAAAAGTATAGTCTGATCCTTCTGTGTGTCAGTTCATGTTTTGCCTTCAATATGTGAAATGTGTGAAAAATTTCAGTCATAACTGGATAATTTTTCCATATTTCATTCCTTAGGATTAAATCTGCTTCAAAATTCAAGAATTAAAGCTTTAAAAGACTTAATATGTGTTTAATACTGAAGCAGAGTTCATGTTCTGTTGACGTATCGGGTGTTTCGTCAAAAATTTGGAGGGAAAAGTTGTTTCAGGTGAATTATGGCGCTGAGATTCTCCCGCAGAGATAATGTTGTGGTACGAGTGTTTACAATGAGTCTCAGTCTTTACAAATCTAAAGTTTCTGACACAACAGATCCAGGCCAAAGAGGATCTGAAGGGACATGTTGGAGGTTTTCCTGGGAATTCTGCAGCGATCCAAACAGCGACGTTGCTGGGAAATCTTTTGGTTGACAAAGTTCAAGCTGTCAGCAAAAACCGGCTAAACCAGGTCTTTCACCTCTACCTGACACACAAAACACATGTACACACACACACACACACACACACACACACACACACACGGCCTCCAGGAAGTAAAACAAACATTAATCTGAACAGAAGCTGAGTCCCGTTCGGCTTTTCTTTGCAGGATTTACGCTCACGTCTGCTTATTGCAATACAAATGGTTCACGAGCCTCGTTCTGTCTCAGCTGAGCGAAACGTGACCTCAGAGACCAAACTGCCATCAGCCACTGCAAAGTCCGACTGCAGACGAGGCTGTAGGGAAGTCTGCAACAACACACCAACGCTTTGTTCAAGCTGAAGGAGGAGCCACAGACGGTCGTGTGTAAAGTCTGTTTCAATAAAAGTTCAAACCAGCTCCATCGTTCCTGGAAGTAAATAAGTAAACATAAATATCTGAGCACTTCAACTAAAATAAAACAGAATAAAACTTCAGCATGTGTTTAAATCATGAATAAATCCACATTCCACACATCAGCGTCTGAACTCAGCAGGACAAGTCAGGAAACGAGTGTTTGCTGGATTATTTATGTCCTGCAACAGTAAAATCTTCTACTGTTTATTTCTCTTTTAAATGGAGCCTGTAAGAGATGGAAGCAATTAAATTAAATTAAATTAAATTAAATTAAATTAAATTAAATTAAATTAAATTAAATTAAATGAAATTAAATTAAATTAAATTAAATTAAATTAAATTAAATTAAAAAATCTAACTGAATTTAAAGTAAATTTAGTCTTTAAAAAATTCATTTAATTCAAATATAAAGCAAAAATAAGTTAAAATAAGGTTTAAAAAATAATAATAATAATAATAATAATAATATTAATAATAATAATAATAATAATAAAATATTATTTGAATAAAATAGAAATTGTTAAAATAGTTTAGCCTGTATTTAGTTCAGGGATGCACAAGTCTAGTCCAGAGGCGTGACCTTTGTTAAGCCCCGCCCCCATGGTTACTGTTGCTAAACCTGGCAAGCTTTCTAATCCGCCATGTGTCCAGACCATCGAGTTATTCCCCATTCCCTCATTCACAACACGGTGATCCTGCTGGCAACTCGGACACGAAGCCAACTACTTTCTCCTCCCGCACATCATGTGACTACCAGATGTCACTATGGCAACCACGATGAGTGGTGTTGGCGAGCTGGATGACATGAGGATGACTGCAGCTGTTGGAGAAGTGGAAAAAGCTCCAGGATTGTAGACCTGCAGAACCAGACAGAGGTTTTCCAACATTTCTATCTCCTCCAGGAGGTTTACAGTCCCGACAATGATAAAATAATGATAAAACCATTATTTATTAAGTCTCATCATAAATCAGGTATTTATGGAGCAAAAACACATCTTGGTGTTTTAGGGATCAGAGGTAAACGCATTCATGTTGTTTGTGAAGCAACGTAAAACAACCAACAGGAGAGAAGGTCACGTGTTTATTTTCTGAGGAGGAAACGAGAAATAAAACCAACAGAAAATAACTTACGAGGGAAAAGTTGAGATCCCAAAGCTTCTGATTAGAAATGAGACGTTACAGGACAAACCCAGCAGCTGTGATCAATAACGTCAATAAGGGCTGCATTCCATTTAGTTTCATGGGACAGATGCACCTCTGCTTGTCTGGAGGTTTATAATGTTTTCTGGGATCAATTTAAGGTGGAAATAACCATCTTATCAGGGACATAAATGTCTCTTTATGGTTTTGACGCTTTGTGCTGTTTGCTTTGTGAAATCCAGCAAAATGTTGGCGCCTCACACGCAGCAGAGCCCGACATGCTCTGCATGTGGAAACACGGCCGCCACATAGCTGCCTCTGCTGCAACACGCTGCTCGCTCCAGGCAGGAGGCGTAGAAACACCAAACAAAACGCAAACAACCAGGAATTCCTGATCAAACAGCGGCGCAGCCGGTCCGACACCAAACAACCAAACACTCAAACAACCATTTGCACCAGTTTACCTGAACTGGACATTCATGTTTACATGTTGTAAGACAACAAAAAGCCAGTTTACCTGGACCACAGCTACAGTTTCTGTCTTCAGATCTGTGCTCTAAAACTAATTATTCCATGTTTTAGTTCAGGTCCCTTCTGGGTAACACACGCTAACCACATGTTAACCACATGCTAACCACACGCTAACCACACGCTAACCACATGCTAACCACATGCTAACCACACACGAACCACACACTAACCACATGCTAACCACACACGAACCACACGCGAACCACATACATTTCACATGCGAACCACACGCTAACCACATGCTAACCACACGCGAACCACATACATTTCACATGCGAACCACACGCTAACCACATGCTAACCACACACTAACCACATGCTAACCACATGCTAACCACACGCGAACCACATACATTTCACATGCGAACCACACGCTAACCACATGCTAACCACACGCGAACCACATACATTTCACATGCGAACCACACGCTAACCACATGCTAACCACACACGAACCACATGCTAACCACACGCTAACCACACGCGAACCACACGCGAACCACATACATTTCACATGTGAACCACACGCTAACTTCATGTATTTCACATGTGAACGAGTGAACCACACGTTAACTACATACATTTCGAATGTGAACAACGTGCGAACCACATGCAGTTGACATGCAAACCACATGTGAACAACATATTTTGCATGAATATTATACATGTGAATCTCATGTGCAAACATGTGGTGTTGGAACAATTTCATGTGATTTACATGTGAATCGTTCATTCACTACATACAGTTCAAACATGTGATTCACATATGAACTGCATGTGATTCACATGTGGTTTTGATCTTCACGTTATTTGCCTATGATTCACATATAACTCACATTAAAGCACCTGTGATTCAAGTATAGCTTGTAAATCACGTGATTCACATGAAAATCTTAAAAATGTGTTTTATCTTCCAGGTAAGTTGTTTCCTCTACAACAGGTAAATTAATCTGGAAACACATTTTATTCCCACTAGAAGACAAACTTCATGTCAGATGGACTGTAAACTTCCTGACGGGACGGAAATGCTGGAAAACCTCCGAAGGTCAGCTGAAGGGTCACATGTCCATCACAGAGCTACACACTGCATTCCGGAGACTGATGATGATGATAATGATGATGAAGATAATGTAACTAAGGGGGCGTCTACAGTGGTCTCCTCTGGGTCTTCCGGAGGAGACCACTGATCTGTTCAGACATGTTTTACTGGTTTTCTACCTGCAGCCGCGACGTTAACGGCTAACTGGCAGTCTGGTCAACAGGTGAACATGAAAGGAGGTGAGTGCAGACCCGTTATCTTCAGTGATCACACACTGGAGTGTGTCAGGTGTGTGTGTGTGTGTGTGTGTGTGGGGGGGGGGGGGGGGGGGGGGCAGGCACAGGTATGTAGACAGGATAACAAAAGCAAACAGGAAACAGAAGATTAGCTTTAACAGCTTGGATTACAGATTAAAAACTTCTTATTCATTCAGAGAAGCTGCTTTTAATTCAGTCCTTTTATTCTAGGATTACTTTACTCATTCTATTCTATTCTATTCTATTCTTTAGTCATTTAGACGCTTTTATCCAAAGCGACTTACATATGAGTGAGAACAACACAAGCAGGAAGTCAAACAGTAGAGGACATCGTAGGAAGCTGCTAGTGGACTGTCCAGTTGGACGCAGATTCTTCCATGAAGTGCTACAGGCTTTTTTTTTCTTTTTTTTTTTTTTTTTGGTTTAGTTTTTTTTTTCTGTTTATCTGGGGGGTTTTTTGTTGTGTTTTGTTTACTCCCTTCCCACCCCAGAATATCAGCTATGTTATAACACAAAGAATTAATACCATAAAGTTTTTTGCAAAGAACTGGACTAAGTTCTTCAACTTTCCATCAAATACAGCTATACTAAGTGTAGAAGTTCTCCTTGAAGAGCTGAGTCTTCAGCTTGCTCTTAAAAGTAGACAGGGACTCTGCAGAGCGGACAGAGTTTGGGAGATCATTCCACCATTGTGGAACAACAGAGGAAAAGAGTCTGGCTGGTGATTTAGTCCCACGTATTGGTGGTAACACGAGGCGTCTTTCACTGGTGGAACGTAGCTGTGGAGAGGGAGTGTAGGTCTGGATTAGGGAGTGAAGGTAGACGGGAGCCGTTTGAGTTATTGTTTTGTAAACCAGAAGCAAGGCTTTAAATTTGATGTGTGCTGCGACCAGAAGCCAGTGAAGAGCGATTAGCGGCAGAGTGACATGAGCTCATTTCGGTTAATTGAAAACCAGATGTGCTGCTGGTTCTGGATGATCTGCAGAGGTTTAACCAGCATGCAGGCAGACCTGCCAGTAGGGAACTGCAGTAATCGATGTGTGAGATGACCAGAGTCTGAACCAGAAGCTGAGTCGTATGTTCTGTGAGGTACGTCTGATTCTCTTGATGTTGTAGAGAGCATATCGGCAGGTACATGCAACCGAGGCAACATGGACCTTAAAGGTCAACTTGTCATCCACCATGACACCCAGATTCCAGGTAGTAGACATAGGAACAAGTGTGACACAGTCAAGCTTCACATTCACATTCTAGAATTACTTTGCTCATTCTAGGATGACTTTACTCCTTCCTGGGATTACTATAATCCTTCTTGGGATTACTTTACTCATCTGAAAGTAACTTTCAGGAGGTAACATTTACATTTTCTACTGAGTTCCAGGTGACCTTGTTCATTCGGATAAATCAGCCTTGTGATGAAGAAGTTGATCAATATCGTCAATGTTTTGCTGCCAATCTTCGTGACCTTGTAGTTCGTACCGAGCGTCATGGCAACGAGGGCGGTAAACCAGTCAGAGTATTTTCCCTCATCTCTTTTGTCCTTTGAGTTAAACGTAAGAAAAACTTTGATGCAGCAGAGATCAGCATTGATCCAATAATCAATAATCAGACAGTGGTAGTCAGGTTGTGGTGTTTCATGACTCGGTGTGTTCAGACTGATCTCAAACAGAACATCAGATGAAAGAAACTGTGGCGGAAGCCGCATCTTCTGGTGAAGCAATACGAAGCTGGGATTTGAACCCTTCAGCATGCAGTAAATGTGCATTTATCTGGTCCGATCAGGGAACGATGCGACCGTAACGGAGAACATAACCTCACATGTGGACTGAAACGTCATGCAGTCGATGATTCAACGTTCAGACTCACATAGCCAGAGGAAATCTGAGCCATCAGGCTCCTCAGTTTATCTTTTCTGTCTCACTTATCATGAGCAAGAACTTGTGAGGCTTTCCTCTCTGATCTGGAAGCTCCTGGTTAACATTTAACCAGCTTATCTAAACCAGAATAGGACAGAAACGCCCAGCATCACCAGGCTGTGGATCTGGAACAACCCGGCTGGTAAACAGAACCCAGACCCAATCCACGTGGATAACACGCCAACGGACCCCACACGAGCATTAGCATGTAGCGCAAGGCTGCTTAAATCTGGGAATGATTTGTTGTTCATCTCCAAGAGCAGCAGAAAACACAACAAAGCAAAGAAGAATCTAAAAACCCACCTCAGCAGTGACCGTGAACGTCCCAGTGGAGGATAGTCAGCGCATAGCTGGGAAACCAGTCATGCAAAGGCTTGGCATGGCCCTGGCATACCCAGACTCTTTCAGTTACCACCATGGCATGACGCCCACTCGCTGTGTTCGCTCAGACTCTCCCAGCTCGCTCTGCGTTACTGAAGCCACTCTGCAGTGTTTGCATACCCCCTTATCTGCATGCTACACTGAATGCACCTGTGTGTTAACTAGACATGGATGTTGCTCAGTGAGGAGGCTCAAGTTATCTCCGGTACTGTTTGGGTCAGATAAGAGTCCCACAGCGGGACGTTTGTGAAAGGCAAGGTTGGTCAAATAAGCGCTGGTTCCCACCGAGGTGTGGAGGTTAGCATCTCTGAACACACAGCATGTCCAGCCCTGAAGCAGACGGGCTACGTTTGGTTTAGAACCAACATGACCTGGTTTAACCTCCACAGCCTACCTGAGACCATGTCCGTGTCTTTCTGAGCACAGTGTAGCATCTTCTGATGGAAACTTCCAGCAGGATGATGCACCATGTCACAAAGCTCACATCATCTCCACCATGACGATGACTTTGCTTCTGAGGTAGCTAACGTCTGCTAGCCACACAGAAAAGTTCAAATATTCCCAGATGGGTAAAAAGCTGGAAAGTTTTAACATGGCAGTCCAGGTAATCAATCAATAAAGGAACAGTTGAAAGGTAGAGAGGACAAAAGTTAAGCTAGCAACAGCTAGCTACCTGCTACAAACAAACTGAGTTAACCAGTGCATGAGACCACCTGGACGGTCTTAACCCCTTCGAGGCGAACATTTACAAGCCACCAGGCCATGAAATAAAAATTATTTAAATGTGGTTTCATTTGTTTGTTCAGAACACAGTCATCATCAGCTAGCTACCAGGGTAAAAACAAACTGAGGTAGCTAACATCTGCTAGCCACAGAAAATGTTCAAGGAGGACGGTTCTGGAGGAAAAACGGCGTACAGGTAAGCCCACTATGCTAACATGAATGGACTTTAAAGCGACTCCTCCCCGTTTAAACCCTTTACTATGGTAATTATAATTTTCTATTTCATTTCAAACCGTTTAATATTTAGGCTATGCATCATTATCATTCTGCATTGTTTTATTAAAAAGACAGAAAAACCATCTGGAGTCGCAGCAGTCTGACTAGCACTTCATTATAACGTCCTTCCTGCTCGATTTCCTGCTTGTGTCGTTGATGTGAAATTTGGAGAGAAGCGTCTGCTAAAAGAGGAAAAATGTCTCCTCACAGCAGCTTCTGGGCTGCAGCGTTTATGAAAGTTAATCTGTGAGGTTCAACAAGTCATTTCCAGCCTCGGTGTGACATTAGCGACCGTGCAGAATACCGGAGCTAACTTCTCCTCAGCAGGTGTGATGTTGAACTCAACAGCTGGCAGGAGACGGCAGCGTGAAGCAGGACGATGACCAGCTGGAGAGACGCGATGAAAGAAATGCAAGCAAAGGAACATTTAGTTCACTCGCTCCTCCTTCTTCTCTGGCTTTGTCCCTGCACCGCAGCTAGCTGCAGCACAGGCCAGCTCGCACACCGATCGCCCTGCATGCCATCATCCCGCTCGGCTCTCCGGTTAGCTCATAAAAAGCTCCTGATCCTCCACAAACCAGTTCACACACAGCATCTCCACTGTTATGTAAGCAGCACGAGCAGTGAGGATAATCAGCACCGACACGCCGTTCAGAGAAACGTCCCGCTTCCACACAGCTGCATCAGCACAGCGGGTCCCGACCCGGAGAACGGGATAAAAACCTGACCCCGACGCCAGAACAGACCGGTCTGTGGAGGCAAAACGGTAAACATTTTCACCATTGTCACTGTTCCTCAGCCAATCAGGAAGCAGCTCCGTCTGATTCATGACCTCAAAGATGAAGGTCGTCCACAGGTCAAAACCGGGTTGTCCCAACCTGGACACCTGCTGTAGGGACCGTCAGGACCGGGGTTCTCATGTCACAGTGGTACTAAACGCTACGATTAACCAATCATAAAGACCCACAAAGATCATGTGATCAGACCAGGAAGGAAAACAACATGCGTGTGTTTCAGCTACGTCCGTTTTTACCTGCTGCAAACACACTGGAGGTCACCACTAGGGGGCAGCATTTAGGTCTGGGAGATAAATCAGATTTTAATCTCAGTACGATCTGGGTTTTCATCGATGATAAAAAATAAAAGGGTGTGATTATTTTTCTCTCTGCAGTTTCCTCTCCTGCTGTCTTCAGCTGCTAATCGAGCGTCTCTGGCGTTGCAGCGCTGTGCTGTAAACTCCTCCCACAGCCGCTTTGCTTTCATTCAGACACTGTTGCCAACTTGGAGACTTTCTCGCTAAATCTGGAGACTTTTTTTGTTAAAAGCGACAAATCTAGCAGCTTTTACTGGAGTTATTAGAGACTTTTCTGGTGTTTTGGCGACTGACTTGAAGGCACATATTGTTCTGCAGTTACTGTAAGGAAGGAGCAGCGGGAGCCTCTCCCGTCCTAAAGCACTCCCAGGCGGCCAGTCTCAGTCGGCTCCGGCTGCAGGTCCATGTAGAATAACTGCAGTAGGTTGTGGAAGTTCACCTAAACATAGTTTATACCATTGTCAGTGACAACTGGCTGCATTATTTTCCTATACATAGTTCGGCCAGTTAAACACTGTAATATCCCTCCGTTACGGGGCGTTACCATAGCAACGCGTTAACCAGCTGGTTCAGATCAGCCGTCTTTTAACAGGTGAATGAGAGAAACGCGCTGCAGCCTGACAGCCGTTGTTTGGTATAAAACGTAAAATAGTTCCTATATAAGCGGTAAAAGCAGATTAAATAACTCGGAACCGTGCATTAGACGGTTATAATGTACGACACGGAGTCTAGAACACCACGATGCGCAGCGTTGTTTATAAATACTGGATAATTGTGTTAAATAATCCAGATCTCAGTTTCAGTCAAAAATAATCGTGATTATAATTTTTATCGTAATCGAGCAGCTCTAGCAGCACCTGGACCTTGACGTAATGAAAGATCAATCTGCAAATCAGGTTGTGTTATTACAACTCGCACATGCAACACGTGACCTCGCGTCTACATGCTGAAGAAACGGCGATGCTAATGATGTGCATGCTAACGACATGCATGCTAACGGAAAGCATGCTAACGGCATTCATGCTAACGGCGTGCATGCTAACGCGAGCATGCTAATGGCGTGCATGCTAACGGCGTGCATGCTAGCGCCGTGCATGCTAATGGCGAGCGCATGGCAGCCTCGAAGCAGGACATGAAACATCCAGAATGTTTCTCCTCCTGCAGAAGCAGCAGCTTCTCCTGCTGAAACAATGTTCTGTTCGCATGACGGGAACAACAATCTGACGTGAAATTAAAACAGTTATTTTTAACGTTTAGTTTGTTGCTGCGCGACGCGACGGAAAAGTTTCATCGTACTTAAAATGTTTTCCATCTCCTGCGGGCCATGTCGCCATCAGGTCTCATATACTTGTTTTTAAATGGACCTATTGCTTCAGATAATAATGTTTTATTCACTTTATTGTTTATTTTGTGGGAAAAGTGGGAATTTTCTGCTTTAAGTCTTCGGTCTGACAGAGTCGCTGTGGGAAAGTGGAGACGTGACGTACAACCAGGGAAGATCAGGAGCATCGTTACAGCCTGGGACGCTTCCTGGCCAGATTACATCCTCCCCACAGCCGGGCGCGTGTCCGGGGTGGGGGGGCAGGGATCAATGAGCAGTCGCCTCGGTTCTGCTGAAGCATGAAAACATCAAGCCGAGTGTCTGAGGGGGAAGTGCTGCTCAGATGGACGGATCGCGCTGATCTGCTTCGTCTCTGCCTGCTAACAGTCAGAAACTGGTCAAATGACCTGAATGTTCAGCCTTTCCCAGTACGGGACTGGAGATGCAACACCGGCTGGAAGAGGGACAAATCTGACTGTAACCACGGCAACACTTCCAGCTTTAACTCCTTCGTTTCCTTCTTCAGTGGTTTTAAAACGCAGCCGTGAGAAAACGTCTCTAGACGTCTTCATGTTGGAGAAAAGTAGCCTGGATTATAACCTACATTCCTCACAAGCTGCAACAGGAGCAACAAAACGCAGCAAGTGGAGGAGAATCTGAAAACTAATCAGGTTACTTAGCAACACGTCAGTCACATGACTGAATATGAAAACAGCGTCTCAGATGGAAAGATGGACAGATCTTCACCAGTCTGAGACAAACTGGGTGTAAAAGTTCAGAGAAATGTTCCTCAGGCCTGAGAAAGATCCTCCATCTACATATCATCAAAATATTCAGATATTTAGAAGGAATCTCTGTATGCTGGGACCAGGCTGGATGCTGGTGATGTTCTGCATTATAACATGATTCTCTACTGGAAACCAGTGCATGGACTCAGGAAGCTTCCAGAAACCAGTGTGAACCCAGTTCAGGCTGAAATCCACACATGCAGGTTAAAGCTCCATCATATGTGAAGAGGATCCAGAAACACGGCGTCTTCTCTGGACCAAAGCTCATTTAAAATGTTCTGAGTGGAAACCTGGATGAAGATGTGGAATAGTTTGTGGACAGCATGGACGGCGTGTCCTGCAGACTAAAGAGGAGAGGGAGCATCCAGCTTGTTATCAGCCTGCATCTCTGATGGGATGGGGTTGCATTAGTGCCGATGGCGTGGGCAGCTTCCACATCTGGGAAGCTCCATCAATGCTGGAACATCTGCTCCCATCCAGACAACGTCTCTTTCAGGGAAGACCTTCCACCATGCTGGACCACATCCTGATGGTGGAACAGGAGAACTGGTCCAGCAGGACCACGCTGGACCACATCCTGATGGTGGAACAGGAGAACTGGTCCAGCAGGACCACATCCTGATGGTGGGACAGGAGAACTGGTCCAGCAGGACCATGCTGGACCACATCCTGATGGTGGAACTGTCTCCCAGATGTGAAAAGAAGAAACATCAGCCAGGATCAGCTCATGTTTATCATTAAATGATAAAACGTGTCCAAACCTTTGTTTGGATCTGGATCCAGATCTGGATCCGGATCAAGTGAACCGGTTTCATTTGTTTGAACCAGAAACTTTTATCTCTTCTTTCCCAACTTTATCCATGAGGAGGAAAAGTTGGAATTCCCATCTGAAGGACCCCCCCCCCCCCCCCCCCAGGTCCCGGTCCCGGTCCACCTCCTGCTGGTTCTCCCGGAGCACAGCGCCATGTTGAGGCTCCGGTGTGGATCCTCCACGCAGCTCCGCGCGCTCCCAGCTACACGTTACGAAATCAGCCCGAGGCAGAAGCGCGTGTGTGTGTGTGTGTGTGTGTGTGTGTGTGTGTGTGTGTGTGTGTGTGTGTGTGTGTGTGTGTGTGTGGTCATACCTTCGCGATGGCCTTCTTGTACCTCATGGCGGCCTGCTGGACCAGGTCCTGGACCCTGATGGTCCCATCTCCACACGGAACCACCACGCGCGTCCTGCCGAAGCACACCGTCACCTTCATTCCGCCTCCGCGTTAATCCCACAGAGGAAGAAGCCGCGTGGAAACGGCGAGAAGCATCCCGGTGCGTGGAGACAGAAGCCACTAAATCCTCCTCTTCCTCCTCTTCCTCCCCCGCGCGCGGCGTGGACTCGCACCCACCAAGTTCCCAACAAAAAGCTGCTTCCAGCGCAACTGGACAGCTGACAAGTGACGCAGCGCGTGCGCCACATGTTGGGACAGGCAGGGGAAGGCGCGCGCGGCGCACGCGGGGGGGTGGCGGCGCTCACCTCGCTTCGTGAGAATTTCGCTTCAGTTTGAGGAAAATCTTTGTCAAATGAAGCTTTTAAAGTTGTTTTTACGGAGAAAACAAACTTTTCCTGCTGAGAGTCAAACATCCGGGTTCAAACTGGAACCAAAACACACCCAGAGTCCCATCAAGTCAGATTTTACTCCCCACAGAAGACAAAGATCATGCCTGGTGGTGAAACTGAAACGTTTCAGCATTTCACAGAAAACACGACAATTAGAAGGAATCTCTGTATGCACAGGACAAGCAGACGCGATGCTCCGCTGGAACTCAGAATTTAATGATACTAAAATCTCATCTGGTCATATTTTATTCCCAGTAGGAGATAAACAACATGTCAGATGATGAAAACATGAGCTGATTGTGAATCTGATGCAGCAACACATCTGCAACAGGAGCAGCAAAAGGCTGGAACTGGGGAACATTTCATCTGGACAGATGTGCAGAGTTTCACCAGTCTGACACAAACTGCATCTAAAAATACACTGAAAACACAAATGAAAGTAAATCCTGGTTCCAGCATGTCAGAATAACACGAAGCTGCAGTCAGAACAACAACAACAACCCGATATGGTGCAAAATGTCTTCATGTTCAGCCACGTTTCCTGCAAAAACAGGCTCTTGTGGCAGATATATCAACCCTGACATCCTCAAGATAGTTCTGATATCTCAGCCACGCTTAACGGATCCGACTTCACGGCACCCTGATCCCCAGATTCAATGAATGAGAAGGAGTCTCTGTATGGCAGGGATCAATGGTGACGAGTTTCATCTTTTCCTTGTATGTTTTATGTCCTGCAGTCAGGATCTTTAAAATAAAGGGAATAAAAACGAGCGGTTGACGTCCTGAGAAAACCACTTAAATCTGATGCAGGAGAGAGGGAGGCGGGCTGAGCAGGGATAAATGTACACAAGATGAATAATTGACCTGCAGGAGGAGAAACGAGCCTCAGGAGGAAAACATGTGACCCAGTTCACAGATAAAAGCCGAGCCGCTTCTCGCCTGAAGCTCCGACCCGTTATAAGGAACCAGAGAACACGCCTCTTCCTGCACGGTCCACTCACCTCCCACCGTCATCTTTCCCTTATCTGGACCAGAACCAGGAAGGAAAACCTCCATCTGGACCAGAACCAGGAGGGAAAACTCCATCTGGACCAGAACCAGGAAGGAAAACCTCCATCTGGACCAGAACCAGGAAGGAAAACCTCCATCAGGACCAGAACCAGGAAGGAAAACCTCCATCTGGACCAGAACCAGGAAGGAAAACCTCCATCAGGACCAGAACCAGGAAGGAAAACCTCCATCTGGACCAGAACCAGGAAGGAAAACCTCCATCTGGACCAGAACCAGGAAGGAAAACCTCCATCTGGACCAGAACCAGGAAGGAAAACCTCCATCAGGACCAGAACCAGGAAGGAAAACCTCCATCAGGACCAGAACCAGGAAGGAAAACCTCCATCTGGACCAGAACCAGGAAGGAAAACCTCCATCAGGACCTGAACCAGGAAGGAAAACCTCCATCTGGACCAGAACCAGGAAGGAAAACCTCCATCTGGACCAGAACCAGGAAGGAAAACCTCCATCAGGACCAGAACCAAGAAGGAAAACCTCCATCAGGACCAGAACCAGGAGGAAAACCTCCATCTGGACCAGAACCAGGAGGAAAACCTCCATCTGGACCAGAACCAGGAAGGAAAACCTCCATCAGGACCAGAACCAGGAGTGAAAACCTCCATCAGGACCAGAACCAAGAAGGAAATCCTCCATCAGGACCAGAACCAGGAGGGAAAACCTCCATCAGGACCAGAACCAAGAAGGAAATCCTCCATCTGGACCAGAACCAGGAAGGAAAACCTCCATCAGGACCAGAACCAGGAAGGAAAACCTCCATCAGGACCAGAACCAGGAGGGAAAACCTCCATCTGGACCAGAACCAGGAAGGAAAACCTCCATCTGGACCAGAACCAGGAAGGAAAACCTCCATCTGGACCAGAACCAGGAAGGAAAACCTCCATCTGGACCAGAACCAGGAAGGAAAACCTCCATCAGAACCAGAACCAGGAGGGAAAACCTCCATCTGGACCAGAACCAGGATGAAAACCTCCATCTGGACCAGAACCAGGATGAAAACCTCCATCTGGACCAGAACCAGGAAGGAAAACCTCCATCTGGACCAGAACCAGGAGGGAAAACCTCCATCTGGACCAGAACCAGGATGAAAACCTCCATCTGGACCAGAACCAGGATGAAAACCTCCATCTGGACCAGAACCAGGAGGGAAAACCTCCATCAGGACCAGAACCAGGAGGGAAAACCTCCATCTGGACCAGAACCAGGAAGGAAAACCTCCATCTGGACCAGAACCAGGAGGAAAACCTCCATCTGGACCAGAACACCATGGTTCTGGTGTTCAAGCGGTTTTGGTTGCAGTGAAACACTGATTAAAGTCAAACCAACACCTTAAAGCAGTTTTCAGCTTTTTCTGCAAGAACAAAATAGTTAGAAAGTATTTTACAAAGTAAATCCTCAGTCGTCATAAATGCATTTCTTCCATTAATTCCACTCAAATGACTTCATTTAAGAACAAGATGAAACAAATAAAAATAATATATGTTGTTAAACTCTAAAACTGTATATTTGATCATTCTTTTAGATTTAAAGATTGTTTTGAGTGCTTGAAGTGATGTGGAGCTTTTTTAATGCTTCCCTCCATCGGTGTCGGTTCTAACTGGGATTACAGCAGGTCTGTCTGCATTTAAACCCTGTTCAACAGTCCGGAGCTCGTTGTCGGGAACCTTTACTCCAGCCGTTACATTTTATTATATTTAGACCAATAAACAAAGAGTTCATCTGAACATAATCATCTGCATCATTTATTATTCTGACTGCTTTTTTTAAATAAATAAAAATGAGTTGGAAAACAGTTTTATAATTATTTCCCCACAGTTCCAAACAATAATATAAATATGGAAGAATGAAGGTGTTGTACAATAAGTGGAGTGATTTTTTTAGTAATTTTACCTTAATTTTACACTATATACCAAGTATTTCTGATACTTTAGTTTCCACATGATTTATATGAACTTCATCAGACTGAGCGGTTGGGATGATGGATGAATGAATAAATGAATGAATGAACGAATGAATGAACGAATAAATGAATGAATGAACGAATGAATGAACGGATGAATGAATGGATGAATGAATGGATGAATGAATGAATGGATGAACGAATGAATGAACGAATGAATGAATGAATGGATGAATGAATGAATGAACGAATGAATGAATGGATGAATGAATGGATGAATGAATGAATGGATGAACGAACGAATGAATGAATGAACGAATGAATGGATGAATGAATGAATGAATGAATGAACGAATGAATGAATGGATGAACGAATGAATGGATGAATGAATGGATGAATGAATGAATGAATGAATAAATGAATGAATGAATGAATGGATGGATGGATGAATGAATGAATGAAAGGTCTCAGGTGAGACAGAAAAACAAAACTTTCTTCTCCTGACTCTGATCTGCCATTTGCAGGTGACTTCCGCCCCCTGGTGGCGAGTCAGAGTCAAGGCAGCTTTTATGTCACTTCATCTAGAAAATCGATCAAATTGTGAATTATTTCCCACCTGATCAAATCCGGAGACATGGTCCCTGAATGATTTATTAAAAATGTTCCTTTTTATGGATAATTTACCAAAACATGCCGTCAGTTACGTCAGGGATGAAGAGACGAGGACAAAAGGAAAGAATCCCTTCAGTTCAGTCTCACTCTGGTTTTTTATCAATAATCAGGAGCCAAAATGCAGCTTTTGTTTGATTGATAATTAAAGAAAAGCGATAATGTTGACATAGAGGACAGACGGCTGAAAAATGTTTCATTTGATTTAAAACCATAACGGTTTGTGTTGGTTTCTACACGTCTGAGCTTTGAAGCCCCGGAAATGATTCAGTCTTGTGTTGACATGCAGCTCCTGATTCCTGAGCCGTGAAAAACAGACATTCATCATCCGTTCGTCTCCAGACTTGTCCTGCAGGACAGCAGGAGACAAAGGAGTCCCTGTACGCCCTGGATGTATGTGTTGGAAGTGACAGAGAGGTGTTACTTCTACAGCAGACGTGTTCTGAATCGACCCGGGAGACAAAGGACAAGGGCCCCTCCTCTGGACCGTCAGGACCAGAACCAGGAAGGAAAACCTCCATCAGGACCAGAACTTACCTGTAACAACACTGGGTATATTAACTCACCTGTAACAACAACACTGGGTTTACTGGTACGATGCACATCCTCTGATTGGTCCGCCTGAGGCAGAAAGAAAACGAGAGATGGATCAAATCAAAACTTATTCATAAAATCCTTTTAATGTCAAAAACAACATAGTCATTTGCAAGCTAAAATAATCTGTTCATATTAAAATAATGGTGAAAGCTGTTTTGTTGTTGTTATTGTTGTTATTGTTTAGATTCTGTAAACAAGTTTCCCATCAGGGACAATAAATAAATGACTTGATACCTCACAGGCTGTTGCAAATCTTCACTAAACTTTATTGATATTCCACATTTTTTCCTTGAAAATAAACAAAACAAAATTCTGTTTCAAAGCCCAGACCAGGACGAAAAATAAAAAGTAAAATAACATAATAGCTATTAAAATATGCAGCAATAAAAAAAATCACAAAAATATGAGAAAATATTAAGATAGCTGCATAACAAACAACATAATAATGCGCAAAATATGAAATGAATTAATACCCAAGGGGACATTCAATAATTTGTACCAGAAATATGTACCTATCTATTTGTTAATTTAATCTTTAATTTCTAAAATGAAGTACAGAAAAACCTTGACCCCGACGTGATTTGAACACGCAACCTTCTGATCTGGAGTCAGACGCGCTACCGTTGCGCCACGAGGTCCTGGCAGCCCAATATGGTGGGATACTTTTACACAAGCCACGACAGCGGGCTTATGTGACTCACTATGGTTTGACTAGTTATTTTAACCTTTCGAAAGAAGCATTTATCACCCATGAAACATCCATTTTCTCGCCTTCCCAGAAAATTCCTGGATAAAACGGATTTTTCAACCCGTCTCAGCAAAGGGTAAAACTACGACCGTTAACTGTGATCAGATAGGTGATAGACGGGTCGTTAAGTGTCCGTTTAATGATTCCGTAGAAAGACCTTAAACAAATAAATATCTTAAACAGACCAGCATCCTTATAGGCAAAGATTGTCTTACCGATGTGTTTTTAAAGGAGTCAAGAGACTGGGCGGGACCAGTGGGGTTCTGAAAAATAATTGGACACCTTCGGTGATTGACAGGTCTTAACAGGAGGACCACACAAACAGATCCAGACCCGACATGTGGTCCTTTCAGGTCCAGATCTAATTAATAAACCTTCCAGGTCCAGATCTCATCAATAAACCTTTCAGGTCCAGATCTCATCAATAAACCTTTCAGGTCCAGATCTCATCAATAACCCTTTCAGGTCCAGATCTCATCAATAAACCTTCCAGGTCCAGATCTCATCAATAACCCTTCCAGGTCCAGATCTCATCAATAAACCTTCCAGGTCCAGATCTCATCAATAACCCTTCCAGGTCCAGATCTCATCAATAAACCTTCCAGGTCCAGATCTCATCAATAACCCTTCCAGGTCCAGATCTCATCAATAACCCTTCCAGGTCCAGATCTCATCAATAACCCTTTCAGGTCCAGATCTCATCAATAACCCTTCCAGGTCCAGATCTCATCAATAACCCTTCCTGGTCCAGATCTCATCAATAACCCTTCCAGGTCCAGATCTCATCAATAACCCTTCCAGGTCCAGATCTCATCAATAAACCTTTCAGGTCCAGATCTCATCAATAACCCTTCCAGGTCCAGATCTCATCAATAACCCTTCCAGGTCCAGATCTCATCAATAAACCTTCCAGGTCCAGATCTCATCAATAAACCTTTCAGGTCCAGATCTCATCAATAACCCTTTCAGGTCCAGATCTCATCAATAACCCTTCCAGGTCCAGATCTCATCAATAAACCTTCCAGGTCCAGATCTCATCAATAAACCTTCCAGGTCCAGATCTCATCAATAACCCTTCCAGGTCCAGATCTCATCAATAACCCTTCCAGGTCCAGATCTCATCAATAAACCTTTCAGGTCCAGATCTCATCAATAAACCTTTCAGGTCCAGATCTCATCAATAAACCTTCCAGGTCCAGATCTCATCAATAACCCTTTCAGGTCCAGATCTCATCAATAACCCTTCCAGGTCCAGATCTCATCAATAACCCTTCCAGGTCCAGATCTCATCAATAACCCTTCCAGGTCCAGATCCCATCAATGAACCTTCCAGGTCCAGATCTCATCAATAACCCTTTCAGGTCCAGATCTCATCAATAACCCTTTCAGGTCCAGATCTCATCAATAACCCTTCCAGGTCCAGATCTCATCAATAAACCTTTCAGGTCCAGATCTCATCAATAAACCTTCCAGGTCCAGATCTCATCAATAACCCTTCCAGGTCCAGATCTCATCAATAACCCTTTCAGGTCCAGATCTCATCAATAAACCTTCCAGGTCCAGATCTCATCAATAAACCTTTCAGGTCCAGATCTCATCAATAACCCTTCCAGGTCCAGATCTCATCAATAACCCTTCCAGGTCCAGATCTCATCAATAACCCTTCCAGGTCCAGATCTCATCAATAAACCTTTCAGGTCCAGATCTCATCAATAACCCTTCCAGGTCCAGATCTCATCAATAACCCTTCCTGGTCCAGATCTCATCAATAACCCTTCCAGGTCCAGATCTCATCAATAACCCTTCCTGGTCCAGATCTCATCAATAAACCTTTCAGGTCCAGATCTCATCAATAACCCTTCCAGGTCCAGATCTCATCAATAAACCTTCCAGGTCCAGATCTCATCAATAACCCTTCCAGGTCCAGATCTCATCAATAACCCTTCCAGGTCCAGATCTCATCAATAAACCTTTCAGGTCCAGATCTCATCAATAACCCTTCCAGGTCCAGATCTCATCAATAACCCTTCCTGGTCCAGATCTCATCAATAACCCTTCCAGGTCCAGATCTCATCAATAACCCTTCCAGGTCCAGATCTCATCAATAAACCTTTCAGGTCCAGATCTCATCAATAACCCTTCCAGGTCCAGATCTCATCAATAACCCTTCCAGGTCCAGATCTCATCAATAAACCTTCCAGGTCCAGATCTCATCACTAAACCTTTCAGGTCCAGATCTCATCAATAACCCTTTCAGGTCCAGATCTCATCAATAACCCTTCCAGGTCCAGATCTCATCAATAAACCTTCCAGGTCCAGATCTCATCAATAAACCTTCCAGGTCCAGATCTCATCAATAACCCTTCCAGGTCCAGATCTCATCAATAACCCTTCCAGGTCCAGATCTCATCAATAAACCTTTCAGGTCCAGATCTCATCAATAAACCTTCCAGGTCCAGATCTCATCAATAACCCTTCCAGGTCCAGATCTCATCAATAACCCTTCCAGGTCCAGATCTCATCAATAAACCTTCCAGGTCCAGATCTCATCAATAACCCTTCCAGGTCCAGATCTCATCAATAAACCTTCCAGGTCCAGATCTCATCAATAAACCTTCCAGGTCCAGATCTCATCAATAACCCTTTCAGGTCCAGATCTCATCAATAACCCTTCCAGGTCCAGATCTCATCAATAACCCTTCCAGGTCCAGATCTCATCAATAAACCTTCCAGGTCCAGATCTCATCAATAACCCTTCCAGGTCCAGATCTCATTAATAAACCTTCCAGGTCCAGATCTCATCAATAAACCTTCCAGGTCCAGATCTCATCAATAACCCTTCCAGGTCCAGATCTCATCAATAACCCTTCCAGGTCCAGATCTCATCAATAAACCTTCCAGGTCCAGATCTCATCAATAAACCTTCCAGGTCCAGATCTCATCAATAAACCTTCCAGGTCCAGATCTCATCAATGAACCTTCCAGGTCCAGATCTCATCAATAAACCTTCCAGGTCCAGATCTCATCAATAACCCTTCCAGGTCCAGATCTCATCAATAACCCTTCCTGGTCCAGATCTCATCAATAACCCTTCCAGGTCCAGATCTCATCAATAACCCTTTCAGGTCCAGATCTCATCAATAACCCTTCCAGGTCCAGATCTCATCAATAACCCTTCCAGGTCCAGATCTCATCAATAACCCTTCCAGGTCCAGATCTCATCAATAACCCTTCCAGGTCCAGATCTCATCAATAACCCTTCCAGGTCCAGATCTCATCAATAACCCTTCCTGGTCCAGATCTCATCAATAACCCTTTCAGGTCCAGATCTCATCAATAAACCTTCCAGGTCCAGATCTCATCAATAACCCTTCCAGGTCCAGATCTCATCAATAACCCTTCCTGGTCCAGATCTCATCAATAACCCTTTCAGGTCCAGATCTCATCAATAAACCTTCCAGGTCCAGATCTCATCAATAACCCTTCCAGGTCCAGATCTCATCAATAAACCTTCCAGGTCCAGATCTCATCAATAACCCTTCCAGGTCCAGATCTCATCAATAACCCTTCCAGGTCCAGATCTCATCAATAACCCTTCCAGGTCCAGATCTCATCAATAACCCTTCCAGGTCCAGATCTCATCAATAACCCTTCCAGGTCCAGATCTCATCAATAACCCTTCCAGGTCCAGATCTCATCAATAACCCTTCCAGGTCCAGATCTCATCAATAACCCTTTCAGGTCCAGATCTCATCAATAACCCTTCCAGGTCCAGATCTCATCAATAAACCTTTCAGGTCCAGATCTCATCAATAACCCTTCCAGGTCCAGATCTCATCAATAACCCTTTCAGGTCCAGATCTCATCAATAAACCTTTCAGGTCCAGATCTCATCAATAAACCTTTCAGGTCCAGATCTCATCAATAAACCTTTCAGGTCCAGATCTCATCAATAACCCTTCCAGGTCCAGATCTCATCAATAAACCTTCCTGGTCCAGATCTCATCAATAAACCTTCCAGGTCCAGATCTCATCAATAACCCTTCCAGGTCCAGATCTCATCAATAACCCTTCCAGGTCCAGATCTCATCAATAACCCTTCCAGGTCCAGATCTCATCAATAACCCTTCCAGGTCCAGATCTCATCAATAACCCTTCCAGGTCCAGATCTCATCAATAACCCTTTCAGGTCCAGATCTCATCAATAACCCTTCCAGGTCCAGATCTCATCAATAACCCTTCCAGGTCCAGATCTCATCAATAACCCTTTCAGGTCCAGATCTCATCAATAACCCTTCCAGGTCCAGATCTCATCAATAAACCTTTCAGGTCCAGATCTCATCAATAACCCTTCCAGGTCCAGATCTCATCAATAACCCTTTCAGGTCCAGATCTCATCAATAAACCTTTCAGGTCCAGATCTCATCAATAAACCTTTCAGGTCCAGATCTCATCAATAAACCTTTCAGGTCCAGATCTCATCAATAACCCTTCCAGGTCCAGATCTCATCAATAAACCTTCCTGGTCCAGATCTCATCAATGAACCTTCCAGGTCCAGATCTCATCAATAACCCTTCCAGGTCCAGATCTCATCAATAACCCTTCCAGGTCCAGATCTCATCAATAACCCTTCCAGGTCCAGATCTCATCAATAACCCTTCCAGGTCCAGATCTCATCAATAACCCTTCCAGGTCCAGATCTCATCAATAACCCTTCCAGGTCCAGATCTCATCAATAACCCTTCCAGGTCCAGATCTCATCAATAACCCTTTCAGGTCCAGATCTCATCAATAACCCTTCCAGGTCCAGATCTCATCAATAACCCTTCCAGGTCCAGATCTCATCATTAACCCTTTCAGGTCCAGATCTCATCAATAAACCTTTCAGGTCCAGATCTCATCAATAAACCTTCCAGGTCCAGATCTCATCAATAAACATTCCAGGTCCAGATCTCATCAATAAACCTTCCAGGTCCAGATCTCATCAATAAACCTTCCAGGTCCAGATCTTATCAATAAACCTTCCAGGTCCAGATCTCATCAATAAACCTTTCAGGTCCAGATCTCATCAATAAACCTTTCAGGTCCAGATCTCATCAATAAACCTTTCAGGTCCAGATCTCATCAATAAACCTTTCAGGTCCAGATCTCATCAATAACCCTTTCAGGTCCAGATCTCATCAATAAACCTTTCAGGTCCAGATCTCATCAATAAACCTTTCAGGTCCAGATCTCATCAATAACCCTTCCAGGTCCAGATCTCATCAATAAACCTTCCTGGTCCAGATCTCATCAATAAACCTTCCAGGTCCAGATCTCATCAATAACCCTTCCAGGTCGAGATCTCATCAATAACCCTTCCAGGTCCAGATCTCATCAATAACCCTTCCAGGTCCAGATCTCATCAATAAACCTTCCAGGTCCAGATCTCATCAATAACCCTTCCAGGTCCAGATCTCATCAATAACCCTTCCAGGTCCAGATCTCATCAATAACCCTTCCAGGTCCAGATCTCATCAATAACCCTTCCAGGTCCAGATCTCATCAATAAACCTTTCAGGTCCAGATCTCATCAATAAACCTTTCAGGTCCAGATCTCATCAATAAACCTTCCAGGTCCAGATCTCATCAATAAACCTTCCAGGTCCAGATCTCATCAATAACCCTTCCAGGTCCAGATCTCATCAATAAACCTTTCAGGTCCAGATCTCATCAATAACCCTTCCAGGTCCAGATCTCATCAATAACCCTTCCAGGTCCAGATCTCATCAATAATCCTTCCAGGTCCAGATCTCATCAATAACCCTTCCAGGTCCAGATCTCATCAATAAACCTTCCAGGTCCAGATCTCATCAATAAACCTTCCAGGTCCAGATCTCATCAATAAACCTTCCTGGTCCAGATCTCATCAATAAACCTTCCTGGTCCAGATCTCATCAATAAACCTTCCAGGTCCAGATCTCATCAATAAACCTTCCAGGTCCAGATCTCATCAATAAACCTTCCAGGTCCAGATCTCATCAATAAACCTTTCAGGTCCAGATCTCATCAATAAACCTTCCAGGTCCAGATCTCATCAATGAACCTTCCAGGTCCAGATCTCATCAATAAACCTTCCAGGTCCAGATCTCATCAATAACCCTTCCAGGTCCAGATCTCATCTATAAACCTTCCAGGTCCAGATCTCATCAATAACCCTTCCAGGTCCAGATCTCATCAATAAACCTTTCAGGTCCAGATCTCATCAATAAACCTTCCAGGTCCAGATCTCATCAATAAACCTTCCTGGTCCAGATCTCATAAATAAACCTTCCAGGTCCAGGTCTCATCAATAAACCTTCCTGGTCCAGAACTCATCAATAAACCTTCCTGGTCCAGATCTCATCAATAAACCTTCCAGGTCCAGATCTCATCAATAAACCTTCCTGGTCCAGATCTCATCAATAAACCTTCCAGGTCCAGATCTCATCAATAACCTTTCAGGTCCAGATCTCATCAATAAACCTTCCAGGTCCAGATCTCATCAATAAACCTTCAAGGTCCAGATCTCATCAATAAACCATCCAGGTCCAGATCTCATCAATAAACCTTCCAGGTCCAGATCTCATCAATAAACCTTCCAGGTCCAGATCTCATCAATAAACCTTCCAGGTACAGATATCATCAATAAACCTTCCAGGTCCAGATCTCATCAATAAACCTTCCTGGTCCAGATCTCATCAATAAACCTTCCAGGTCCAGATCTCATCAATAAACCTTTCAGGTCCAGATCTCATCAATAACCCTTCCAGGTCCAGATCTCATCAATAAACCTTCCAGGTCCAGATCTCATCAATAAACCTTCCAGGTCCAGATCTCATCAATAAACCTTCCTGGTCCAGATCTCATCAATAACCCTTCCAGGTCCAGATCTCATCAATGAACCTTCCAGGTCCAGATCTCATCAATAAACCTTCCAGGTCCAGATCTCATCAATAAACTTTCCAGGTCCAGATCTCATCAATAAACCTTCCAGGTCCAGATCTCATCAATAACCCTTCCAGGTCCAGATCTCATCAATAAACCTTTCAGGTCCAGATCTCATCAATAACCCTTCCAGGTCCAGATCTCATCAATAAACCTTTCAGGTCCAGATCTCATCAATAAACCTTTCAGGTCCAGATCTCATCAATAACCCTTTCAGGTCCAGATCTCATCAATAAACCTTCCAGGTCCAGATCTCATCAATAAACCTTCCTGGTCCAGATCTCATCAATAAACCTTCCAGGTCCAGATCTCATCAATGAACCTTCCAGGTCCAGATCTCATCAATAAACCTTCCTGGTCCAGATCTCATCAATAAACCTTCCTGGTCCAGATCTCATCAATAAACCTTCCAGGTCCAGATCTCATCAATAAACCTTCCAGGTCCAGATCTCATCAATAAACCTTTCAGGTCCAGATCTCATCAATAACCCTTCCAGGTCCAGATCTCATCAATAAACCTTTCAGGTCCAGATCTCATCAATAACCCTTCCAGGTCCAGAGCTCATCAATAAACCTTCCAGGTCCAGATCTCATCAATAAACCTTCCTGGTCCAGATCTCATCAATAAACCTTCCTGGTCCAGATCTCATCAATAAACCTTCCAGGTCCAGATCTCATCAATAAACCTTCCAGGTCCAGATCTCATCAATAAACCTTCCAGGTCCAGATCTCATCAATAAACCTTTCAGGTCCAGATCTCATCAATAACCCTTCCAGGTCCAGATCTCATCAATAAACCTTTCAGGTCCAGATCTCATCAATAAACCTTCCAGGTCCAGATCTCATCAATAAACCTTCCTGGTCCAGATCTCATCAATAAACCTTCCAGGTCCAGATCTCATCAATAAACCTTCCTGGTCCAGATCTCATCAATAAACCTTCCTGGTCCAGATCTCATCAATAAACCTTCCAGGTCCAGATCTCATCAATAAACCTTCCTGGTCCAGATCTCATCAATAAACCTTCCAGGTCCAGACCTCATCAATAACCTTTCAGGTCCAGATCTCATCAATAAACCTTCCAGGTCCAGATCTCATCAATAAACCTTCAAGGTCCAGATCTCATCAATAAACCATCCAGGTCCAGATCTCATCAATAAACCTTCCTGGTCCAGATCTCATCAATAAACCTTCCTGGTCCAGATCTCATCAATAAACCTTCCAGGTCCAGATCTCATCAATAAACCTTCCAGGTCCAGATCTCATCAATAAACCTTCCAGGTCCAGATCTCATCAATAAACCTTCCAGGTCCAGATCTCATCAATAAACCTTCCAGGTCCAGATCTCATCAATAAACCTTTCAGGTCCAGATCTCATCAATAAACCTTTCAGGTCCAGATCTCATCAATAAACCTTTCAGGTCCAGATCTCATCAATAAACCTTCCAGGTCCAGATCTCATCAATAAACCTTCCAGGTCCAGATCTCATCAATAACCCTTCCAGGTCCAGATCTCATCAATAAACCTTTCAGGTCCAGATCTCATCAATAAACCTTTCAGGTCCAGATCTCATCAATAAACCTTCCAGGTCCAGATCTCATCAATAAACCTTCCAGGTCCAGATCTCATCAATAACCCTTCCTGGTCCAGATCTCATCAATAAACCTTCCAGGTCCAGATCTCATCAATAAACCTTTCAGGTCCAGATCTCATCAATAACCCTTCCAGGTCCAGATCTCATCAATAAACCTTCCAGGTCCAGATCTCATCAATAAACCTTCCAGGTCCAGATCTCATCAATAAACCTTCCAGGTCCAGATCTCATCAATAACCCTTCCAGGTCCAGATCTCATCAATAACCCTTCCAGGTCCAGATCTCATCAATAAACCTTCCAGGTCCAGATCTCATCAATAAACCTTTCAGGTCCAGATCTCATCAATAAACCTTCCAGGTCCAGATCTCATCAATAAACCTTCCTGGTCCAGATCTCATCAATAAACCTTTCAGGTCCAGATCTCATCAATAAACCTTCCAGGTCCAGATCTCATCAATAAACCTTTCAGGTCCAGATCTCATCAATAACCCTTCCAGGTCCAGATCTCATCAATAACCTTTCCAGGTCCAGATCTCATCAATAACCCTTCCAGGTCCAGATCTCATCAATAAACCTTTCAGGTCCAGATCTCATCAATAAACCTTCCAGGTCCAGATCTCATCAATAACCCTTCCAGGTCCAGATCTCATCAATAAACCTTTCAGGTCCAGATCTCATCAATAAACCTTTCAGGTCCAGATCTCATCAATAAACCTTTCAGGTCCAGATCTCATCAATAAACCTTCCAGGTCCAGATCTCATCAATAAACCTTCCAGGTCCAGATCTCATCAATAACCCTTCCAGGTCCAGATCTCATCAATAAACCTTTCAGGTCCAGATCTCATCAATAAACCTTTCAGGTCCAGATCTCATCAATAAACCTTCCAGGTCCAGATCTCATCAATAAACCTTCCAGGTCCAGATCTCATCAATAACCCTTCCAGGTCCAGATCTCATCAATAAACCTTCCAGGTCCAGATCTCATCAATAAACCTTTCAGGTCCAGATCTCATCAATAACCCTTCCAGGTCCAGATCTCATCAATAAACCTTCCAGGTCCAGATCTCATCAATAAACCTTCCAGGTCCAGATCTCATCAATAAACCTTCCAGGTCCAGATCTCATCAATAACCCTTCCAGGTCCAGATCTCATCAATAACCCTTCCAGGTCCAGATCTCATCAATAAACCTTCCAGGTCCAGATCTCATCAATAAACCTTTCAGGTCCAGATCTCATCAATAAACCTTCCAGGTCCAGATCTCATCAATAAACCTTCCTGGTCCAGATCTCATCAATAAACCTTCCAGGTCCAGATCTCATCAATAAACCTTCCAGGTCCAGATCTCATCAATAAACCTTTCAAGTCCAGATCTCATCAATAACCCTTCCAGGTCCAGATCTCATCAATAACCCTTCCAGGTCCAGATCTCATCAATAAACCTTTCAGGTCCAGATCTCATCAATAACCCTTCCAGGTCCAGATCTCATCAATAAACCTTCCAGGTCCAGATCTCATCAATAAACCTTCCAGGTCCAGATATCATCAATAACCCTTCCAGGTCCAGATCTCATCAATAACCCTTCCATGTCCAGATCTCATCAATAACCCTTCCAGGTCCAGATCTCATCAATAATCCTTCCAGGTCCAGATCTCATCAATAACCCTTCCAGGTCCAGATCTCATCAATAAACCTTCCAGGTCCAGATCTCATCAATAAACCTTCCAGGTCCAGATCTCATCAATAAACCTTTCAGGTCCAGATCTCATCAATAACCCTTCCAGGTCCAGATCTCATCAATAAACCTTTCAGGTCCAGATCTCATCAATAACCCTTCCAGGTCCAGAGCTCATCAATAAACCTTCCAGGTCCAGATCTCATCAATAAACCTTCCTGGTCCAGATCTCATCAATAAACCTTCCAGGTCCAGATCTCATCAATAAACCTTCCAGGTCCAGATCTCATCAATAAACCTTCCAGGTCCAGATCTCATCAATAAACCTTCCAGGTCCAGATCTCATCAATAAACCTTTCAGGTCCAGATCTCATCAATAACCCTTCCAGGTCCAGATCTCATCAATAAACCTTTCAGGTCCAGATCTCATCAATAAACCTTCCAGGTCCAGATCTCATCAATAAACCTTCCTGGTCCAGATCTCATCAATAAACCTTCCAGGTCCAGATCTCATCAATAAACCTTCCTGGTCCAGATCTCATCAATAAACCTTCCTGGTCCAGATCTCATCAATAAACCTTCCAGGTCCAGATCTCATCAATAAACCTTCCTGGTCCAGATCTCATCAATAAACCTTCCAGGTCCAGACCTCATCAATAACCTTTCAGGTCCAGATCTCATCAATAAACCTTCCAGGTCCAGATCTCATCAATAAACCTTCAAGGTCCAGATCTCATCAATAAACCATCCAGGTCCAGATCTCATCAATAAACCTTCCTGGTCCAGATCTCATCAATAAACCTTCCTGGTCCAGATCTCATCAATAAACCTTCCAGGTCCAGATCTCATCAATAAACCTTCCAGGTCCAGATCTCATCAATAAACCTTCCAGGTCCAGATCTCATCAATAAACCTTCCAGGTCCAGATCTCATCAATAAACCTTCCAGGTCCAGATCTCATCAATAAACCTTTCAGGTCCAGATCTCATCAATAAACCTTTCAGGTCCAGATCTCATCAATAAACCTTTCAGGTCCAGATCTCATCAATAAACCTTCCTGGTCCAGATCTCATCAATAAACCTTCCAGGTCCAGATCTCATCAATAAACCTTCCTGGTCCAGATCTCATCAATAAACCTTCCTGGTCCAGATCTCATCAATAAACCTTCCAGGTCCAGATCTCATCAATAAACCTTCCAGGTCCAGATCTCATCAATAAACCTTCCAGGTCCAGATCTCATCAATAAACCTTCCAGGTCCAGATCTCATCAATAAACCTTCCAGGTCCAGATCTCATCAATAAACCTTTCAGGTCCAGATCTCATCAATAAACCTTTCAGGTCCAGATCTCATCAATAAACCTTCCAGGTCCAGATCTCATCAATAAACCTTCCTGGTCCAGATCTCATCAATAAACCTTCCAGGTCCAGATCTCATCAATAAACCTTCCTGGTCCAGATCTCATCAATAAACCTTCCTGGTCCAGATCTAATCAATAAACCTTCCAGGTCCAGATCTCATCAATAAACCTTCCTGGTCCAGATCTCATCAATAAACCTTCCAGGTCCAGACCTCATCAATAACCTTTCAGGTCCAGATCTCATCAATAAACCTTCCAGGTCCAGATCTCATCAATAAACCTTCAAGGTCCAGATCTCATCAATAAACCTTCCTGGTCCAGATCTCATCAATAAACCTTCCTGGTCCAGATCTCATCAATAAACCTTCCAGGTCCAGATCTCATCAATAAACCTTCCAGGTCCAGATCTCATCAATAAACCTTCCAGGTCCAGATCTCATCAATAAACCTTCCAGGTCCAGATCTCATCAATAAACCTTCCAGGTCCAGATCTCATCAATAAACCTTTCAGGTCCAGATCTCATCAATAAACCTTTCAGGTCCAGATCTCATCAATAAACCTTTCAGGTCCAGATCTCATCAATAAACCTTCCAGGTCCAGATCTCATCAATAAACCTTCCAGGTCCAGATCTCATCAATAACCCTTCCAGGTCCAGATCTCATCAATAAACCTTTCAGGTCCAGATCTCATCAATAAACCTTTCAGGTCCAGATCTCATCAATAAACCTTCCAGGTCCAGATCTCATCAATAAACCTTCCAGGTCCAGATCTCATCAATAACCCTTCCTGGTCCAGATCTCATCAATAAACCTTCCAGGTCCAGATCTCATCAATAAACCTTTCAGGTCCAGATCTCATCAATAACCCTTCCAGGTCCAGATCTCATCAATAAACCTTCCAGGTCCAGATCTCATCAATAAACCTTCCAGGTCCAGATCTCATCAATAAACCTTCCAGGTCCAGATCTCATCAATAACCCTTCCAGGTCCAGATCTCATCAATAACCCTTCCAGGTCCAGATCTCATCAATAAACCTTCCAGGTCCAGATCTCATCAATAAACCTTTCAGGTCCAGATCTCATCAATAAACCTTCCAGGTCCAGATCTCATCAATAAACCTTCCTGGTCCAGATCTCATCAATAACCCTTCCAGGTCCAGATCTCATCAATAATCCTTCCAGGTCCAGATCTCATCAATAAACCTTCCAGGTCCAGATCTCATCAATAAACCTTCCAGGTCCAGATCTCATCAATAAACCTTTCAGGTCCAGATCTCATCAATAAACCTTTCAGGTCCAGATCTCATCAATAAACCTTTCAGGTCCAGATCTCATCAATAACCCTTCCAGGTCCAGATCTCATCAATAAACCTTCCAGGTCCAGATCTCATCAATAAACCTTCCAGGTCCAGATATCATCAATAACCCTTCCAGGTCCAGATCTCATCAATAACCCTTCCAGGTCCAGATCTCATCAATAACCCTTCCAGGTCCAGATCTCATCAATAATCCTTCCAGGTCCAGATCTCATCAATAACCCTTCCAGGTCCAGATCTCATCAATAAACCGTCCAGGTCCAGATCTCATCAATAAACCTTCCAGGTCCAGATCTCATCAATAAACCTTTCAGGTCCAGATCTCATCAATAACCCTTCCAGGTCCAGATCTCATCAATAAACCTTTCAGGTCCAGATCTCATCAATAACCCTTCCAGGTCCAGATCTCATCAATAAACCTTTCAGGTCCAGATCTCATCAATAACCCTTCCAGGTCCAGAGCTCATCAATAAACCTTCCAGGTCCAGATCTCATCAATAAACCTTCCTGGTCCAGATCTCATCAATAAACCTTCCTGGTCCAGATCTCATCAATAAACCTTCCAGGTCCAGATCTCATCAATGAACCTTCCAGGTCCAGATCTCATCAATAAACCTTTCCAGGTCCAGATCTCATCAATAAACCTTCCAGGTCCAGATCTCGTCAATAAACCTTCCAGGTCCAGATCTCATCAATAAACCTTCCAGGTCCAGATCTCATCAATAAACCTTGCTGGTCCAGATCTCATCAATAAACCTTCCTGGTCCAGATCTCATCAATAAACCTTCCTGGTCCAGATCTCATCAATAAACCTTCCTGGTCCAGATCTCATCAATAAACCTTCCAGGTCCAGATCTCATCAATAAACCTTCCAGGTCCAGATCTCATCAATAAACCTTCCAGGTCCAGATCTCATCAATAAACCTTCCAGGTCCAGATCTCGTCAATAAACCTTCCAGGTCCAGATCTCATCAATAAACCTTCCAGGTCCAGATCTCATCAATAAACCTTCCTGGTCCAGATCTCATCAATAAACCTTCCTGGTCCAGATCTCATCAATAAACCTTCCTGGTCCAGATCTCATCAATAAACCTTCCAGGTCCAGATCTCATCAATAACCTTCCAGGTCCAGATCTCATCAATAAACCTTCCAGGTCCAGATCTCATCAATAAACCTTCCAGGTCAAGATCTCATCAATAAACCTTCCAGGTCCAGATCTCATCAATAAACCTTCCAGGTCCAGATCTCATCAATAAACCTTCCAGGTACAGATATCATCAATAAACCTTCCAGGTCCAGATCTCATCAATAAACCTTCCAGGTACAGATCTCATCAATAAACCTTCCAGGTCCAGATCTCATCAATAAACCTTCCTGGTCCAGATCTCATCAATAACCCTTCCAGGTCCAGATCTCATCAATAACCCTTCCAGGTCCAGATCTCATCAATAAACCTTCCAGGTCCAGATCTCATCAATAACCCTTCCAGGTCCAGATCTCATCAATAAACCTTTCAGGTCCAGATCTCATCAATAACCCTTCCAGGTCCAGATCTCATCAATAAACCTTCCAGGTCCAGATCTCATCAATAAACCTTCCTGGTCCAGATCTCATCAATAAACCTTCCAGGTCCAGATCTCATCAATAAACCTTTCAGGTCCAGATCTCATCAATAAACCTTCCAGGTCCAGATCTCATCAATAAACCTTCCAGGTCCAGATCTCATCAATAAACCTTCCAGGTCCAGATCTCATCAATAAACCTTCCAGGTCCAGATCTCATCAATGAACCTTTCAGGTCCAGATCTCATCAATAAACCTTCCAGGTCCAGATCTCATCAATAAACCTTCCAGGTCCAGATCTCATCAATAAACCTTCCTGGTCCAGATCTCATCAATAAACCTTCCTGGTCCAGATCTCATCAATAACCCTTCCAGGTCCAGATCTCATCAATAAACCTTCCAGGTCCAGATCTCATCAATAAACCTTCCAGGTCCAGATCTCATCAATAAACCTTTCAGGTCCAGATCTCATCAATAAACCTTCCAGGTCCAGATCTCATCAATAAACCTTCCAGGTCCAGATCTCATCAATAAACCTTTCAGGTCCAGATCTCATCAATAACCCTTCCAGGTCCAGATCTCATCAATAACCCTTCCAGGTCCAGATCTCATCAATAACCCTTCCTGGTCCAGATCTCATCAATAAACCTTCCTGGTCCAAATCTCATCAATAAACCTTCCAGGTCCAGATCTCATCAATAACCCTTCCTGGTCCTGATCTCATCAATAACCCTTTCAGGTCCAGATCTCATCAATAAACCTTCCTGGTCCAAATCTCATCAATAAACCTTTCAGGTCCAGATCTCATCAATAACCCTTCCAGGTCCAGATCTCATCAATAAACCTTTCAGGTCCAGATCTCATCAATAAACCTTCCTGGTCCAGATCTCATCAATAACCCTTCCAGGTCCAGATCTCATCAATAAACCTTCCAGGTCCAGATCTCATCAATAAACCTTCCAGGTCCAGATCTCATCAATAAACCTTTCAGGTCCAGATCTCATCAATAAACCTTCCAGGTCCAGATCTCATCAATAAACCTTCCAGGTCCAGATCTCATCAATAAACCTTCCAGGTCCAGATCTCGTCAATAAACCTTCCAGGTCCAGATCTCATCAATAAACCTTCCAGGTCCAGATCTCATCAATAAACCTTCCTGGTCCAGATCTCATCAATAAACCTTCCTGGTCCAGATCTCATCAATAAACCTTCCAGGTCCAGATCTCATCAATAAACCTTCCAGGTCCAGATCTCATCAATAACCTTCCAGGTCCAGATCTCATCAATAAACCTTCCAGGTCCAGATCTCATCAATAAACCTTCCAGGTCAAGATCTCATCAATAAACCTTCCAGGTCCAGATCTCATCAATAAACCTTCCAGGTCCAGATCTCATCAATAAACCTTCCAGGTACAGATATCATCAATAAACCTTCCAGGTCCAGATCTCATCAATAAACCTTCCAGGTCCAGATCTCATCAATAAACCTTCCTGGTCCAGATCTCATCAATAAACCTTCCTGGTCCAGATCTCATCAATAAACCTTCCTGGTCCAGATCTCATCAATAAACCTTCCTGGTCCAGATCTCATCAATAAACCTTCCAGGTCCAGATCTCATCAATAAACCTTCCAGGTCCAGATCTCATCAATAAACCTTCCAGGTCCAGATCTCATCAATAAACCTTCCAGGTCCAGATCTCGTCAATAAACCTTCCAGGTCCAGATCTCATCAATAAACCTTCCAGGTCCAGATCTCATCAATAAACCTTCCTGGTCCAGATCTCATCAATAAACCTTCCAGGTCCAGATCTCATCAATAACCTTCCAGGTCCAGATCTCATCAATAAACCTTCCAGGTCCAGATCTCATCAATAAACCTTCCAGGTCAAGATCTCATCAATAAACCTTCCAGGTCCAGATCTCATCAATAAACCTTCCAGGTCCAGATCTCATCAATAAACCTTCCAGGTACAGATATCATCAATAAACCTTCCAGGTCCAGATCTCATCAATAAACCTTCCAGGTACAGATCTCATCAATAAACCTTCCAGGTCCAGATCTCATCAATAAACCTTCCTGGTCCAGATCTCATCAATAACCCTTCCAGGTCCAGATCTCATCAATAACCCTTCCAGGTCCAGATCTCATCAATAAACCTTCCAGGTCCAGATCTCATCAATAACCCTTCCAGGTCCAGATCTCATCAATAAACCTTTCAGGTCCAGATCTCATCAATAACCCTTCCAGGTCCAGATCTCATCAATAAACCTTCCAGGTCCAGATCTCATCAATAAACCTTCCTGGTCCAGATCTCATCAATAAACCTTCCAGGTCCAGATCTCATCAATAAACCTTTCAGGTCCAGATCTCATCAATAAACCTTCCAGGTCCAGATCTCATCAATAAACCTTCCAGGTCCAGATCTCATCAATAAACCTTCCAGGTCCAGATCTCATCAATAAACCTTCCAGGTCCAGATCTCATCAATGAACCTTTCAGGTCCAGATCTCATCAATAAACCTTCCAGGTCCAGATCTCATCAATAAACCTTCCAGGTCCAGATCTCATCAATAAACCTTCCTGGTCCAGATCTCATCAATAAACCTTCCTGGTCCAGATCTCATCAATAACCCTTCCAGGTCCAGATCTCATCAATAAACCTTCCAGGTCCAGATCTCATCAATAAACCTTCCAGGTCCAGATCTCATCAATAAACCTTTCAGGTCCAGATCTCATCAATAAACCTTCCAGGTCCAGATCTCATCAATAAACCTTCCAGGTCCAGATCTCATCAATAAACCTTTCAGGTCCAGATCTCATCAATAACCCTTCCAGGTCCAGATCTCATCAATAACCCTTCCAGGTCCAGATCTCATCAATAACCCTTCCTGGTCCAGATCTCATCAATAAACCTTCCTGGTCCAAATCTCATCAATAAACCTTCCAGGTCCAGATCTCATCAATAACCCTTCCTGGTCCTGATCTCATCAATAACCCTTTCAGGTCCAGATCTCATCAATAAACCTTCCTGGTCCAAATCTCATCAATAAACCTTTCAGGTCCAGATCTCATCAATAACCCTTCCAGGTCCAGATCTCATCAATAAACCTTTCAGGTCCAGATCTCATCAATAAACCTTCCTGGTCCAGATCTCATCAATAACCCTTCCAGGTCCAGATCTCATCAATAAACCTTCCAGGTCCAGATCTCATCAATAAACCTTCCAGGTCCAGATCTCATCAATAAACCTTTCAGGTCCAGATCTCATCAATAAACCTTCCAGGTCCAGATCTCATCAATAAACCTTCCAGGTCCAGATCTCATCAATAAACCTTCCAGGTCCAGATCTCGTCAATAAACCTTCCAGGTCCAGATCTCATCAATAAACCTTCCAGGTCCAGATCTCATCAATAAACCTTCCTGGTCCAGATCTCATCAATAAACCTTCCTGGTCCAGATCTCATCAATAAACCTTCCTGGTCCAGATCTCATCAATAAACCTTCCAGGTCCAGATCTCATCAATAACCTTCCAGGTCCAGATCTCATCAATAAACCTTCCAGGTCCAGATCTCATCAATAAACCTTCCAGGTCAAGATCTCATCAATAAACCTTCCAGGTCCAGATCTCATCAATAAACCTTCCAGGTCCAGATCTCATCAATAAACCTTCCAGGTACAGATATCATCAATAAACCTTCCAGGTCCAGATCTCATCAATAAACCTTCCAGGTCCAGATCTCATCAATAAACCTTCCAGGTACAGATATCATCAATAAACCTTCCAGGTCCAGATCTCATCAATAAACCTTCCTGGTCCAGATCTTATCAATAAACCTTTCAGGTCCAGATCTCATCAATAACCCTTCCAGGTCCAGATCTCATCAATAAACCTTCCAGGTCCAGATCTCATCAATAAACTTTCCAGGTCCAGATCTCATCAATAAACCTTCCAGGTCCAGATCTCATCAATAAACCTTCCTGGTCCAGATCTCATCAATAACCCTTCCAGGTCCAGATCTCATCAATAACCCTTCCTGGTCCAGATCTCATCAATAAACCTTCCAGGTCCAGATCTCATCAATAACCCTTCCAGGTCCAGATCTCATCAATAAACCTTTCAGGTCCAGATCTCATCAATGACCCTTCCAGGTCCAGATATCATCAATAAACCTTTCAGGTCCAGATCTCATCAATAACCCTTCCTGGTCCTGATCTCATCAATAAACCTTCCAGGTCCAGATCTCATCAATAAACCTTTCAGGTCCAGATCTCATCAATAAACCTTTCAGGTCCAGATCTCATCAATAACCCTTTCAGGTCCAGATCTCATGAATAACCCTTCCAGGTCCAGATCTCATCAATAAACCTTTCAGGTCCAGATCTCATCAATAACCCTTCCAGGTCCAGATCTCATCAATAACCCTTCCAGGTCCAGATCTCATCAATAACCCTTCCTGGTCCAGATCTCATCAATAAACCTTCCTGGTCCAAATCTCATCAATAAACCTTCCAGGTCCAGATCTCATCAATAACCCTTCCAGGTCCAGATCTCATCAATAACCCTTTCAGGTCCAGATCTCATCAATAAACCTTCCTGGTCCAAATCTCATCAATAAACCTTTCAGGTCCAGATCTCATCAATAACCCTTCCTGGTCCTGATCTCATCAATAAACCTTTCAGGTCCAGATCTCATCAATAACCCTTTCAGGTCCAGATCTCATCAATAACCCTTCCTGGTCCAGATCTCATCAATAAACCTTCCTGGTCCAGATCTCATCAATAACCCTTCCAGGTCCAGATCTCATCAATAATCCTTCCAGTTCCAGATCTCATCAATAACCCTTCCAGGTCCAGATCTCATCAATAAACCTTTCAGGTCCAGATCTCATCAATAAACCTTCCAGGTCCAGATCTCATCAATAACCCTTCCAGGTCCAGATCTCATCAATAAATCTTCCTGGTCCAGATCTCATCAATAAACCTTCCTGGTCCAGATCTCATCAATAAACCTTCCAGGTCCAGATTTCATCAATAAACCTTTCAGGTCCAGATCTCATCAATAACCCTTCCAGGTCCAGATCTCATCAATAAACCTTCCTGGTCCAGATCTCATCAATAAACCTTCCAGGTCCAGATCTCATCAATAAACCTTTCAGGTCCAGATCTCATCAATAACCCTTCCAGGTCCAGATCTCATCAATAAACCTTTCAGGTCCAGATCTCATCAATGAACCTTTCAGGTCCAGATCTCATCAATAAACCTTTCAGGTCCAGATCTCATCAATAACCCTTCCAGGTCCAGATCTCATCAATAAACCTTCCTGGTCCAGATCTCATCAATAAACCTTCCAGGTCCAGATCTCATCAATAAACCTTCCAGGTCCAGATCTCATCAATAACCCTTCCAGGTCCAGATCTCATCAATAAACCTTTCAGGTCCAGATCTCATCAATAAACCTTTCAGGTCCAGATCTCATCAATAACCCTTCCAGGTCCAGATCTCATCAATAAACCTTTCAGGTCCAGATCTCATCAATAACCCTTCCAGGTCCAGATCTCATCAATAAACCTTCCTGGTCCAGATCTCATCAATAAACCTTCCAGGTCCAGATCTCATCAATAACCCTTCCAGGTCCAGATCTCATCAATAAACCTTCCAGGTCCAGATCTCATCAATAAACCTTTCAGGTCCAGATCTCATCAATAACCCTTCCAGGTCCAGATCTCATCAATAAACCTTCCAGGTCCAGATCTCATCAATAACCCTTCCAGGTCCAGATCTCATCAATAACCCTTCCATGTCCAGATCTCATCAATAACCCTTCCAGGTCCAGATCTCATCAATAACCCTTCCTGGTCCTGATCTCATCAATAAACCTTCCAGGTCCAGATCTCATCAATGAACCTTTCAGGTCCAGATCTCATCAATAAACCTTCCAGGTCCAGATCTCATCAATAAATCTTCCTGGTCCAGATCTCATCAATAAACCTTCCAGGTCCAGATCTCATCAATAAACCTTCCAGGTCCAGATCTCATCAATAAACCTTCCAGGTCCAGATCTCATCAATAAACCTTCCAGGTCCAGATCTCATCAATAAACCTTCCAGGTCCAGATCTCATCAATAATCCTTCCAGGTCCAGATCTCATCAATAACCCTTCCAGGTCCAGATCTCATCAATAACCCTTCCTGGTCCAGATCTCATCAATAAACCTTCCTGGTCCAGATCTCATCAATAAACCTTCCAGGTCCAGATCTCATCAATAAACCTTCCTGGTCCAGATCTCATCAATAAACCTTCCAGGTCCAGATCTCATCAATAACCTTTCAGGTCCAGATCTCATCAATAAACCTTCCAGGTCCAGATCTCATCAATAATCCTTCCAGGTCCAGATCTCATCAATAACCCTTCCAGGTCCAGATCTCATCAATAAACTTTCCTGGTCCAGATCTCATCAATAAACCTTCCTGGTCCAGATCTCATCAATAAACCTTCCAGGTCCAGATCTCATCAATAAACCTTCCTGGTCCAGATCTCATCAATAAACCTTCCAGGTCCAGATCTCATCAATAACCTTTCAGGTCCAGATCTCATCAATAAACCTTCCAGGTCCAGATCTCATCAATAAACCTTCCAGGTCCAGATCTCATCAATAAACCTTCCAGGTCCAGATCTCATCAATAAACCTTCCAGGTACAGATATCATCAATAAACCTTCCAGGTCCAGATCTCATCAATAAACCTTCCAGGTCCAGATCTCATCAATAAACCTTCCAGGTCCAGATCTCATCAATAACCCTTCCAGGTCCAGATCTCATCAATAACCCTTCCTGGTCCAGATCTCATCAATGAACCTTCCAGGTCCAGATCTCATCAATAACCCTTCCAGGTCCAGATCTCATCAATAAACCTTTCAGGTCCAGATCTCATCAATAAACCTTTCAGGTCCAGATCTCATCAATAACCCTTCCAGGTCCAGATATCATCAATAAACCTTTCAGGTCCAGATCTCATCAATAACCCTTCCTGGTCCTGTTCTCATCAATAAACCTTCCAGGTCCAGATCTCATCAATAACCCTTCCAGGTCCAGATCTCATCAATAAACCTTTCAGGTCCAGATCTCATCAATAAACCTTTCAGGTCCAGATCTCATCAATAAACCTTCCAGGTCCAGATCTCATCAATGACCCTTCCAGGTCCAGATCTCATCAATAAACCTTTCAGGTCCAGATCTCATCAATAACCCTTCCAGGTCCAGATCTCATCAATAACCCTTCCAGGTCCAGATCTCATCAATAACCCTTCCAGGTCCAGATCTCATCAATAACCCTTCCAGGTCCAGATCTCATCAATAAACCTTTCAGGTCCAGATCTCATCAATAACCCTTCCAGGTCCAGATCTCATCAATAATCCTTCCAGGTCCAGATCTCATCAATAAACCTTCCAGGTCCAGATCTCATCAATAAACCTTCCAGGTCCAGATCTCATCAATAAACCTTCCAGGTCCAGATCTCATCAATAAACCTTCCTGGTCCAGATCTCATCAATAAACCTTCCAGGTCCAGATCTCATCAATAAACCTTTCAGGTCCAGATCTCATCAATAAACCTTTCAGGTCCAGATCTCATCAATAAACCTTTCAGGTCCAGATCTCATCAATAAACCTTCCTGGTCCAGATCTCATCAATAAACCTTCCAGGTCCAGATCTCATCAATAAACCTTTCAGGTCCAGATCTCATCAATAAACCTTCCAGGTCCAGATCTCATCAATAAACCTTTCAGGTCCAGATCTCATCAATAACCCTTCCAGGTCCAGATCTCATCAATAAACCTTCCTGGTCCAGATCTCATCAATAAACCTTCCTGGTCCAGATCTCATCAATAAAACTTCCAGGTCCAGATCTCATCAATAAACCTTTCAGGTCCAGATCTCATCAATAAACCTTCCAGGTCCAGATCTCATCAATAAACCTTTCAGGTCCAGATCTCATCAATAACCCTTCCAGGTCCAGATCTCATCAATAACCCTTCCTGGTCCAGATCTCATCAATAACCCTTCCAGGTCCAGATCTCATCAATAACCCTTCCAGGTCCAGATCTCATCAATAAACCTTTCAGGTCCAGATCTCATCAATAACCCTTCCAGGTCCAGATCTCATCAATAATCCTTCCAGGTCCAGATCTCATCAATAAACCTTCCAGGTCCAGATCTCATCAATAAACCTTCCAGGTCCAGATCTCATCAATAAACCTTCCAGGTCCAGATCTCATCAATAAACCTTCCTGGTCCAGATCTCATCAATAAACCTTCCAGGTCCAGATCTCATCAATAAACCTTTCAGGTCCAGATCTCATCAATAAACCTTTCAGGTCCAGATCTCATCAATAAACCTTTCAGGTCCAGATCTCATCAATAAACCTTCCTGGTCCAGATCTCATCAATAAACCTTCCAGGTCCAGATCTCATCAATAAACCTTTCAGGTCCAGATCTCATCAATAAACCTTCCAGGTCCAGATCTCATCAATAAACCTTTCAGGTCCAGATCTCATCAATAACCCTTCCAGGTCCAGATCTCATCAATAAACCTTCCTGGTCCAGATCTCATCAATAAACCTTCCTGGTCCAGATCTCATCAATAAACCTTCCAGGTCCAGATCTCATCAATAAACCTTTCAGGTCCAGATCTCATCAATAAACCTTCCAGGTCCAGATCTCATCAATAAACCTTTCAGGTCCAGATCTCATCAATAACCCTTCCAGGTCCAGATCTCATCAATAAACCTTCCTGGTCCAGATCTCATCAATAAACCTTCCTGGTCCAGATCTCATCAATAAACCTTCCAGGTCCAGATCTCATCAATAAACCTTTCAGGTCCAGATCTCATCAATAAACCTTCCTGGTCCAGATCTCATCAATGAACCTTCCTGGTCCAGATCTCATCAATAAACCTTCCTGGTCCAGATCTCATCAATAAACCTTTCAGGTCCAGATCTCATCAATAAACCTTCCTGGTCCAGATCTCATCAATAAACCTTTCAGGTCCAGATCTCATCAATAAACCTTCCTGGTCCAGATCTCATCAATGAACCTTCCTGGTCCAGATCTCATCAATAAACCTTCCTGGTCCAGATCTCATCAATAAACCTTTCAGGTCCAGATCTCATCAATAAACCTTCCTGGTCCAGATCTCATCAATGAACCTTCCTGGTCCAGATCTCATCAATAAACCTTCCAGGTCCAGATCTCATCAATAAACCTTCCAGGTCCAGATCTCATCAATAAACCTTCCAGGTCCAGATCTCATCAATAAACCTTCCTGGTCCAGATCTCATCAATAAACTTTCCTGGTCCAGATCTCCTCAATAAACCTTTCAGGTCCAGATCTCATCAATAAACCTTCCTGGTCCAGATCTCATCAATAAACCTTCCAGGTCCAGATCTCATCAATAAACCTTTCAGGTCCAGATCTCATCAATAAACCTTCCAGGTCCAGATCTCATCAATAAACCTTCCTGGTCCAGATCTCATCAATGAACCTTCCTGGTCCAGATCTCATCAATAAACCTTCCAGGTCCAGATCTCATCAATAAACCTTCCAGGTCCAGATCTCATCAATAAACCTTCCAGGTCCAGATCTCATCAATAACCTTTCCAGGTCCAGATCTCATCAATAACCCTTCCAGGTCCAGATCTCATCAATGAACCTTTCACGTCCAGATCTCATCAATAACCCTTCCAGGTCCAGATCTCATCAATAAACCTTCCAGGTCCAGATCTCATCAATAACCCTTCCAGGTCCAGATCTCATCAATAACCCTTCCAGGTCCAGATCTCATCAATAACCCTTCCAGGTCCAGATCTCATCAATAATCCTTCCAGGTCCAGATCTCATCAATAACCCTTCCAGGTCCAGATCTCATCAATAAACCTTCCAGGTCCAGATCTCATCAATAAACCTTCCAGGTCCAGATCTCATCAATAAACCTTCCAGGTCCAGATCTCATCAATAAACCTTCCTGGTCCAGATCTCATCAATAACCCTTCCAGGTCCAGATCTCATCAATAAACCTTCCTGGTCCAGATCTCATCAATAACCCTTCCAGGTCCAGATCTCATCAATGAACCTTCCAGGTCCAGATCTCATCAATAAACCTTCCAGGTCCAGATCTCATCAATGAACCTTCCTGGTCCAGATCTCATCAATAAACCTTCCAGGTCCAGATCTCATCAATAAACCTTCCAGGTCCAGATCTCATCAATAAACCTTTCAGGTCCAGATCTCATCAATAACCCTTCCAGGTCCAGATCTCATCAATAACCCTTCCAGGTCCAGATCTCATCAATAACCCTTCCAGGTCCAGATCTCATCAATAAACCTTCCAGGTCCAGATCTCATCAATAACACTTCCAGGTCCAGATCTCATCAATAACCTTTCCAGGTCCAGATCTCATCAATAACCCTTCCAGGTCCAGATCTCATCAATAAACCTTCCTGGTCCAGATCTCATCAATAACCTTTCCAGGTCCAGATCTCATCAATAACCCTTCCAGGTCCAGATCTCATCAATAAACCTTCCACGTCCAGATCTCATCAATAACCCTTCCAGGTCCATATCTCATCAATAACCCTTCCAGGTCCAGATCTCATCAATAATCCTTCCAGGTCCAGATCTCATCAATAACCCTTCCAGGTCCAGATCTCATCAATAAACCTTCCAGGTCCAGATCTCATCAATAACCCTTCCAGGTCCAGATCTCATCAATAAACCTTTCAGGTCCAGATCTCATCAATAAACCTTCCAGGTCCAGATCTCATCAATAACCCTTCCAGGTCCAGATCTCATCAATAAACCTTTCAGGTCCAGATCTCATCAATAACCCTTCCAGGTCCAGATCTCATCAATAAACCTTCCAGGTCCAGATCTCATCAATAACCCTTCCAGGTCCATATCTCATCAATAACCCTTCCAGGTCCAGATCTCATCAATAATCCTTCCAGGTCCAGATCTCATCAATAACCCTTCCAGGTCCAGATCTCATCAATAAACCTTCCAGGTCCAGATCTCATCAATAACCCTTCCAGGTCCAGATCTCATCAATAAACCTTTCAGGTCCAGATCTCATCAATAACCCTTCCAGGTCCAGATCTCATCAATAAACCTTCCTGGTCCAGATCTCATCAATAAACCTTCCAGGTCCAGATCTCATCAATAAACATTTCAGGTCCAGATCTCATCAATAAACCTTCCAGGTCCAGATCTCATCAATAACCCTTCCAGGTCCAGATCTCATCAATAAACCTTCCAGGTCCAGATCTCATCAATAACCCTTCCAGGTCCAGATCTCATCAATAAACCTTCCAGGTCCAGATCTCATCAATAAACCTTCCAGGTCCAGATCTCATCAATAAACCTTTCAGGTCCAGATCTCATCAATAACCCTTCCAGGTCCAGATCTCATCAATAACCCTTCCAGGTCCAGATCTCATCAATAACCCTTCCAGGTCCAGATCTCATCAATAAACCTTCCAGGTCCAGATCTCATCAATAACACTTCCAGGTCCAGATCTCATCAATAACCTTTCCAGGTCCAGATCTCATCAATAACCCTTCCAGGTCCAGATCTCATCAATAAACCTTCCTGGTCCAGATCTCATCAATAACCTTTCCAGGTCCAGATCTCATCAATAACCCTTCCAGGTCCAGATCTCATCAATAAACCTTCCACGTCCAGATCTCATCAATAACCCTTCCAGGTCCATATCTCATCAATAACCCTTCCAGGTCCAGATCTCATCAATAATCCTTCCAGGTCCAGATCTCATCAATAACCCTTCCAGGTCCAGATCTCATCAATAAACCTTCCAGGTCCAGATCTCATCAATAACCCTTCCAGGTCCAGATCTCATCAATAAACCTTTCAGGTCCAGATCTCATCAATAAACCTTCCAGGTCCAGATCTCATCAATAACCCTTCCAGGTCCAGATCTCATCAATAAACCTTTCAGGTCCAGATCTCATCAATAACCCTTCCAGGTCCAGATCTCATCAATAAACCTTCCAGGTCCAGATCTCATCAATAACCCTTCCAGGTCCAGATCTCATCAATAACCCTTCCAGGTCCAGATCTCATCAATAATCCTTCCAGGTCCAGATCTCATCAATAACCCTTCCAGGTCCAGATCTCATCAATAAACCTTCCAGGTCCAGATCTCATCAATAACCCTTCCAGGTCCAGATCTCATCAATAAACCTTTCAGGTCCAGATCTCATCAATAACCCTTCCAGGTCCAGATCTCATCAATAAACCTTCCTGGTCCAGATCTCATCAATAAACCTTCCAGGTCCAGATCTCATCAATAAACATTTCAGGTCCAGATCTCATCAATAAACCTTCCAGGTCCAGATCTCATCAATAACCCTTCCAGGTCCAGATCTCATCAATAAACCTTCCAGGTCCAGATCTCATCAATAACCCTTCCAGGTCCAGATCTCATCAATAAACCTTTCACGTCCAGATCTCATCAATAACCCTTCCAGGTCCAGATCTCATCAATAAACCTTCCAGGTCCAGATCTCATCAATAACCCTTCCAGGTCCAGATCTCATCAATAACCCTTCCAGGTCCAGATCTCATCAATAACCCTTCCAGGTCCAGATCTCATCAATAATCCTTCCAGGTCCAGATCTCATCAATAACCCTTCCAGGTCCAGATCTCATCAATAAACCTTCCAGGTCCAGATCTCATCAATAAACCTTCCAGGTCCAGATCTCATCAATAAACCTTCCAGGTCCAGATCTCATCAATAAACCTTCCTGGTCCAGATCTCATCAATAACCCTTCCAGGTCCAGATCTCATCAATAAACCTTCCTGGTCCAGATCTCATCAATAAACCTTCCTGGTCCAGATCTCATCAATAAACCTTCCAGGTCCAGATCTCATCAATGAACCTTCCTGGTCCAGATCTCATCAATAAACCTTCCAGGTCCAGATCTCATCAATAAACCTTTCAGGTCCAGATCTCATCAATAACCCTTCCAGGTCCAGATCTCATCAATAACCCTTCCAGGTCCAGATCTCATCAATAAACCTTCCAGGTCCAGATCTCATCAATAACCCTTCCAGGTCCATATCTCATCAATAACCCTTCCAGGTCCAGATCTCATCAATAATCCTTCCAGGTCCAGATCTCATCAATAACCCTTCCAGGTCCAGATCTCATCAATAAACCTTCCAGGTCCAGATCTCATCAATAAACCTTCCAGGTCCAGATCTCATCAATAACCTTTCCAGGTCCCGATCTCATCAATAAACCTTTCAGGTCCAGATCTCATCAATAAACCTTCCAGGTCCAGATCTCATCAATAAACCTTCCTGGTCCAGATCTCATCAATAAACCTTCCTGGTCCAGATCTCATCAATAAACCTTCCAGGTCCAGATCTCATCAATAAACCTTCCTGGTCCAGATCTCATCAATAAACCTTTCAGGTCCAGATCTCATCAATAAACCTTCCTGGTCCAGATCTCATCAAAAAACCTTCCAGGTCCAGATCTCATCAATAAACCTTTCAGGTCCAGATCTCATCAATAAACCTTCCAGGTCCAGATCTCATCAATAAACCTTCCAGGTCCAGTTCTCATCAATAAACCTTCCAGGTCCAGATCTCATCAATAAATCTTCCTGGTCCAGATCTCATCAATAAACCTTCCAGGTCCAGATCTCATCAATAACCCTTCCAGGTCCAGATCTCATCAATAAACCTTTCAGGTCCAGATCTCATCAATAAACCTTCCAGGTCCAGATCTCATCAATAACCCTTCCAGGTCCAGATCTCATCAATAAACCTTTCAGGTCCAGATCTCATCAATAACCCTTCCAGGTCCAGATCTCATCAATAAACCTTCCAGGTCCAGATCTCATCAATAACCCTTCCAGGTCCATATCTCATCAATAACCCTTCCAGGTCCAGATCTCATCAATAATCCTTCCAGGTCCAGATCTCATCAATAACCCTTCCAGGTCCAGATCTCATCAATAAACCTTCCAGGTCCAGATCTCATCAATAACCCTTCCAGGTCCAGATCTCATCAATAAACCTTTCAGGTCCAGATCTCATCAATAACCCTTCCAGGTCCAGATCTCATCAATAAACCTTCCTGGTCCAGATCTCATCAATAAACCTTCCAGGTCCAGATCTCATCAATAAACATTTCAGGTCCAGATCTCATCAATAAACCTTCCAGGTCCAGATCTCATCAATAACCCTTCCAGGTCCAGATCTCATCAATAAACCTTCCAGGTCCAGATCTCATCAATAACCCTTCCAGGTCCAGATCTCATCAATAAACCTTTCACGTCCAGATCTCATCAATAACCCTTCCAGGTCCAGATCTCATCAATAAACCTTCCAGGTCCAGATCTCATCAATAACCCTTCCAGGTCCAGATCTCATCAATAACCCTTCCAGGTCCAGATCTCATCAATAACCCTTCCAGGTCCAGATCTCATCAATAATCCTTCCAGGTCCAGATCTCATCAATAACCCTTCCAGGTCCAGATCTCATCAATAAACCTTCCAGGTCCAGATCTCATCAATAAACCTTCCAGGTCCAGATCTCATCAATAAACCTTCCAGGTCCAGATCTCATCAATAAACCTTCCAGGTCCAGATCTCATCAATAAACCTTTCAGGTCCAGATCTCATCAATAAACCTTCCAGGTCCAGATCTCATCAATAAACCTTCCTGGTCCAGATCTCATCAATAAACCTTCCTGGTCCAGATCTCATCAATAAACCTTCCAGGTCCAGATCTCATCAATAAACCTTCCTGGTCCAGATCTCATCAATAAACCTTTCAGGTCCAGATCTCATCAATAAACCTTCCTGGTCCAGATCTCATCAAAAAACCTTCCAGGTCCAGATCTCATCAATAAACCTTTCAGGTCCAGATCTCATCAATAAACCTTCCAGGTCCAGATCTCATCAATAAACCTTCCAGGTCCAGTTCTCATCAATAAACCTTCCAGGTCCAGATCTCATCATTAACCCTTCCTGGTCCAGATCTCATCAATAAACCTTCCTGGTCCAGATCTCATCAATAAACCTTCCAGGTCCAGATCTCATCAATAAACCTTCCTGGTCCAGATCTCATCAATAAACCTTCCAGGTCCAGATCTCATCAATAACCTTTCAGGTCCAGATCTCATCAATAAACCTTCCAGGTCCAGATCTCATCAATAATCCTTCCAGGTCCAGATCTCATCAATAAACCTTCCTGGTCCAGATCTCATCAATAAACCTTCCAGGTCCAGATCTCATCAATAAACCTTTCAGGTCCAGATCTCATCAATAAACCTTCCTGGTCCAGATCTCATCAATAAACCTTCCAGGTCCAGATCTCATCAATAAACCTTTCAGGTCCAGATCTCATCAATAAACCTTCCAGGTCCAGATCTCATCAATGAACCTTCCTGGTCCAGATCTCATCAATAAACCTTCCAGGTCCAGATCTCATCAATAAACCTTTCAGGTCCAGATCTCATCAATAACCCTTCCAGGTCCAGATCTCATCAATAAACCTTCCTGGTCCAGATCTCATCAATAAACCTTCCTGGTCCAGATCTCATCAATAAACCTTCCAGGTCCAGATCTCATCAATAAACCTTTCAGGTCCAGATCTCATCAATAAACCTTTCAGGTCCAGATCTCATCAATAAACCTTTCAGGTCCAGATCTCATCAATAACCCTTCCAGGTCCAGATCTCATCAATAAACCTTCCTGGTCCAGATCTCATCAATAAACCTTCCTGGTCCAGATCTCATCAATAAACCTTCCAGGTCCAGATCTCATCAATAAACCTTCCTGGTCCAGATCTCATCAATAAACCTTTCAGGTCCAGATCTCATCAATAAACCTTCCTGGTCCAGATCTCATCAAAAAACCTTCCAGGTCCAGATCTCATCAATAAACCTTTCAGGTCCAGATCTCATCAATAAACCTTCCAGGTCCAGATCTCATCAATAAACCTTCCAGGTCCAGTTCTCATCAATAAACCTTCCAGGTCCAGATCTCATCAATAAATCTTCCTGGTCCAGATCTCATCAATAAACCTTCCAGGTCCAGATCTCATCAATAAACCTTCCAGGTCCAGATCTCATCAATAAACCTTCCAGGTCCAGATCTCATCAATAATCCTTCCAGGTCCAGATCTCATCAATAACCCTTCCAGGTCCAGATCTCATCATTAACCCTTCCTGGTCCAGATCTCATCAATAAACCTTCCTGGTCCAGATCTCATCAATAAACCTTCCAGGTCCAGATCTCATCAATAAACCTTCCTGGTCCAGATCTCATCAATAAACCTTCCAGGTCCAGATCTCATCAATAACCTTTCAGGTCCAGATCTCATCAATAAACCTTCCAGGTCCAGATCTCATCAATAATCCTTCCAGGTCCAGATCTCATCAATAAACCTTCCTGGTCCAGATCTCATCAATAAACCTTCCAGGTCCAGATCTCATCAATAAACCTTTCAGGTCCAGATCTCATCAATAAACCTTCCTGGTCCAGATCTCATCAATAAACCTTCCAGGTCCAGATCTCATCAATAAACCTTTCAGGTCCAGATCTCATCAATAAACCTTCCAGGTCCAGATCTCATCAATGAACCTTCCTGGTCCAGATCTCATCAATAAACCTTCCAGGTCCAGATCTCATCAATAAACCTTTCAGGTCCAGATCTCATCAATAACCCTTCCAGGTCCAGATCTCATCAATAAACCTTCCTGGTCCAGATCTCATCAATAAACCTTCCTGGTCCAGATCTCATCAATAAACCTTCCAGGTCCAGATCTCATCAATAAACCTTTCAGGTCCAGATCTCATCAATAAACCTTTCAGGTCCAGATCTCATCAATAAACCTTTCAGGTCCAGATCTCATCAATAACCCTTCCAGGTCCAGATCTCATCAATAAACCTTCCTGGTCCAGATCTCATCAATAAACCTTCCTGGTCCAGATCTCATCAATAAACCTTCCAGGTCCAGATCTCATCAATAAACCTTCCTGGTCCAGATCTAATCAATGAACCTTCCTGGTCCAGATCTCATCAATAAACCTTCCTGGTCCAGATCTCATCAATAAACCTTCCTGGTCCAGATCTCATCAATAAACCTTCCAGGTCCAGATCTCATCAATAAACCTTTCAGGTCCAGATCTCATCAATAAACCTTCCTGGTCCAGATCTCATCAATGAACCTTCCTGGTCCAGATCTCATCAATAAACCTTCCAGGTCCAGATCTCATCAATAAACCTTCCAGGTCCAGATCTCATCAATAAACCTTCCAGGTCCAGATCTCATCAATAAACCTTCCTGGTCCAGATCTCATCAATAAACCTTCCAGGTCCAGATCTCATCAATAAACCTTTCAGGTCCAGATCTCATCAATAAACCTTTCAGGTCCAGATCTCATCAATAAACCTTTCAGGTCCAGATCTCATCAATAAACCTTCCTGGTCCAGATCTCATCAATAAACCTTCCAGGTCCAGATCTCATCAATAAACCTTTCAGGTCCAGATCTCATCAATAAACCTTCCAGGTCCAGATCTCATCAATAAACCTTCCTGGTCCAGATCTCATCAATGAACCTTCCTGGTCCAGATCTCATCAATAAACCTTCCAGGTCCAGATCTCATCAATAAACCTTCCAGGTCCAGATCTCATCAATAAACCTTCCAGGTCCAGATCTCATCAATAACCTTTCCAGGTCCAGATCTCATCAATAACCCTTCCAGGTCCAGATCTCATCAATAAACCTTTCACGTCCAGATCTCATCAATAACCCTTTCAGGTCCAGATCTCATCAATAAACCTTCCAGGTCCAGATCTCATCAATAACCCTTCCAGGTCCAGATCTCATCAATAACCCTTCCAGGTCCAGATCTCATCAATAACCCTTCCAGGTCCAGATCTCATCAATAATCCTTCCAGGTCCAGATCTCATCAATAACCCTTCCAGGTCCAGATCTCATCAATAAACCTTCCAGGTCCAGATCTCATCAATAAACCTTTCAGGTCCAGATCTCATCAATAACCCTTCCAGGTCCAGATCTCATCAATAATCCTTCCAGGTCCAGATCTCATCAATAAACCTTCCAGGTCCAGATCTCATCAATAAACCTTCCAGGTCCAGTTCTCATCAATAAACCTTCCAGGTCCAGATCTCATCAATAAATCTTCCTGGTCCAGATCTCATCAATAAACCTTCCAGGTCCAGATCTCATCAATAAACCTTCCTGGTCCAGATCTCATCAATAAACCTTCCTGGTCCAGATCTCATCAATAAACCTTCCAGGTCCAGTTCTCATCAATAAACCTTCCAGGTCCAGATCTCATCAATAAATCTTCCTGGTCCAGATCTCATCAATAAACCTTCCAGGTCCAGATCTCATCAATAACCCTTCCTGGTCCAGATCTCATCAATAAACCTTCCTGGTCCAGATCTCATCAATAAACCTTCCAGGTCCAGATCTCATCAATAAACCTTCCTGGTCCAGATCTCATCAATAAACCTTCCAGGTCCAGATCTCATCAATAACCTTTCAGGTCCAGATCTCATCAATAAACCTTCCAGGTCCAGATCTCATCAATAATCCTTCCAGGTCCAGATCTCATCAATAAACCTTCCTGGTCCAGATCTCATCAATAAACCTTCCAGGTCCAGATCTCATCAATAAACCTTTCAGGTCCAGATCTCATCAATAAACCTTCCTGGTCCAGATCTCATCAATAAACCTTCCAGGTCCAGATCTCATCAATAAACCTTTCAGGTCCAGATCTCATCAATAAACCTTCCAGGTCCAGATCTCATCAATGAACCTTCCTGGTCCAGATCTCATCAATAAACCTTCCAGGTCCAGATCTCATCAATAAACCTTTCAGGTCCAGATCTCATCAATAACCCTTCCAGGTCCAGATCTCATCAATAAACCTTCCTGGTCCAGATCTCATCAATAAACCTTCCTGGTCCAGATCTCATCAATAAACCTTCCAGGTCCAGATCTCATCAATAAACCTTTCAGGTCCAGATCTCATCAATAAACCTTTCAGGTCCAGATCTCATCAATAAACCTTTCAGGTCCAGATCTCATCAATAACCCTTCCAGGTCCAGATCTCATCAATGAACCTTCCTGGTCCAGATCTCATCAATAAACCTTCCTGGTCCAGATCTCATCAATAAACCTTCCAGGTCCAGATCTCATCAATAAACCTTTCAGGTCCAGATCTCATCAATAAACCTTCCTGGTCCAGATCTAATCAATGAACCTTCCTGGTCCAGATCTCATCAATAAACCTTCCTGGTCCAGATCTCATCAATAAACCTTCCTGGTCCAGATCTCATCAATAAACCTTCCAGGTCCAGATCTCATCAATAAACCTTTCAGGTCCAGATCTCATCAATAAACCTTCCTGGTCCAGATCTCATCAATGAACCTTCCTGGTCCAGATCTCATCAATAAACCTTCCAGGTCCAGATCTCATCAATAAACCTTCCAGGTCCAGATCTCATCAATAAACCTTCCAGGTCCAGATCTCATCAATAAACCTTCCTGGTCCAGATCTCATCAATAAACCTTCCAGGTCCAGATCTCATCAATAAACCTTTCAGGTCCAGATCTCATCAATAAACCTTTCAGGTCCAGATCTCATCAATAAACCTTTCAGGTCCAGATCTCATCAATAAACCTTCCTGGTCCAGATCTCATCAATAAACCTTCCAGGTCCAGATCTCATCAATAAACCTTTCAGGTCCAGATCTCATCAATAAACCTTCCAGGTCCAGATCTCATCAATAAACCTTCCTGGTCCAGATCTCATCAATGAACCTTCCAGGTCCAGATCTCATCAATAAACCTTCCAGGTCCAGATCTCATCAATAAACCTTCCAGGTCCAGATCTCATCAATAAACCTTCCAGGTCCAGATCTCATCAATAACCTTTCCAGGTCCAGATCTCATCAATAACCCTTCCAGGTCCAGATCTCATCAATAAACCTTTCACGTCCAGATCTCATCAATAACCCTTTCAGGTCCAGATCTCATCAATAAACCTTCCAGGTCCAGATCTCATCAATAACCCTTCCAGGTCCAGATCTCATCAATAACCCTTCCAGGTCCAGATCTCATCAATAACCCTTCCAGGTCCAGATCTCATCAATAATCCTTCCAGGTCCAGATCTCATCAATAACCCTTCCAGGTCCAGATCTCATCAATAAACCTTCCAGGTCCAGATCTCATCAATAACCCTTCCAGGTCCAGATCTCATCAATAAACCTTCCTGGTCCAGATCTCATCAATAACCCTTCCAGGTCCAGATCTCATCAATAAACCTTCCTGGTCCAGATCTCATCAATAAACCTTCCAGGTCCAGATCTCATCAATAAACCTTCCAGGTCCAGATCTCATCAATGAACCTTCCAGGTCCAGATCTCATCAATAAACCTTCCAGGTCCAGATCTCATCAATGAACCTTCCTGGTCCAGATCTCATCAATAAACCTTCCAGGTCCAGATCTCATCAATAAACCTTCCAGGTCCAGATCTCATCAATAAACCTTTCAGGTCCAGATCTCATCAATAACCCTTCCAGGTCCAGATCTCATCAATAACCCTTCCAGGTCCAGATCTCATCAATAACCCTTCCAGGTCCAGATCTCATCAATAAACCTTCCAGGTCCAGATCTCATCAATAACACTTCCAGGTCCAGATCTCATCAATAACCTTTCCAGGTCCAGATCTCATCAATAACCCTTCCAGGTCCAGATCTCATCAATAAACCTTCCTGGTCCAGATCTCATCAATAACCTTTCCAGGTCCAGATCTCATCAATAACCCTTCCAGGTCCAGATCTCATCAATAAACCTTCCACGTCCAGATCTCATCAATAACCCTTCCAGGTCCATATCTCATCAATAACCCTTCCAGGTCCAGATCTCATCAATAATCCTTCCAGGTCCAGATCTCATCAATAACCCTTCCAGGTCCAGATCTCATCAATAAACCTTCCAGGTCCAGATCTCATCAATAACCCTTCCAGGTCCAGATCTCATCAATAAACCTTTCAGGTCCAGATCTCATCAATAAACCTTCCAGGTCCAGATCTCATCAATAAACCTTCCTGGTCCAGATCTCATCAATAAACCTTCCTGGTCCAGATCTCATCAATAAACCTTTCAGGTCCAGATCTCATCAATAACCCTTCCAGGTCCAGATCTCATCAATAAACCTTCCTGGTCCAGATCTCATCAATAAACCTTCCAGGTCCAGATCTCATCAATAAACATTTCAGGTCCAGATCTCATCAATAAACCTTCCAGGTCCAGATCTCATCAATAACCCTTCCAGGTCCAGATCTCATCAATAAACCTTCCAGGTCCAGATCTCATCAATAACCCTTCCAGGTCCAGATCTCATCAATAAACCTTTCACGTCCAGATCTCATCAATAACCCTTCCAGGTCCAGATCTCATCAATAAACCTTCCAGGTCCAGATCTCATCAATAACCCTTCCAGGTCCAGATCTCATCAATAACCCTTCCAGGTCCAGATCTCATCAATAACCCTTCCAGGTCCAGATCTCATCAATAATCCTTCCAGGTCCAGATCTCATCAATAACCCTTCCAGGTCCAGATCTCATCAATAAACCTTCCAGGTCCAGATCTCATCAATAAACCTTCCAGGTCCAGATCTCATCAATAAACCTTCCAGGTCCAGATCTCATCAATAAACCTTCCTGGTCCAGATCTCATCAATAAACCTTCCTGGTCCAGATCTCATCAATAAACCTTCCAGGTCCAGATCTCATCAATAAACCTTCCAGGTCCAGATCTCATCAATGAACCTTCCTGGTCCAGATCTCATCAATAAACCTTCCAGGTCCAGATCTCATCAATAAACCTTTCAGGTCCAGATCTCATCAATAACCCTTCCAGGTCCAGATCTCATCAATAACCCTTCCAGGTCCAGATCTCATCAATAAACCTTCCAGGTCCAGATCTCATCAATAACACTTCCAGGTCCAGATCTCATCAATAACCTTTCCAGGTCCAGATCTCATCAATAACCCTTCCAGGTCCAGATCTCATCAATAAACCTTCCAGGTCCAGATCTCATCAATAACCCTTCCAGGTCCATATCTCATCAATAACCCTTCCAGGTCCAGATCTCATCAATAATCCTTCCAGGTCCAGATCTCATCAATAACCCTTCCAGGTCCAGATCTCATCAATAAACCTTCCAGGTCCAGATCTCATCAATAAACCTTCCAGGTCCAGATCTCATCAATAACCTTTCCAGGTCCAGATCTCATCAATAAACCTTTCAGGTCCAGATCTCATCAATAAACCTTCCAGGTCCAGATCTCATCAATAAACCTTCCTGGTCCAGATCTCATCAATAAACCTTCCAGGTCCAGATCTCATCAATAAACCTTTCTGGTCCAGATCTCATCAATAACCCTTCCAGGTCCAGATCTCATCAATAAACCTTTCAGGTCCAGATCTCATCAATAAAACTTCCAGGTACAGATCTCATCAATAAACCTTCCAGGTCCAGATCTCATCAATAAACCTTCCTGGTACAGATCTCATCAATAAACCTTCCAGGTCCAGATCTCATCAATAAAACTTCCAGGTACAGATCTCATCAATAAACCTTCCTGGTCCAGATCTCATCAATAACCCTTCCAGGTCCAGATCTCATCAATAAACCTTTCAGGTCCAGATCTCATCAATAAACCTTCCTGGTCCAGATCTCATCAATAACCCTTCCAGGTCCAGATCTCATCAATAACCCTTCCAGGTCCAGATCTCATCAATAAACCTTTCAGGTCCAGATCTCATCAATAACCCTTCCAGGTCCAGATCTCATCAATAACCCTTCCAGGTCCAGATCTCATCAATAAACCTTTCAAGTCCAGATCTCATCAATAAACCTTCCAGGTCCAGATCTCATCAATAAACCTTCCTGGTCCAGATCTCATCAATAACCCTTTCAGGTCCAGATCTCATCAATAAACCTTCCTGGTCCAGATCTCATCAATAAACCTTCCAGGTCCAGATCTCATCAATAAACCTTTCAGGTCCAGATCTCATCAATAAACCTTCCTGGTCCAGATCTCATCAATGACCTTTCAGGTCCAGATCTCATCAATAACCCTTCCAGGTCCAGATCTCATCAATAACCCTTCCAGGTCCAGATCTCATCAATAAACCTTTCAGGTCCAGATCTCATCAATAAACCTTCCAGGTCCAGATCTCATCAATAACCCTTCCAGGTCCAGATCTCATCAATAAACCTTCCTGGTCCAGATCTCATCAATAAACCTTCCAGGTCCAGATCTCATCAATAACCCTTCCAGGTCCAGATCTCATCAATAAACCTTCCTGGTCCAGATCTCATCAATAACCCTTCCAGGTCCAGATCTCATCAATAAACCTTCCAGGTCCAGATCTCATCAATAAACCTTTCAGGTCCAGATCTCATCAATAAACCTTCCAGGTCCAGATCTCATCAAGAAACCTTCCAGGTCCAGATCTCATCAATAACCCTTCCAGGTCCAGATCTCATCAATGAACCTTCCAGGTACAGATATCATCAATAAACCTTCCAGGTCCAGATCTCATCAATAACCCTTCCAGGTCCAGATCTCATCAATGAACCTTCCAGGTACAGATATCATCAATAAACCTTCCAGGTCCAGATCTCATCAATAAACCTTCCAGGTCCAGATCTCATCAATAAACCTTCGAGGTCCAGATCTCATCAATAAACCTTCCAGGTCCAGATCTCATCAATAAACCTTCCTGGTCCAGATCTCATCAATAAACCTTTCAGGTCCAGATCTCATCAATAACCCTTCCAGGTCCAGATCTCATCAATAAACCTTCCAGGTCCAGATCTCATCTATAAACTTTCCAGGTCCAGATCTCATCAATAAACCTTCCAGGTCCAGATCTCATCAATAACCCTTCCAGGTCCAGATCTCATCAATAAACCTTTCAGGTCCAGATCTCATCAATAACCCTTCCAGGTCCAGATCTCATCAATAACCCTTCCTGGTCCAGATCTCATCAATAAACCTTCCTGGTCCAGATCTCATCAATAAACCTTCCAGGTCCAGATCTCATCAATAAACCTTTCAGGTCCAGATCTCATCAATAAACCTTCCAGGTCCAGATCTCATCAATAAACCTTCCAGGTCCAGATCTCATCAATAACCCTTCCAGGTCCAGATCTCATCAATAAACCTTCCAGGTACAGATCTCATCAATAAACCTTCCAGGTCCAGATCTCATCAATAAACCTTCCAGGTACAGATATCATCAATAAACCTTCCAGGTCCAGATCTCATCAATAAACCTTCCAGGTCCAGATCTCATCAATAAACCTTCCAGGTCCAGATCTCATCAATAAACCTTCCTGGTCCAGATCTCATCAATAAACCTTTCAGGTCCAGATCTCATCAATAACCCTTCCAGGTCCAGATCTCATCAATAAACCTTCCAGGTCCAGATCTCATCTATAAACTTTCCAGGTCCAGATCTCATCAATAAACTTTCCAGGTCCAGATCTCATCAATAAACCTTCCAGGTCCAGATCTCATCAATAACCCTTCCAGGTCCAGATCTCATCAATAAACCTTCCAGGTCCAGATATCATCAATAAACCTTCCAGGTCCAGATCTCATCAATAACCCTTCCAGGTCCAGATCTCATCAATAAACCTTCCAGGTCCAGATCTCATCAATAAACCTTCCAGGTCCAGATCTCATCAATAACCCTTTCAGGTCCAGATCTCATCAATAACCCTTCCAGGTCCAGATCTCATCAATAAACCTTCCAGGTCCAGATCTCATCAATAAACCTTTCAGGTCCAGATATCATCAATAAACCTTCCAGGTCCAGATCTCATCAATAAACCTTTCAGGTCCAGATCTCATCAATAAACCTTCCAGGTCCAGATCTCATCAATAAACCTTCCAGGTCCAGATCTCATCAATAAACCTTCCAGGTCCAGATCTCATCAATAAACTTTCCAGGTCCAGATCTCATCAATAAACCTTCCAGGTCCAGATCTCATCAATAAACCTTCCTGGTCCAGATCTCATCAATAACCCTTTCAGGTCCAGATCTCATCAATAAACCTTCCAGGTCCAGATCTCATCAATAACCCTTCCAGGTCCAGATCTCATCTATAAACTTTCCAGGTCCAGATCTCATCAATAACCCTTCCAGGTCCAGATCTCATCAATAAACCTTCCAGGTCCAGATCTCATCAATAACCCTTTCAGGTCCAGATCTCATCTATAAACTTTCCAGGTCCAGATCTCATCAATAAACTTTCCAGGTCCAGATCTCATCAATAAACCTTCCAGGTCCAGATCTCATCAATAAACCTTCCTGGTCCAGATCTCATCAATAACCCTTTCAGGTCCAGATCTCATCAATAAACCTTCCAGGTCCAGATCTCATCAATAACCCTTCCAGGTCCAGATCTCATCAATAAACCTTCCAGGTACAGATCTCATCAATAAACCTTCCAGGTCCAGATCTCATCTATAAACTTTCCAGGTCCAGATCTCATCAATAAACCTTCCAGGTCCAGATCTCATCAATAAACCTTCCAGGTCCAGATCTCATCAATAACCCTTCCAGGTCCAGATCTCATCAATAACCCTTCCAGGTCCAGATCTCATCAATAAACCTTCCAGGTCCAGATCTCATCAATAACTCTTCCAGGTCCAGATCTCATCAATAAACTTTCCAGGTCCAGATCTCATCAATAAACCTTCCAGGTCCAGATCTCATCAATAACCCTTCCAGGTCCAGATCTCATCAATAACCCTTCCAAGTCCAGATCTCATCAATAAACCTTCCAGGTCCAGATCTCATCAATAAACCTTCCAGGTCCAGATCTCATCTATAAACTTTCCAGGTCCAGATCTCATCAATAAACCTTCCAGGTCCAGATCTCATCAATAACTCTTCCAGGTCCAGATCTCATCAATAAACTTTCCAGGTCCAGATCTCATCAATAAACCTTCCAGGTCCAGATCTCATCAATAAACTTTCCAGGTCCAGATCTCATCAATAACCCTTCCAGGTCCAGATCTCATCAATAAACCTTCCAGGTCCAGATCTCATCAATAAACTTTCCAGGTCCAGATCTCATCAATAACCCTTCCAGGTCCAGATCTCATCAATGACCCTTCCTGGTCCAGATCTCATCAATAAACCTTCCAGGTCCAGATCTCATCAATAACCCTTCCAGGTCCAGATCTCATCAATAAACCTTTCAGGTCCAGATATCATCAATAAACCTTCCAGGTCCAGATCTCATCAATAAACCTTCCAGGTCCAGATATCATCAATAAACCTTCCAGGTCCAGATCTCATCAATAAACCTTCCAGGTCCAGATCTCATCAATAACCCTTCCAGGTCCAGATCTCATCAATAAACCTTCCAGGTCCAGATCTCATCAATAACCCTTCCAGGTCCAGATCTCATCAATGAACCTTCCAGGTCCAGATCTCATCAATAACCCTTCCAGGTCCAGATCTCATCAATGAACCTTCCAGGTCCAGATCTCATCAATAACCCTTCCTGGTCCAGATCTCATCAATAAACCTTCCTGGTCCAGATCTCATCAATAACCCTTTCAGGTCCAGATCTCATCAATAAACCTTCCAGGTCCAGATCTCATCAATAACCCTTCCAGGTCAAGATCTCATCAATAAACCTTCCAGGTCCAGATCTCATCAATAAACCTTCCAGGTCCAGATCTCATCTATAAACTTTCCAGGTCCAGATCTCATCAATAAACCTTCCAGGTCCAGATCTCATCAATAACTCTTCCAGGTCCAGATCTCATCAATAAACTTTCCAGGTCCAGATCTCATCAATAAACCTTCCAGGTCCAGATCTCATCAATAAACCTTCCAGGTCCAGATCTCATCAATAACCCTTCCAGGTCCAGATCTCATCAATAAACTTTCCAGGTCCAGATCTCATCAATAACCCTTCCAGGTCCAGATCTCATCAATAAACCTTCCAGGTCCAGATCTCATCAATAAACTTTCCAGGTCCAGATCTCATCAATAACCCTTCCAGGTCCAGATCTCATCAATGACCCTTCCTGGTCCAGATCTCATCAATAAACCTTCCAGGTCCAGATCTCATCAATAACCCTTCCAGGTCCAGATCTCATCAATAAACCTTCCAGGTCCAGATCTCATCAATAAACCTTCCAGGTCCAGATCTCATCAATAAACCTTCCAGGTCCAGATATCATCAATAAACCTTCCAGGTCCAGATCTCATCAATAAACCTTCCAGGTCCAGATCTCATCAATAACCCTTCCAGGTCCAGATCTCATCAATAAACCTTCCAGGTCCAGATCTCATCAATAACCCTTCCAGGTCCAGATCTCATCAATGAACCTTCCAGGTCCAGATCTCATCAATAACCCTTCCAGGTCCAGATCTCATCAATGAACCTTCCAGGTCCAGATCTCATCAATAACCCTTCCTGGTCCAGATCTCATCAATGAACCTTCCAGGTCCAGATCTCATCAATAAACCTTCCAGGTCCAGATCTCATCAATAACCCTTCCAGGTCCAGATCTCATCAATAAACCTTCCAGGTCCAGATATCATCAATAACCCTTCCAGGTCCAGATCTCATCAATAAACCTTCCAGGTCCAGATATCATCAATAACCCTTTCAGGTCCAGATCTCATCAATAAACCTTCCAGGTCCAGATATCATCAATAACCCTTTCAGGTCCAGATCTCATCAATAAACCTTCCAGGTCCAGATATCATCAATAAACCTTCCAGGTCCAGATCTCATCAATAAACCTTCCAGGTCCAGATATCATCAATAACCCTTCCAGGTCCAGATATCATCAATAAACCTTCCAGGTCCAGATCTCATCAATAAACCTTCCAGGTCCAGATCTCATCAATAAACCTTCCTGGTCCAGATCTCATCAATAAACCTTCCAGGTCCAGATCTCATCAATAAACCTTCCAGGTCCAGATCTCATCAATAACCCTTCCAGGTCCAGATCTCATCAATAAACCTTCCAGGTCCAGATATCATCAATAAACCTTCCAGGTCCAGATCTCATCAATAAACCTTCCAGGTCCAGATATCATCAAAAACCCTTCTAGGTCCAGATCTCATCAATAAACCTTCCAGGTCCAGATCTCATCAATAACCCTTCCTGGTCCAGATATCATCAATAACCCTTCTAGGTCCAGATCTCATCAATAACCCTTCCAGGTCCAGATCTCATCAATAACCCTTCCAGGTCCAGATCTCATCAATAACCCTTTCAGGTCCAGATCTCATCAATAACCCTTTCAGGTCCAGATATCATCAATAACCCTTCCAGGTCCAGATATCATCAATAACCCTTCCAGGTCCAGATATCATCAATAAACCTTCCAGGTCCAGATCTCATCAATAACCCTTTCAGGTCCAGATCTCATCAATAAACCTTTCAGTTCCAGATCTCATCAATAACCCTTCCAGGTCCAGATATCATCAATAAACCTTCCAGGTCCAGATCTCATCAATAACCCTTTCAGGTCCAGATCTCATCAATAAACCTTTCAGTTCCAGATCTCATCAATAACCCTTCCAGGTCCAGATCTCATCTATAAACTTTCCAGGTCCAGATATCATCAATAAACCTTCCTGGTCCAGATATCATCAATAAACCTTCCAGGTCCAGATATCATCAATAAACCTTCCAGGTCCAGATCTCATCAATAAACCTTTCAGGTCCAGATCTCATCAATAACCCTTCCTGGTCCAGATCTCATCAATAAACCTTCCAGGTCCAGATCTCATCAATAAACCTTCCAGGTCCAGATCTCATCAATAAACCTTTCAGGTCCAGATCTCATCAATAAACCTTTCAGTTCCAGATCTCATCAATAACCCTTCCAGGTCCAGATCTCATCTATAAACTTTCCAGGTCCAGATATCATCAATAAACCTTCCTGGTCCAGATATCATCAATAAACCTTCCAGGTCCAGATATCATCAATAAACCTTCCAGGTCCAGATCTCATCAATAAACCTTCCAGGTCCAGATCTCATCAATAAACCTTCCAGGTCCAGATATCATCAATAACTCTTCCAGGTCCAGATATCATCAATAAACCTTCCTGGTCCAGATCTCATCAATAAACCTTCCAGGTCCAGATATCATCAATAACCCTTTCAGGTCCAGATCTCATCAATAAACCTTCCAGGTCCAGATCTCATCAATAAACCTTCCAGGTCCAGATCTCATCTATAAACTTTCCAGGTCCAGATCTCATCAATAACCCTTCCAGGTCCAGATCTCATCAATAAACTTTCCAGGTCCAGATCTCATCAATAACCCTTCCAGGTCCAGATCTCATCAATAACCCTTCCAGGTCCAGATCTCATCAATAAACCTTTCAGGTCCAGATCTCATCAATAACCCTTCCAGGTCCAGATCTCATCAATAAACTTTCCAGGTCCAGATCTCATCAATAAACCTTCCAGGTCCAGATCTCATCAATAACCCTTTCAGGTCCAGATCTCATCAATAAACCTTCCAGGTCCAGATCTCATCAATAAACCTTCCAGGTCCAGATCTCATCTATAAACTTTCCAGGTCCAGATCTCATCAATAAACCTTTCAGGTCCAGATCTCATCAATAACCCTTCCAGGTCCAGATCTCATCAATAAACTTTCCAGGTCCAGATCTCATCAATAAACCTTCCAGGTCCAGATCTCATCAATAACCCTTCCAGGTCCAGATCTCATCAATAACCCTTCCAGGTCCAGATCTCATCAATAAACTTTCCAGGTCCAGATCTCATCAATAACCCTTCCAGGTCCAGATCTCATCAATAAACCTTCCAGGTCCAGATATCATCAATAACCCTTTCAGGTCCAGATCTCATCAATAAACCTTCCAGGTCCAGATCTCATCAATAAACCTTCCAGGTCCAGATCTCATCTATAAACTTTCCAGGTCCAGATCTCATCAATAAACCTTTCAGGTCCAGATCTCATCAATAACCCTTCCAGGTCCAGATCTCATCAATAAACCTTCCAGGTCCAGATATCATCAATAAACCTTCCAGGTCCAGATATCATCAATAAACCTTCCAGGTCCAGATCTCATCAATAAACCTTTCAGGTCCAGATCTCATCAATAACCCTTCCTGGTCCAGATATCATCAATAAACCTTCCAGGTCCAGATCTCATCAATAACCCTTTCAGGTCCAGATCTCATCAATAAACCTTTCAGTTCCAGATCTCATCAATAACCCTTCCAGGTCCAGATCTCATCTATAAACTTTCCAGGTCCAGATATCATCAATAAACCTTCCTGGTCCAGATATCATCAATAAACCTTCCAGGTCCAGATATCATCAATAAACCTTCCAGGTCCAGATCTCATCAATAAACCTTCCAGGTCCAGATCTCATCAATAAACCTTCCAGGTCCAGATATCATCAATAACTCTTCCAGGTCCAGATATCATCAATAAACCTTCCTGGTCCAGATATCATCAATAAACCTTCCAGGTCCAGATATCATCAATAAACCTTCCAGGTCCAGATCTCATCAATAAACCTTCCAGGTCCAGATCTCATCAATAAACCTTCCAGGTCCAGATATCATCAATAACCCTTTCAGGTCCAGATCTCATCAATAAACCTTCCAGGTCCAGATCTCATCAATAAACCTTCCAGGTCCAGATCTCATCTATAAACTTTCCAGGTCCAGATCTCATCAATAACCCTTCCAGGTCCAGATCTCATCAATAAACTTTCCAGGTCCAGATCTCATCAATAACCCTTCCAGGTCCAGATCTCATCAATAACCCTTCCAGGTCCAGATCTCATCAATAAACCTTTCAGGTCCAGATCTCATCAATAACCCTTCCAGGTCCAGATCTCATCAATAAACTTTCCAGGTCCAGATCTCATCAATAAACCTTCCAGGTCCAGATCTCATCAATAACCCTTTCAGGTCCAGATCTCATCAATAAACCTTCCAGGTCCAGATCTCATCAATAAACCTTCCAGGTCCAGATCTCATCTATAAACTTTCCAGGTCCAGATCTCATCAATAAACCTTTCAGGTCCAGATCTCATCAATAACCCTTCCAGGTCCAGATCTCATCAATAAACTTTCCAGGTCCAGATCTCATCAATAAACCTTCCAGGTCCAGATCTCATCAATAACCCTTCCAGGTCCAGATCTCATCAATAAACTTTCCAGGTCCAGATCTCATCAATAACCCTTCCAGGTCCAGATCTCATCAATAAACCTTCCAGGTCCAGATATCATCAATAACCCTTTCAGGTCCAGATCTCATCAATAAACCTTCCAGGTCCAGATCTCATCAATAAACCTTCCAGGTCCAGATCTCATCTATAAACTTTCCAGGTCCAGATCTCATCAATAAACCTTTCAGGTCCAGATCTCATCAATAACCCTTCCAGGTCCAGATCTCGTCAATAAAATTTCCAGGTCCAGATCTCATCAATAAACCTTCCAGGTCCAGATCTCATCAATAACCCTTTCAGGTCCAGATCTCATCAATAAACCTTCCAGGTCCAGATCTCATCAATAAACCTTCCAGGTCCAGATCTCATCTATAAACTTTCCAGGTCCAGATCTCATCAATAAACCTTTCAGGTCGAGATCTCATCAATAAACTTTCCAGGTCCAGATCTCATCAATAAACCTTCCAGGTCCAGATCTCATCAATAACCCTTCCAGGTCCAGATCTCATCAATAACCCTTCCAGGTCCAGATCTCATCAATAAACTTTCCAGGTCCAGATCTCATCAATAACCCTTCCAGGTCCAGATCTCATCAATAAACCTTTCAGGTCCAGATATCATCAATAAACCTTCCAGGTCCAGATCTCATCAATAAACCTTCCAGGTCCAGATATCATCAATAAACCTTCCAGGTCCAGATCTCATCAATAAACCTTCCAGGTCCAGATCTCATCAATAACCCTTCCAGGTCCAGATCTCATCAATAACCCTTCCAGGTCCAGATCTCATCAATAAACCTTCCAGGTCCAGATCTCATCAATAACCCTTCCAGGTCCAGATCTCATCAATAAACCTTCCAGGTCCAGATCTCATCAATAAACCTTCCAGGTCCAGATCTCATCAATAAACCTTCCAGGTCCAGATCTCATCTATAAACTTTCCAGGTCCAGATCTCATCAATAAACCTTCCAGGTCCAGATCTCATCAATAACCCTTCCAGGTCCAGATCTCATCAATAAACCTTCCAGGTCCAGATCTCATCAATAACCCTTCCAGGTCCAGATCTCATCAATAAACCTTCCAGGTCCAGATCTCATCTATAAACCTTCCAGGTCCAGATCTCATCTATAAACCTTCCAGGTCCAGATCTCATCAATAAACCTTCCAGGTCAAGATCTCATCAATAAACCTTCCAGGTCCAGATCTCATCAATAAACCTTCCAGGTCCAGATCTCATCAATAACCCTTCCAGGTCCAGATCTCATCAATAACCCTTCCAGGTCCAGATCTCATCAATAACCCTTCCAGGTCCAGATCTCATCAATAAACCTTCCAGGTCCAGATCTCATCAATAAACCTTCCAGGTCCAGATCTCATCAATAAACCTTCCAGGTCCAGATCTCATCAATAACCCTTTCAGGTCCAGATCTCATCAATAAACTTTCCAGGTCCAGATCTCATCAATAAACCTTCCAGGTCCAGATCTCATCAATAAACCTTCCAGGTCCAGATCTCATCAATAAACCTTCCAGGTCCAGATCTCATCAATAACCCTTCCAGGTCCAGATATCATCAATAAACCTTCCAGGTCCAGATCTCATCAATAAACCTTCCAGGTCCAGATCTCATCAATAAACCTTCCAGGTCCAGATCTCATCAATAAACCTTTCAGGTCCAGATATCATCAATAACCCTTCCAGGTCCAGATCTCATCAATAAACCTTCCAGGTCCAGATATCATCAATAAACCTTCCAGGTCCAGATCTCATCAATAACCCTTCCAGGTCCAGATCTCATCAATAAACCTTTCAGGTCCAGATCTCATCAATAACCCTTCCAGGTCCAGATCTCATCAATAAACCTTCCAGGTCCAGATATCATCAATAAACCTTCCAGGTCCAGATCTCATCAATAAACCTTCCAGGTCCAGATCTCATCAATAAACCTTCCAGGTCCAGATCTCATCAATAAACCTTCCAGGTCCAGATCTCATCAATAACCCTTCCAGGTCCAGATCTCATCAATAAACCTTCCAGGTCCAGATCTCATCAATAACCCTTTCAGGTCCAGATCTCATCAATAACCCTTCCAGGTCCAGATCTCATCAATAAACCTTCCAGGTCCAGATCTCATCTATAAACTTTCCAGGTCCAGATCTCATCAATAAACCTTTCAGGTCCAGATCTCATCAATAACCCTTCCAGGTCCAGATCTCATCAATAAACTTTCCAGGTCCAGATCTCATCAATAAACCTTCCAGGTCCAGATCTCATCAATAACCCTTCCAGGTCCAGATCTCATCAATAACCCTTCCAGGTCCAGATCTCATCAATAACCCTTCCAGGTCCAGATCTCATCAATAAACTTTCCAGGTCCAGATCTCATCAATAACCCTTCCAGGTCCAGATCTCATCAATAAACCTTCCAGGTCCAGATATCATCAATAACCCTTTCAGGTCCAGATCTCATCAATAAACCTTCCAGGTCCAGATCTCATCAATAAACCTTCCAGGTCCAGATCTCATCAATAACCCTTCCAGGTCCAGATCTCATCAATAAACCTTCCAGGTCCAGATATCATCAATAAACCTTCCAGGTCCAGATATCATCAATAAACCTTCCAGGTCCAGATCTCATCAATAAACCTTTCAGGTCCAGATCTCATCAATAACCCTTCCTGGTCCAGATATCATCAATAAACCTTCCAGGTCCAGATCTCATCAATAACCCTTTCAGGTCCAGATCTCATCAATAAACCTTTCAGTTCCAGATCTCATCAATAACCCTTCCAGGTCCAGATCTCATCTATAAACTTTCCAGGTCCAGATATCATCAATAAACCTTCCTGGTCCAGATATCATCAATAAACCTTCCAGGTCCAGATATCATCAATAAACCTTCCAGGTCCAGATCTCATCAATAAACCTTCCAGGTCCAGATCTCATCAATAAACCTTCCAGGTCCAGATATCATCAATAACTCTTCCAGGTCCAGATATCATCAATAAACCTTCCTGGTCCAGATATCATCAATAAACCTTCCAGGTCCAGATATCATCAATAAACCTTCCAGGTCCAGATCTCATCAATAAACCTTCCAGGTCCAGATCTCATCAATAAACCTTCCAGGTCCAGATATCATCAATAACCCTTTCAGGTCCAGATCTCATCAATAAACCTTCCAGGTCCAGATCTCATCAATAAACCTTCCAGGTCCAGATCTCATCTATAAACTTTCCAGGTCCAGATCTCATCAATAACCCTTCCAGGTCCAGATCTCATCAATAAACTTTCCAGGTCCAGATCTCATCAATAACCCTTCCAGGTCCAGATCTCATCAATAACCCTTCCAGGTCCAGATCTCATCAATAAACCTTTCAGGTCCAGATCACATCAATAACCCTTCCAGGTCCAGATCTCATCAATAAACTTTCCAGGTCCAGATCTCATCAATAAACCTTCCAGGTCCAGATCTCATCAATAACCCTTTCAGGTCCAGATCTCATCAATAAACCTTCCAGGTCCAGATCTCATCAATAAACCTTCCAGGTCCAGATCTCATCTATAAACTTTCCAGGTCCAGATCTCATCAATAAACCTTTCAGGTCCAGATCTCATCAATAACCCTTCCAGGTCCAGATCTCATCAATAAACTTTCCAGGTCCAGATCTCATCAATAAACCTTCCAGGTCCAGATCTCATCAATAACCCTTCCAGGTCCAGATCTCATCAATAAACTTTCCAGGTCCAGATCTCATCAATAACCCTTCCAGGTCCAGATCTCATCAATAAACCTTCCAGGTCCAGATATCATCAATAACCCTTTCAGGTCCAGATCTCATCAATAAACCTTCCAGGTCCAGATCTCATCAATAAACCTTCCAGGTCCAGATCTCATCTATAAACTTTCCAGGTCCAGATCTCATCAATAAACCTTTCAGGTCCAGATCTCATCAATAACCCTTCCAGGTCCAGATCTCGTCAATAAAATTTCCAGGTCCAGATCTCATCAATAAACCTTCCAGGTCCAGATCTCATCAATAACCCTTTCAGGTCCAGATCTCATCAATAAACCTTCCAGGTCCAGATCTCATCAATAAACCTTCCAGGTCCAGATCTCATCTATAAACTTTCCAGGTCCAGATCTCATCAATAAACCTTTCAGGTCCAGATCTCATCAATAAACTTTCCAGGTCCAGATCTCATCAATAAACCTTCCAGGTCCAGATCTCATCAATAACCCTTCCAGGTCCAGATCTCATCAATAACCCTTCCAGGTCCAGATCTCATCAATAAACTTTCCAGGTCCAGATCTCATCAATAACCCTTCCAGGTCCAGATCTCATCAATAAACCTTTCAGGTCCAGATATCATCAATAAACCTTCCAGGTCCAGATCTCATCAATAAACCTTCCAGGTCCAGATATCATCAATAAACCTTCCAGGTCCAGATCTCATCAATAAACCTTCCAGGTCCAGATCTCATCAATAACCCTTCCAGGTCCAGATCTCATCAATAACCCTTCCAGGTCCAGATCTCATCAATAAACCTTCCAGGTCCAGATCTCATCAATAACCCTTCCAGGTCCAGATCTCATCAATAACCCTTCCAGGTCCAGATCTCATCTATAAACCTTCCAGGTCCAGATCTCATCAATAAACCTTCCAGGTCAAGATCTCATCAATAAACCTTCCAGGTCCAGATCTCATCAATAAACCTTCCAGGTCCAGATCTCATCAATAACCCTTCCAGGTCCAGATCTCATCAATAACCCTTCCAGGTCCAGATCTCATCAATAACCCTTCCAGGTCCAGATCTCATCAATAAACCTTCCAGGTCCAGATCTCATCAATAAACCTTCCAGGTCCAGATCTCATCAATAAACCTTCCAGGTCCAGATCTCATCAATAACCCTTTCAGGTCCAGATCTCATCAATAAACTTTCCAGGTCCAGATCTCATCAATAAACCTTCCAGGTCCAGATCTCATCAATAAACCTTCCAGGTCCAGATCTCATCAATAAACCTTCCAGGTCCAGATCTCATCAATAATCCTTCCAGGTCCAGATCTCATCAATAACCCTTCCAGGTCCAGATATCATCAATAAACCTTCCAGGTCCAGATCTCATCAATAAACCTTCCAGGTCCAGATCTCATCAATAAACCTTCCAGGTCCAGATCTCATCAATAAACCTTTCAGGTCCAGATATCATCAATAACCCTTCCAGGTCCAGATCTCATCAATAAACCTTCCAGGTCCAGATATCATCAATAAACCTTCCAGGTCCAGATCTCATCAATAACCCTTCCAGGTCCAGATCTCATCAATAAACCTTTCAGGTCCAGATCTCATCAATAACCCTTCCAGGTCCAGATCTCATCAATAAACCTTCCAGGTCCAGATATCATCAATAAACCTTCCAGGTCCAGATCTCATCAATAAACCTTCCAGGTCCAGATCTCATCAATAAACCTTCCAGGTCCAGATCTCATCAATAAACCTTCCAGGTACAGATATCATCAATAAACCTTCCAGGTCCAGATCTCATCAATAAACCTTCCAGGTCCAGATCTCATCAATAAACCTTCGAGGTCCAGATCTCATCAATAAACCTTCCAGGTACAGATATCATCAATAAACCTTCCAGGTCCAGATCTCATCAATAAACCTTCCAGGTCCAGATCTCATCAATAAACCTTCCAGGTCCAGATCTCATCAATAACCCTTCCAGGTCCAGATCTCATCAATAAACCTTCCAGGTCCAGATCTCATCAATAACCCTTCCAGGTCCAGATCTCATCAGTAAAACCATTTTCATTTCTCAGCATAAATCCAGAAAAACAAGAAGAAAAAAAAGACTGCGATGGACACCTGACAATTATTTACATAAAAGCCTTCAGTGTTTTTATTTATTTATTGACAAGCAGCAAGATCATGTTTGTCACCTCAATTTTTCTTTACATTTCAAAGTAGATACAATAGTGAGTATACCGGTTTTATTACAATAGATGTCCTAATTTCAGTACATTTAACAAAGAAAGGAAGAAACACACAACTGCAAACGTGAGAAAAGAAAATGTTTGTTTTTAATGTGTAGCCACCAACGTGTCCGTAATGTCCCCGCTGTCCTCCTTTATCCGGACACGTCCACTCACCGCATCGCTCCAACAGCTAGAGGCATTTCCTTTATGTCGTTTGACGCACGGATGCGTGGCACTGGTGATGTTGTAAACAGCTTAAAATCAGAAAGTGGGAGGAGTCTGAAGGAGGGAGGTGTGGTTGGTGATGTCAGCTGGCCGTCTGACGTGACATGATGACGTTTCTCTTTTTGTCCTGAAGATGGAGGCACTGGTCTCGCTTCAGTCGACAGCGACAGTCCAAGACCTAAACGATGAATGAGTCTCTTTTCTGTTTATGGTTTTTAACCTACATCTGCCGGCCAGTCAGGTGAGAGGGCTCCTCCGTCTACGCCACGTAGCTGTACTCGTCTGCCGACGTCTGGCTCCGCTCGATGTACTGCTTGTCGATGAGCACCTCGATGCACTTCTTGATCATGCTGATGCTGGGGTTGAAGCGGGCTTTGGACTGATGGATGACCTGAAAGCAGAACGAAGTTAGAGAAGAAGAAAGTGGCGACCTGCTGAGGACAACCTCCCGAGACCTGAGCTGCAGTCGGACGCGGCGGCTTCTTCCAGCTTTTCAAAAGAACCAATTAATACAATTTATGTCATTTACATTTATCCACATTCTTGATATTTTGATACATGTTTTGTCGCATTTCTTATTCCACTTTTTACGCCCATTTAATTTTTTTTTCTTCAAAGTTTTATGATAAAATGTTTGTATTTTCTACTTATCTAAATAAAATGATAAAACTAAGACGTGATTTTAACTCTTTAAATTAAGCTTTTTGTAAAATAAAAATAAAATAACTGAAATTCTTCTGTTCTTGTTAGGTTTGTATTTATAATGTATTCAGAATATACATAAATGTTCGCAAAATGTAAAATATTTTCTGTTTGTTTAAGTTTAAGATGAAATTAAATTAAAGCTTGGGTGGGTAATGTTGGGGAGTTAGCAAGATGTGAAAGTGGGCCTTGGCCCCGCCCACATCATGGTCCCTCCCCCTATATAGGCCCCTCCTCCTGCATTGGCTCCTCCCCCTCTGGTTTTGCTCCTTGTGTGATCCGGGGCTTTTTTCTTACCTCCACCAATGAGGTTATGTTCTTACTGACGTTGATCTTTTTGTGTACAAGATAACTCATAAAGTTATGGACAGATTTGAATTAAATTTTCAGGAGTTGTTGGAAATGTGAAAAGGAAGAACTGATTTAATTTTGGTGGTGATCCGGATCACCGTTTGGATCCAGGAACTTTTTAGAGCCTTGGTGGAGGATTACAGAGTGCTTTTCTAGTTCGCAGCTTTTTCCACCAAACTGAGGGGTCTAACTATATTTCTTATTGTACAGAATGTATAGACTACTAGGAACCACTTCACACAGAGGAACATGTCTATGAGCAACATTACCTACTAGAGCTTTAAATAAAATTAAATGAAATAAAACTTCTCCCTACATAAATACAGTAATGTTTGGAAAACCCAGAAAGTTCCTGACATCACACTGTCTGGAGGTTTTTCAGGTAAATATCTTCTAAGTGAAGTTAAATCTTGTTTTATCTAAATGAACTTGAGTCTTCTGGAGTTTGGAGGCCTTTCATCACATTTCTGTGCAGATGAACCTTCATCCTGCGCTCTTCCTCACATGGCAGCCTGGTCCGGCGGGACTCACCTCCTGGATGAGGGTGTTGTGTCGGAGAACCTTCCTGGCCTTCATGATTCTCACTATAGCAGCTTGTAAATACATTTTTCTGTCCTCGTCTACGGCGCTCCTCGTCTGCTCCATCTCCTGAGAGGACGGACACGCAGAGTGGTTCAGATTAAAGCTACCATTACCAGCAGTTAAACAACAGGAAAAGTGTCGGACCTGCGGCGTGTCTTTCTGCATCGATGTTGTGATCTTGAACTTTGTTCTTTTACTGCTGAAACTCATATTTAGTGAAAAAGTCGACTCGGTTTCGATCTCCTCCTGCAGGTGAAGAGAAGACGGTTAGAGACAAGGCGGTGGGAGGCGTGCGCCTGCTGCAGAGGTAAACCACTCACCTTCTGCGAGTCGTGGTTGAGCATCTTGACATCCAGCAGGGACTTGATGGTCTTCTGTAGCTCCTTCTCGTTCATCTGGGTGCCGTCCTGCAGCTCCTTGTAGGACACCGTCTGACTGTTGTTGAAGGCCAGCAAAACAGCCATCTGGTATGTGGTCACCATGGCAACGTAGGGCTTGGACAGGTAGTTCATCTTGACTTCACCTGTGTGGAAGAAAGGAGTCAGATGAAGGAAAAATGGAAACAAATCAAATTATTTCATGCTTCCAGTTCATCTAGAGCACAGGTGTCAAACTCCAGTCCTCGAGGGCCGGTATCCTGAAGGTTTTCGTTGTCTCCATGCTCCAACACAACTGACCAAAACTTAAAAACAGGTTGACAAGAAGCTGCTGGATGCATTTGATTTGAGTCAGCTGCGTTGGTAGAGGGAAACAACAAAAACCTGCCGGATACCGGCCCTCCAGGACTGGAGTTTCTCTCTAGACACCCCTGATCTAGAGAAGATATAAAATGTCAGATTTATCGCCGGTGTAGTCATGGCCCATCAGGACAGTCCGCTAGACTTGGTCCGGTTGGGGACTGGGTCCAACTGTAGGGGGGTGTATCCATGCGGACCGAGATCGTGTTCACGCTGCAGTTTAGTGAAACCAGTCAAACCATTAGAATAATATCTCCCCATTCCCACCAGAGGTGGCGCTGCACTAGTATTTAGCAGAAGAGAGGACATGAAGAAGAAAACTCTGTTTCCTCCACCTGCCAGTTAAACATGGAGACCAAACTATGGCTGTTTTGGGTTTTTATTGTGTCTTATGCAAGTATCCTGCAGAAATCCACTGCAACAATGGACGCAGTATGAACACCAGACGAGGCAGAGGACCCTTAACGCCATCGCTATGGATTTACCCACAATGCAACGCTACGCCACATGCAGGAAGGGACTTGTTTTGTAGTCCGCTTCCTGTATTTGGTCCGCTTGAAACGGGTCGAGACCTGCTTTTGTACCGAGTCCGGTTGTCAGGATTGGTTTGGAGCGTTCACATTTCCCCAAACGAAGCGACTTTCCCAGCAAACGGACTCGGATTCGCATCAGAACGGCAGACGTGTCTGTCGTGATCCCACATTTTCCCATCAGGTCAACAGACCCATCAGAACTGGACCCTCTCTGTGGAACTGGATCCCAGAGGACAGTTCTGCTGCTGGTTCTGGTTCTGATGGATGTGACTATTCAACGTTCTGGTTTTTATGTGGACCGGATTGTTTGACGTGGACTCCAGGTCCAGCTCAGTGTGTCTAACCTGCGCAGAGGTAGTGCAGCCAGGTCAACTTCCTCCCACTGAAGTGCTGATTGTAGAACAACTCGAACTGTAAAGGAAGGCAGAGAGAGACGTTAGGCGGCACCGTGACATCGCCAGGTCATCGTTCAGCGCCGCTCCTCACCATCTGCACGCTCTTCTCCAGTTCTTGAGGGATGGCGAATGTGGACGAAGGGACGTGTGTGAGAGGCCAGGCTCCCGCCTGCAAGACGGGGAGAAGCTCGTCACACACACACAATCCAGCCAACAGACCGCACCGACGAGGCGTTCAGGTCACACACCTGTAATACGTAGATCTGGAAGCTGATCCCCAGGTCCACCACCGTCTCCTGCGTCTTGATGAAATTATTGAACTTGTTGTTGAGGTCGGCGCTGACGCTCATGTCTGTGTACATTCGGTGAAGTTTGCTGGTGAACTCGTAGCCACAAGCTTGCTGGGGGGAGGAAGCAGGACACGGTGCGTTTAGGGGCCGGGGGAATATTCAGTTCAACAAACAAATGTAGAGCTCTAACCACCATCCTGCTTGTCCTGGCATCTCTCTCTCTCTCTCTCTCACACACACACACACACACACACACACACACACACACATAAAGACAGATGCACTGTGTGTGTGTGTGTGTGTGTGTGTGTGTGTGTGTGTGTAGATTTATGGACACGTCTACAATTAGAAAACATTTTAACTTTGATGCTTTATTAGTTTCTGTTAAATTAAAAAAGTCAAATCGTTTTTTCTGATCTGATGTCAGCTCACCGTGTCATGGTGCATTATGGGATGTTTGTGGTGAATGACTCTGCAGGTCGTTTCACAACGTTTACAGCTGCTTAACCTGCAGCTAAATGGAGGAACGTGTCCGCCGCGGTGACCCGTCCCAGATGACTCTTTCTGAGCCTGAATGGAAGGATTTACCTTCAGTTTGTTGATCATGGCTTCTTCTGAATCCATCGACAGCGACAGGCCGTGTATTAACCGCTTTGCCAGCATCCTGGCGTAAAACTGCAGAGAGAAACCGGAGAGGTTAAAGCGGCGGGACTCGTCTGGTCGGGAGAAGTGGCCCCGACGGAGACGCTACCTTCTGGAAGATGTCCTTATCGTCGATGTACTTAAACACCGTGATGAAGCTGGTCAGCTTGTCCTCCACCTCGTTCTCCGTCATTCCCTTTGCAGACTTTTTCAGCAGATTGTCGCAGTATTTCGCCAGCTGCAGAGACACCGAGGGGGAGGGGTCAGGGAGACGTGGCGACATCGTGCACGCGTGTGCATGTGTACACTCACCAGTTCAGGCGCTTTGCAGATGGATTTGGGTTCCCGGAAGTTCACCACAGACGTCAAAGCCTGAAGCAGAAAAAACTCCTTTCAGACGTTTTCATCGAAGTTTCAGTGAAGTCGATCAGTTGTATTGATCTGCAGCGGCTGGATGGGCAGCAGGCGTGTAAAACCACATCGTGACCAGTTTACACCAGTGTGATGGACTGGGAGCATTTCCACTGGAGTCAGGATCTGCTGGTCCATCTGAGACCATTTTGCATGATCAATATATTTCATCCTGATCGATCAGACATTTCCAGGAAAAACAGAATGTTGTCAAAATGTTTCAACATATTTAGTCTCAGCTACACTTTAATACTGATTATAATTTTTTCTTATTATAGATTCATCATTTTACTATAAATACAAATTCATAAATGACATATTATTTTTCCAAACATCAGTTTTATAGATTAGTTTTATATATTCTATAAATTAATTTTATTCATTTCATGTCAATATATTTTTATAATATGATTTTGTTATTTCATTTATTTACATGTTATACATATTTATTTAATATGTCCATGATTTACCGGTCATGCATTATATTTAAAAAAGTTTAGCCATTTGGGAACATTTTTTTGTTATTTAAAAAAATGGAATTAATAATTTGATTGACTTTATGAATAAAATTAATTCCTTCATTGTAATAAAATATATTTTATCATATTTATTGACCTTGATTTTACATTTTTATTTTAATCTTCGTTATATGTCATACAATATTTATATATACATGTGTTTTTAAATATATGCACCGATAAAATAATTTAAATTTTAAATATAAAGTAGACTATTTTATGATAATAAAAAATATAGAAATGTTATTTATTAACAGATTTTGATTATGTTAATTATTTAGATTATACAATATTTGTATTTTTTTTAAAATGTATACATTTGGAAATTATTTTTTGTTTGAAGAATAAAACTGATCAACTGGTTTATGTTAAAATTTATTTTATTAGTTGTATATTTAAATATATCTTATATTTTATCCATTCTTTTAACATTTAATGATATCAGCAATGTATTGAAAAGCAAAGCAGGTTTATTGATCGCATCAGTCCATGTAATCGGCGTGGACTCGCTGATGACGTTCAGCCTCCCCGTACTTCGGACTTAGTGTTTATGTCTTATTCCATCACTGTAATTGTTTATTTTCAGCTTTATCGTAATATTTCTTTTCTCATGTTTATATTTTTAGGTTTTTTATCCGACGGCTGAAACAGCAGAATTTCCAGGTCTTCAGGATCAATAAAGCATTGGATCCTGTTCTTCTGGATTAGCTGAACATCATTTTAATATCCCGTTATGAAATCGTCTCAGCAGGAATCCCTTCAGGCCTGCAGAGTAACGAACAACGTGGAGGGAAACTGTCGCACAAGACAAACGCCTCCAGCTGAAGCGCCGTGTTGATGCAGGGAAAACTCTCCCGTTACGACGAATATTATTATTATTCAGGTGAAGCCCAGCAGGACTGAATGCTGCAGCACATCTGCAGGACTTGCAGCTTGTGGATGTTCTGGTGCAGCAGAGCCACAAACCTCCCTGTGGATCTGGATCCAGCTCTCAGGACGGTGCCTACCTTATCCAGCGCGCTCATGAAGTGCTGATCTCCGTTTAGGACTGTGTTTATGAGCTGAACGAATTTACTGTGAACCTCCAGAATGGACTCCACGAACAGGGTGGGCATCTGCAGGAGCGTGAGAAGAGAGCGGGCGTTAGCGCAGCACGCTGCTGACAGCAGACTCTTTCTGCGCTGCAGAGAAACAAACCCACGTTTTCCTGAGACAGGTTGCTGGTCCCTCGGATGCCCTCGTTGTGGATGTGGACCTGCAGCTCCTGGATCATGTGAGGCAGCCCGTTGGCCACGGCCCTCAGCAGGGTGTACATGTTGGCCATGTCTGGAGGAAACAACACGCGTGTTGGATTGGTTAACGGTCTCACACCAGCAGGTCCGGCAACATGCATGATCAACACTGTGGCATCAGAGGTCTGGACTGGACCAATGGAGGTCTAGATAGGACCAATGGAGGTCTAGACTGGACCAATGGAGGTCTGGACTGGACCAATGGTCTGCTGTCTGGACGATGCCAACGTGTCTGAGCAACGAGATCAATCCTGGGGTTCCCCATGGTTCCATCCTAGAACCGCTTCATTCTGTATCCTGTACCAGCAGCTGACATCGCTCTGATGACAGGAGTGTGACTGGGATGACGCGTGACTGCGATGACGCGTGACTGCGATGACGCGTGACTGCGATGACGCGTGACTGGGATGACGCGTGACTGCGATGACTCGTGACTGCGATGACGCGTGACTGCGATGACGCGTGACTGCGATGACGCGTGACTGCGATGACGCGTGACTGCGATGACGCGTGACTGCGATGACGCGTGACTGGGATGACGCGCGACTGCGATGACGCGCGACTGGGATGACGCGCGACTGGGATGACGCGCGACTGGGATGACGCGCGACTGCGATGACGCGCGACTGGGATGACTCGCGACTGGGATGACGCGCGACTGGGATGACGCGCGACTGGGATGACGCGCGACTGGGATGACGCGCGACTGGGATGACGCGCGACTGGGATGACGCGCGACTGGGATGACGCGCGACTGGGATGACGCGTGACTGGGATGACTCGCGACTGGGATGACGCGCGACTGCGATGACGCGCGACTGGGATGACGCGCGACTGGGATGACGCGCGACTGGGATGACGCGCGACTGGGATGACGCGCGACTGGGATGACGCGCGACTGGGATGACGCGCGACTGGGATGACGCGCGACTGGGATGACGCGCGACTGGGATGACGCGCGACTGGGATGACGCGCGACTGGGATGACGCGCGACTGGGATGACGCGCGACTGGGATGACGCGCGACTGGGATGACGCGCGACTGGGATGACGCGCGACTGCGATGACGCGCGACTGGGATGACGCGCGACTGGGATGACGCGCGACTGGGATGACGCGCGACTGGGATGACGCGCGACTGGGATGACGCGCGACTGGGATGACGCGCGACTGGGATGACGCGCGACTGGGATGACGCGCGACTGGGATGACGCGTGACTGGGATGACTCGCGACTGGGATGACGCGCGACTGCGATGACGCGCGACTGGGATGACGCGCGACTGGGATGACGCGCGACTGGGATGACGCGCGACTGGGATGACGCGCGACTGGGATGACGCGCGACTGGGATGACGCGCGACTGGGATGACGCGCGACTGGGATGACGCGCGACTGGGATGACGCGCGACTGGGATGACGCGCGACTGGGATGACGCGCGACTGCGATGACGCGTGACTGGGATGACGCGCGACTGGGATGACGCGCGACTGCGATGACGCGCGACTGCGATGACGCGTGACTGCGATGACGCGTGACTGGGATGACGCGTGACTGCGATGACTCGTGACTGGGATGACGCGTGACTGCGATGACGCGTGACTGCGATGACGCGTGACTGCGATGACGCGTGACTGCGATGACGCGTGACTGCGATGACGCGTGACTGCGATGACGCGCGACTGGGATGACGCGCGACTGCGATGACGCGCGACTGGGATGACGCGCGACTGGGATGACGCGCGACTGCGATGACGCGCGACTGGGATGACTCGCGACTGGGATGACGCGCGACTGGGATGACGCGCGACTGGGATGACGCGCGACTGGGATGACGCGCGACTGGGATGACGCGCGACTGGGATGACGCGCGACTGGGATGACGCGCGACTGGGATGACGCGTGACTGGGATGACTCGCGACTGGGATGACGCGCGACTGCGATGACGCGCGACTGGGATGACGCGCGACTGGGATGACGCGCGACTGGGATGACGCGCGACTGGGATGACGCGCGACTGGGATGACGCGCGACTGGGATGACGCGCGACTGGGATGACGCGCGACTGGGATGACGCGCGACTGGGATGACGCGCGACTGGGATGACGCGCGACTGGGATGACGCGCGACTGCGATGACGCGTGACTGGGATGACGCGCGACTGGGATGACGCGCGACTGCGATGACGCGCGACTGCGATGACGCGCGACTGGGATGACTCGCGACTGGGATGACGCGCGACTGGGATGACGCGCGACTGGGATGACGCGCGACTGGGATGACGCGCGACTGGGATGACGCGCGACTGGGATGACGCGCGACTGGGATGACGCGCGACTGGGATGACGCGTGACTGGGATGACTCGCGACTGGGATGACGCGCGACTGCGATGACGCGCGACTGGGATGACGCGCGACTGGGATGACGCGCGACTGGGATGACGCGCGACTGGGATGACGCGCGACTGGGATGACGCGCGACTGGGATGACGCGCGACTGGGATGACGCGCGACTGGGATGACGCGCGACTGGGATGACGCGCGACTGGGATGACGCGCGACTGGGATGACGCGCGACTGCGATGACGCGCGACTGCGATGACGCGCGACTGGGATGACGCGTGACTGGGATGACGCGTGACTGGGATGACGCGTGACTGGGATGACGCGTGACTGGGATGACGCGTGACTGGGATGACGCGTGACTGGGATGACGCGTGACTGGGATGATGTGTGACTTTCTCTGAAAGTGAAGAAGAGCGACGTGATCTGACCATCTGTCTTCTCCTGCCGGATGATGCTCTGACACTCCCCGTGCAGGAACTGCAGATGATCCGCCACCATCCTCTGCTGGCATTCGTGAATGACTTTGGCGTAGGAGCTGGGGTGCAGGTACTTCCGACATCGCACCTCTTCGTCTTTCAACCGCGCCAGAACCTGGGAGACGGACAGAACCGAGGCGGCGTGAGACACATGGAACCTGCCTGAACTCAAAACATGTTTACAGGAATTACAGATCTCTGCCTCGAAGCGAGTCATTACTGGTGCATACTGGGACATACTGGTGCATACTGGGACATACTGGTGCATACTGGGACATACTGGTGCATACTGGGACATACTGGGACATACTGGGACATACTGGTGCATACTGGTGCATACTGGGACATACTGGTGCATACTGGTGCATACTGGTGCATACTGGTGCATACTGGGACATACTGGGACATACTGGGACATACTGGTGCATACTGGTGCATACTGGTGCATACTGGGACATACTGGTGCATACTGGTGTATACTGGGACATACTGGGACATACTGGTGCATACTGGTGCATACTGGGACATAGTGGGACATAGTGGGGCATACTGGGACATACTGGGGCATTCTGGGGCATACTGGGACATACTGGGACATACCGGGGCATACTGGGGCATACTGGGACATACCAGGGCATACTGGGGCATACTGGGACATAGTGGGACATGGTGGGACATACTGGGACATACCGGGGCATACTGGGGCATACTGGGGCATACTGGGGCATAGTGGGACATAGTGGGACATGGTGGGACATGGTGGGACATACTGGGACATACCGGGGCATACTGGTTCTGTCTACTGGTTTATTTATGTGTTATTGTTGGTGTTTTATGACCTCCACTAACAAGTTGACACATCATCAGCAGAGAACTTTAGATTTGTTTCGACATGCGGCAGGTAAGCCACGAGGCACAGTCGGCCATCTTTAAGCTACAGCTGCCTGTCAGGGACACATAGCAGCAACGTCGAGTATGTAAAGATCAGCGAGAGATGTTTACTACAGTACAGGGTGGAAATCCGTTCAGGTGTCTTTTCCAGCAGCATGTGACCGCTACACCTGCAGCTCGCCTCCCCCAGGTGGACGGAGCTCAGCTTGCAGCGTTCTCCTCCACCAGTTAGTCAACTTCGCTGCCTAAAGCAGCCAAAGCGAACTTTTTCACTGGGTTTCGTTGGGCAAGGTGGCTTGTTTGTTTAGTTAGTTGATCTACTGTCTCAGCCAGACCTGCTGTCTTAGCAGTACCGATCCGCTGAGATCAGTAGCTTTATAAGTCACAGTAAATGGTTTTTTGTCCCAAAATGCAGCGACTAAAGCCTTCCCTCCGGCTTTTAGTCCGGCTTCACTGCCTCGATGAAAGCTACAGAAAACACGTAAGCATACCCTGTGTGTGTGTGTGTGTGTGTGTGTGTGTGTGTGTGTGTCTGTATGTGTAGCGTGGAACTTACTGGGAATGTGTCAACAAGTCGTCTCCGTGCCATGAACGTGTTCTGCTTGTGCACTAAACCAATCAGCTGATTCAGTGTCTGAGCAGAAGCAACACGGAGAATGGAGACGACTTGTTGATCACCATGGTTTCAGCGTTAGATGGGAGTAATTCTTACAGAGTCCCTTTAACCTTCATCGCAGTGGAGAAAAATGACGATTTGTCCTCATAAAACTGTTTTCTTTTCTCAAACAGAGAAAAAAATCATGCCTACCTGTTTCAAAAGCATATCTCTATTGTTTATTGTTGTAATAAAGAATGAAAAAATGTGTTCATTGTATTTTACATTTATTTCTTGGAAAAAAAAACACAAACAAAAAATTTATTTACAGTTTTTCTTTGGAACTTTTTACTGGTGAAGATCAGGGCTGCATTCTACCAACGTGACTCGATCGTCCTGCTCCATCCCCCTTTGCATCTTTTACTTGGTCTGCATACTGATTAGTCTATCGGACGAACAGAGCGATGATGTCTTCAGGGGAGAATAGCTCAAACTGTTCTCCTTCAGACACATCATTGTCTTCTAAATGTTGCCTTCCAGGTTCACCAACAGGGAAATGTCTTACTTATTTCATGCGCCGGCAGCTGTCGAGCACTTGCAAAAATCGAGTGCATGAATACGCCGGCAGTGTGTTGAAGGTTAAAGCAGGATCCAGACTGAAGTGGTCCAGATATCTGCAACATTTCCACCCGTCCCACTAAACAAACGCCGTCTAGAGCTGCAGAACCGACGTGACCCTTAAAAGTAACAAAACGGTTCACATTTAGCTTTTTATGCATTAGGGCTGGGATGATAGTGATTTGATTCGGATTTTTTGGGTGCCGATTCGATTTAAATTGCGATTCTCACAATTCTTCGATAATGCTGGTTTTTGTATATTAAAAACATTAAAATGTATAAAACTTCTTTTTTTGCTCGTTATTTATCTTGATTTCAATAAGAAAAAAACAACCCAGCAGCCAGACCATCATTCTACTGCTGGAATGCCCAAGAAGACAAGTTAAATAAAAGGTTAATAAAAATGACAAAATCTTTTTAAAATGGATTATTTTTATTTATTTGAAAAAAAAAAAAAAAAAAATATATATATATATATATATATATATAAATATATCTATATACACACATATATGTACATATATATATATATATATATATATATACTTTTTTTTTTATTATTTTTTTAACAAAGAAAATAGATTTTAAAATTGTGAAGCAAAAAATCTGATTTTTGATTTTATGATTCGATTTTCCCGCCCCTACTATGCAGTCACCTGACTTTAATGTCCCTCTGTTACGGGGCGTTACCATTGCAATGCGTTAACCAGCTGGTTCAGATCAGCCGTCTTTTAACAGGTGGATGAGAGAAACGCGCTGCAGCCTGACAGTGGTTGTTTGGTATAAAACGTACATCCAGACCGACATAAAATAGTTCCTATATAAGCGGTAAAAGCAGATTAAACAACTCGGAACCGTGCATTAGACGGTTATAATGCACGACACGGAGTCTAGAACACCACGACGCGCAGCGTTGTTTTAAAATACTGGATAATGGTGTAAAATAATCCAGATCTCAATTTCAGTCAAAATAATCGTGATTATTATTTTTGTCATAATCGAGCAGCCCTAACTGATACATGTCATATTTTCTGAAACGGTTTTTCCACGATCTTGTATCCCGCCTTTAATTATTTTAATAAATATTTATTGATGAATCACAGTGGAATCTGCTGCATGGCAATGAAGCGGGTAAATAGAGTGACTTTCACTCTGACTTTCTTCTTGATTGAACTGTTGATGCATTTGTGTTTTTGTGTAAAATAAATATCAATAAATAAATCAGATCAGTAACGTGTTATTTTCACTACAAGGGCAGAGTAGAGACCCGGTCGATGTGTTGTTGCATCAACACTGAACAGAAGCTGGAATTTAACACAATAAAACAGAAAATTCCCAGTTGAGGCATAAAGGAAACGGTAATGTCCTTCAGAATGAGCAGGTATGAACCCTCCTTCGTGCTTCCATCTGGCCTACCTTCTCCATGTACTGCGAGCAGTTGGACTCCTGGAGCAGGTTGGAGGCTTCCTGCTTGTAATACTCTCCTGTTTTTATCAGAAAAGGTCCTTCAAAGATTTCCTGATAAAACTGAAAGACAGAAACGCAGCATTTGGTGGGTCTGTCTGCAACACCAACACTGGGACGTTAATGGAAGTCTCACCTTTAATGGAAACTTCTTATAGTAGTGTTCAACATGAACAAAGGAGTTGATGACCTCGTGGATTACCTTCTGGTTGGGGTTCTCGCCGCAACGATCGCTGTGGACATGATAAGACATGATGGAGTCATCTGTTTCAACGCGACAGACATGTTTTTGTTTTCTTATCTCAGTTTTGGCATCTTAGCTGCTGCAGACAGACGTCACGTCACCTCGGTGTTTATTCTTTTAGGAAATAGTCTGCTAACTCGCTAGCTATCATGACTAGGTCTGTGTTTCATCACCAATGTCCTCAATCAATTCAATATTGATTCATTTATAGATTTTTATAGATATTCATTGAAGACCAACCTTTGTAGCATATCAAAAACATTCATAGATAACTATGTTATCATGGTTTTAGATGCTGTGTGAAAGCACACGGTATTAGCATTAGCTGCTAATGTGAGAGCCTACGGTCTTAGCTTTAGATGCTAATGTGAGAGCCCACGGTATTACCATTAGCTGCTAATGTGAGAGCCCATGGTATTACCATTAGCTGCTAATGTGAGAGCCCACGGTCATAGCTTTAGATGCTAATGTGAGAGCCTATGGTCTTAGCATTAGATGCTAATGTTAGATCCTATGGTCTTAGCATTAGATGCTAACGTGAGAGCCTATGGTCTTGGCCTTAGCTGCTAATGTGAGAGCCTACAGTCTTAGCATTAGCTGCTAATGTTAGATCCTATGGTCTTAGTGTTAGATGCTAATGTGAGAGCCTATAGTCTCAGCCTTTGCTGCTAATGTGAGAGCCTACAGTCTTAGCATTAGCTGCTAATGTGAGAGCCTATGGTCTTAGTGTTAGATGCTAATGTAAGAGCCCATGGTCTTAGTATTAGATGCTAATGTGAGAGCCAATGGTCTTAGCGTTAGCTGCTAATGTGAGAGCCTACAGTCTTAGCATGAGATGCTAATGTGAGAGCCCACAGTCTAAGTGTTAGATGCTAATGTGAGAGCCTATGTTCTTAGCGTTAGCTGCTAATGTGAGAACCTACAGTCAGAGTGTTAGCTACTAATGTGAGAGTCTACAGGCAGAATGTTAGCTGCTAATAGGAGAGCCCACGGTCTTAACGTTACATGTAAATGTGAGAGCTCACGATCTCAGTGTTAGCAGCTAATGTGTCAGCCCATGGTCTTTGCATTAGCTGCTAACGTAAGAGCCTTTGATGTCAGCATTAGCTGCTAACGTGAGAGCCCACCATGTCAGCGTTAGCTGCTACCGTGACGTAAAGAGCTGCTAAGTAGTCTAAGGAGAATCTCATGGTGAATGAAAACATCTGAATGTGGATTTATCTGAGAGAAACGCTGATTTGGGGCTTGTAGGTGCAATGTCTCACGTGTGAATACAATCCATCTAACACGGCTTTATCCCTTCATTCATGACGTTTCTGACAGTTTTCTGGCCTTACACTTAAGAGTAAACATGATGAAACTGAACATGTCTCAAACTAAAAAGCAGACCTAAATAAACCATCCGTTTTCTCGTGTAAACTGTGTGAAACATACTTTTTTATTTCATTTAGCAACATCCGGATCAGTACAGCCTGAAGGGGTTCAATCATCAGCTTCCTCCACATATCCAGCGCTAACTGCAACCACACATGAAAACACAGAAAATGAGTCAGGTGGAGAAAAATCCTCTTCTGTGACAGGAAACAATGTGTGGACATGGATGAAACGGTGTTTAGACCGCCGTGTACCTCTCCGATCTCCATTAGCGGCTCATTCATGTCCACTCCGCCGTAGCCATACTGCAGATCAGCTTCTGATAGTTTGTTCTTCTTAATGAACTGTGTGTTTAGATAACTGGATGACAAGAGGGGACAGGTGAAGATGTCAAGTGTTTTACAAGATAATAAAAATTGATCTAAATCCTGGATACCACCATCCAAAACAGGAACAACATTCTGGATACTACCATCCAGAACAGGAACAACATTCTGAATACTACCATCCAGAACAGGAACAATGTTCTGGATACTACCATCCAGAACAGGAACTATGTTCTGGATACTACCATCCAGAACAGGAACAATGTTCTGGATACAACCATCCATAACAGGAACAACATTCTGAATACTACCATCCAGAACAGGAACTATGTTCTGGATACTACCATCCAGAACAGGAACTATGTTCTGGATACTACCATCCAGAACAGGAACAATGTTCTGGATACAACCATCCATAACAGGAACAACATTCTGGATACTACCATCCAGTACAGGAACAACATTCTGGATACTACCATCCAGTACAGGAACAACATTCTGGATACTACCATCCAGTACAGGAACAACATTCTGGATACTACCATTCAGAACAGGAACAATGTTCTGGATACTACCATCCAGAACAGGAACAATGTTCTGGATACTACCATCCAGAACAGGAACAACATTCTGGATACTACCATCCAGAACAGGAACAATGTTCTGGATACTACCATCCAGAACAGGAACAACATTCTGGATACTACCATCCAGAACAGGAACAACATTCTGGATACTACCATCCAGAACAGGAACAACATTCTGGATACTACCATTCAGAACAGGAACAATGTTCTGGATACTACCATCCAGAACAGGAACAATGTTCTGGATACTACCATCCAGAACAGGGACAACATTCTGGATACTACCATCCAGAACAGGAACAACATCCTGGATACTACCATCCAGTACAGGAACAACATTCTGGATACTACCATCCAGAACAGGAACAACATCCTGGATACTACCATCCAGAACAGGAACAACATTCTGGATACTACCATCCAGAACAGGAACAACATTCTGGATACTACCATCCAGAACAGGAACAACATTCTGGATACTACCATTCAGAACAGGAACAATGTTCTGGATACTACCATCCAGAACAGGAACAATGTTCTGGATACTACCATCCAGAACAGGGACAACATTCTGGATACTACCATTCAGAACAGGAAATATGTTCTGGATGCTACCATCCAGAACAGGAACAACATTCTGGAAACTACCATCCAGGACAGGAACAACATTCTGGATACTACCATTCAGAACAGGAATATGTTCTGGATACTACCATCCAGAACAGGAACAACATTCTGGATACTACCATCCAGTACAGGAACAACATTCTGGATACTACCATCCAGAACAGGAACAACATTCTGGATACTACCATCCAGAACAGGAGTAACATTCTGGATACTACCACCCAGAACAGGAACAATGTTCTGGATACTACCATCCAGAACAGGAACTATGTTCTGGATACTACCATCCAGAACAGGAACAACATTCTGGAAACTACCATCCAGGACAGGAACAACATTCTGGATACTACCATCCAGAACAGGAACTATGTTCTGGATACTACCATCCAGAACAGGAACAACATTCTGGATACTACCATTCAGAACAGGAATATGTTCTGGATACTACCATCCAGGACAGGAACAACATTCTGGATACTACCATCCAGAACAGGAACAACATTCTGGATACTACCATTCAGAACAGGAATATGTTCTGGATACTACCATCCAGAAAAGGAACAACATTCTGGATACTACCATCCAGAACCGTAGCAACGTTCTGAAGAGAACAAACATGCAATACACACTGCAATATATCCAAGACACTGTGGACTCATTATCAATGGATCTGGAATCTGATATGGATCCATATGATGGATGTCGGACCAGAACATCGGCTGCTGGATGGACGCCTGACCTCACTGAGTTTTTATAGTTTCTAATTCATTAAACCAACAGCAGAAACAAACCAGATCTGAGAACAATTATTCTTCATTATGAGGACTTCCTACTGAAAGCAGCTGGACCTAAAATCAACCAACTTTTATTCTTCAACAAGCAAACTGAGCAAACAGCAGGATAACTTCCAGCCGGCTATGCAGCCATGACGCGTGGCCTGATTTCTCTGTTTCACTTCAAACACAACATGATGACGTTTTAAACAACCGTTGATGTGAAACAACGGAGACTGGAAGTGATTCTGACTGAGACGTCTGGTGGGACTTGGCTGGACCTTCAGTCACCATGGTTTCTGTTTGACACGATGACGTCTAGCACGTATCTCACAAGATCGACCAACAAGTTTCTGTTATATCTGAAGCGATTAGCGCCGTGCTGCTTCACCGAAGACGACACTTTCCATCTCACTCACGGTTACAAATAAGAGGAAGTCTACAGGGAAGTACAAATAAAAATAGATCTTAAAGCTGGTTGGCACGTCACACTCTTCAAGGTTCTGACAAAAAAAGAACAAATGTGCTCTACAGTTAAGGACCCAGACACACCGATCCACCTTCAAACCATCAGATTAGTAAAATTAATGTATGAATAGATAAAGCAGCATGAAGACACTACACATCCTTCAAATAAATTTAAAAATAAAGTAAATTTAAAAGTTATATCCATAAAGTGCAACAAAAACAAGGGTGGCAATGATATTAACTTGAAGCTGAATCAGCAAATTTAGCCTTCAACCTTTTCTTTTATTTTTACTTTTCATCTGCTTGTTTTTCTTTTTTATATAAAAAATACACACAACCAAGAGATCAACTGATAATCCCAGTCAGTTATCAGACGTGATGTTTAAGCCTCAATTGTCAGATTATGAGACTAAAATTATGTAAAATGAATGTATAGCAGCATAAAGACTCATCTCCACGTCTTCCTGCTACTATCTACCTGCTATCCTCACTGCAGCACCTCCACCTCAGCTGCATCCCAAACGTCTTCTTGGCTTTATTCCAGCCATAGAGGATCATTATTTTCCTGCTTTTCTCATCACTTGTTGATCTTTGGCTGCTCCTGATTGGACGTTACTGTCAGTTTAAGCTCTCTGATTGGTGGAAAGTCTGACAGGAAGTGTCTTCATCGTCATTGCTGAGATTTCTTGGCAACATAGTGATGAAAATGTGATAAATAATAGTGTTATCATGGATCACTGATTGTGAATTTCGTGACTGAACTGTAAACCTTCTGGACAGGATATAAACACAGAGTGTCAAGGTTTAATAATGTTACCTGTACAAACAATTCATGTAGCCGGCTCCTTTGCTGTACTCATCCCAGTATCTGTGGTACATCACTAAGACCTTCTCCTCTGACTCCAGAACTTTCTACAGTGCACACAGATCCACAGCAGGTATGAAAAAAGGCATCGGGACAAAATAAAACCAGCATGTTTTCTGCTTGTGTGAGGACTTACCTTGTACAACTGCCTGACATGATTTTCAAGAAAAACCTTAGTCTCTGTGTATAATCTTTCACCCAAAGGTTCTGGGTATGCAACACACAAGGCATAAATGTCACTGGTGTTAAAGTTTAGGATCAATACAACCAATAAATAAAGGAATGACATCATAAAGCTGTGGTATGCATGTCATGCCTAACATGTTCCTATAACAGTGCATGATGGCAATGCTTCCGATTTGCATATTTCTGCAGCAAAATAACCATTAAATAACTCATTTTATAACTGGAAATAAAATCAGGTTAATCACACTACCATGCGTCACTCTGAGACATTACAAAAATCTTAATCTGCAGTTCACTTTTCAGCATTTGGAAGAGGATACGAGAATCTATCGTTCCACGTAGCTCTCTCCACATAGTCGAGCATCACGACAGCCTTGATCGTCGTCAATAACTTGTTCCATGTCTCATCAAAATCCACCACCCGTGGCTTTAAGGACATTGTAGAGCTTCTCTTTCAGCCTGATGGAGTAAAGGAATGCCAGGTTGAGAAAAGGGATTAAAAGAGAGGAAAACACAAGTTTCATCTTTAACAATGCAGCCATGCACCAATCTGTTGGACTTGTTTACAGATAAACAAGGCTGGTGGCAACAAGTGATACAGCAGAGCAATGACAACAAAAGTCAAAGAAAGCTTAGAAAGGTAGAAGAAAGGGCAAAGTGACAAAAAAAAGAAAAGAAATCTGTGATAGAACCAGTTTAAAGCCCAGACCATTTGTTCTTCACATTGTTTGGTGCTTTTATGAGGATGTGAGTAACACAAACCAAGACAGCAAAACAGAGCTGATGGTAACTGAAAATGGTTTGAAGCACAATAAATCTGCTTTCTGACATCTTACACTCAGCAGGAGATTACATGAACAGTGTGTTCAGGTTCATGAAACGCCTGCAGATGTTCATTATAACCCAACACACTCCAACAGGAGCAACAGCAGGATCTTACCACCTCATACTTTTATTTTTATTTGCCTCAACAGACGTAGAATAAACAGAGAATTAAGGCCCTGTGTTGCTTCTCGTCATTTCTCCCAGCTGATTTAACGTCAGAGACAACATTACAACATCATGTCCAGCTTCTCTTTCTAACTGCTTCACCTTGACAAATGCTGCTTTGCCATGGAGACATAGTGATCTTACTGGAAACACATCCCTCCTGCAGTCACAATAAACGCTGCTAAGTAAAGGTTACTGCCCATCCAAATGCCAATCCCAGAATAGGAAGGCGAGCTAAAAGGCTAACTAGCTTCCCGCTAGCATGCTGCTTCTTCCTGTTAAATGAAGCTAGCATGTAGCATGGAGCTAGCCCAGCTAAAGCTAGCCAATGGTCTTCCTAATAGTTTCCCCACATTCACTCTGACAGCTCAGCAAAACATGGCAATGGTGTTCAACAAGGCTGGCTACTTAAGACAAGGGAGGACTTCTTCATTGTGCCTACCTCTATTCAGTATTTACTTGTTATAAAACTCAGGTTTCTCCGCTGTCACAGGCTTTGTTCTTCTTCTGGACAATTCCGACAGGCTGTCGTAAGGCGTTTGGCTGCCCCCCACAGGCAGTAAGTGGAACTGCACCAACGACTAATCCGCTGTTTAGATAGATAGATAGATAGATAGATAGATAGATAGATAGATAGATAGATAGATAGATAGATAGATAGATTTATTTTACAGTTGGCTTTATGAAATGAAATGAAAATACTTTATTAATCCCCAAAGTGAAATTCAATATTGTAGATAATAATTAACTAGAGGAGGTCTTGTTCCGGAGGCTGATTGCTGCTGGCAGGAATGATCTTCTGTATCTTTCAGTCTTACACTGGACCGGAAGAAGCCTCTCACTGAACACACTTTGTTGTTTCATCACTGTGTTGTGGAGAGGGTGTGAAGAATCCTCCATCATCTTCATCAGCTTGTGCAGCATTCTTCTTTGGACAATCAGCTCCAGCGGCTCCAGAGTTACTTCAAGCACAGAAGCAGCTTTCTGGATCAGTTTGTTGATTCTCTTCAAGTCTGGTTCTGATGCTACTACCCCAGCAGATGCTGCAAAGCTGACTGCACTCTCCACAACAGACTTATAGAAGATATGCAACATCTTGGTGCAGACGTTAAACCATCTCAGCTTCCTTAAGAAGTACAGTCTGCTCTGACCTTTCTTGTAGATGTAGTCAGTGTTGCATTTCCAGTCCAGTTTGTTGTCCAGCTGAACTCCAAGATACTTGTATTCCTCCACCACCTCCACCTCCTCTCCCAGGATGGAAACAGTGCTTTGTTTATTCTTCTTCCTCCTGAAGTCAACAATCATCTCTTTTGTTTTGCTGCTATTTAATATGAGATGATTGTCACCGCACCATTTAACAAACTGACTGACCAGTTCTCTGTACTCTGCTTCTTGTCCATCCCTGATACACCCCACAACTGCAGAGTCATCAGAGTATTTCTGCAGATGACAGGACTCAGAGTTGTACTGGAAGTCTGAGGTGTACAGAGTGAAGAGGAATGGCCAGAGTACAGTTCCTTGTGGTGCACCAGTGCTGCTGACCTCCATCTCAGACACACAACCTTTCAGTCTCACAAACTGGGGTCTGTTTGTGAGGTAGTCATAGATCCAGGTGGTTGTGGAGGTATCCACCTGGAATTTATGGAGCTTCTCACATAACAAAGCAGGCTGAATGGTATTAAAAGCACTGAGAAATGAAAGAACATGACCCTCAGAGTGCTGCCTGAATGGTCCAGATGAGAGTGTGCTCTCTGGAGCAGGTATATGATGGCATCTTCAACCCCAAGTCCATTACGATATGCAAACTGGAATGGGTCCTGAAAGGTGTTTACTTGCTTGTTGAGGTGAGCCAAGAGTCTCTCCAGGACTTTCATGATGTGAGATGTCAGGGCAACTGGTCTGTAGTCACTTGGTTCAGCTGGTTGTGTTTTTTAGGCACTGGAACAAGGCAGGAGGTTTTCCACAGCACTGGGACTCTATTTTGTCTCAGACTGGTGTTGAAAAGGTGCTGGAGAATTGGACATAGTTGTTTTGAGCAGGTCTTGAGAACTCTGGGACTGACACCATCTGGACCTGCAGCCTTGTTCTGGTTCAGTTTCTCAAGTTGCTTATTGAAAGATAAATTAATAATAAATAAAGATAGAGTTTTTACCACAGACTGTACATAAAGAGAGAGTTTTTACCATAGACTGTGTGTAAAGAGAGTTTTTGGTTGTTGTTTTTTTTTTTACCACAGACAGTATATAAAGAGAGTTTTTACCATAGACTGTACATAAAAGACAGTATATAAAGAGAGTTTTTGGTTGTTGTTTTTTTTTTACCACAGACAGTATATAAAGAGAGTTTTTACCATAGACTGTACATAAAAGACAGTTTATATACAATCTATAGTTTTTACCGTGGGGTCTTTGCATGAACGGTTGCTTAGCAACAGGAGAAGCGTCCCAACCAATGAGACTCGCTGGAAGTGAACTGAACGTCCAGCAGATTTTAACGTCTCTGCTAGCATAGCAGCATTAGCTCGTTATAAACACAAGTTTTAACCTTCATTGTGACTCATCGTCATTCATTTCAAGTGAGTATGACAGTATTTTATTTTACTTTATTACCTCAACATTAAATCTCGGCTCTCACATTGTTTAAAAGCGATGTGTGTCGCTGAAAAGGGAGAATATTGGAAGTCAGTTAGCTAAACTGGCTCCAAAAAACTCTGCTAAATATATTAAATATCCATTAATACCAATATTTATATTATTTAATACGTTTAGTTAATAATAACACCGAATAAACAATTAATTTTCCATACCGCTGAGTCCAGTTCAGGGTCGCAAGGGAGGTGGACTCTATCCCAGCGACCATCCATCCAGCAGAGGTGGGTACACCTGCACAGGTCCTGTCCGTCAACGATAGTAGTAGTAGTAATAATAATAATAATAATAATAATAATAATAACAGTAATAATAATAATAACAATAATAATAATAATAATAGTTAAATTGCATTTGACTATGTTTAAGTATATATAGTTTAATTTAATTTAAATTATTATTTATCCCCTAAGAGAAATTGCATTGTTTACATTTATTATTATCATTGTTATTATTATACTATTATTATACTAATATACATATACGTATATATATATATATATATATATATATATATATATATATATATATATATATATATATATATATATATATATGTTAGAGCTGTGACTATATGCTTTTGTCCCGATTCGATTTGATTCTGATTTATTGGGTGCCGATTCGATTTATATTGCGATTCTCACAATTCTTCAATTTTTGCTGATTTTAGTAGATTAAAAACAAAAAAAAATGTATAAAACTTATTTATGCTCATCATTTTTCTTGATTTCTATTAGGAAAAAACAACACAGTAGCCAGACCATCATTCTGCTGCTATAAAGCCCAAGAAGACAAGTATAAAGATCAATAAAAACAATAAAATGACATAAATTTTATAGTAGATTCATTTTCTTTTATTTGGAAAAAAATTAATTTTTTTAACAAAAAAAATCAATTTTAAAATTGTGAAGCAAAAAATCCAGATTTTCAATTTTTCGATTCGATTTTCCCACCCCTAATATATATATGTATTACTTATCATTATTATTATTTTTATTTTTTTTTAAAATTATAATTATTATTATTATTATTATTATTAATAATAATAATAATAAAAATAATAATAATAATAATAATATCGTTTCTGCCCTGTGATGGACTGACGAGCTGTCCAGGGTGTACCCTGCCTTTCACCTAATGACTGCTGGGATCGGCGACTCTTCATTGGACTAAGCGGTTAGGATAATGAATAAATATAGTTTTCCATTTATTAGGGTAATAAAATCAGAAAATGTCTTTTCTTACTGCAGACAAACTGTTTTTATATTTTATGCAAATGAAGGAGTAGACTGCAGCATCCTGCAAGATTTCAACCACACAAATGGTGAAACTGGAGAAGGATCTTCCAAACACTCCAGTAGCCTGTCCAAACGGTGAGTTTATTTTGTTTAAACTGTGACTAAATGAAGCCTAATAAAGAGTTTTATTAATTATCATCCCTGCTGCAGCAGATAAGACACACCTAAGCTCTGCTGGGGATTTATCTTGATTGACTATCGGTTTATTAAGATGATGTGGTCCATAGTTCAGCCTGTCTGAACTGTTACATATGGTTAAATATGCTCACACTAGCTCGGGGCATCAGCATATATGATGATCTGTTAGAGTAATAATATCTGGTTATTTTCTAACAGTCATAAAAAGAAAAATCCATTCATATTAGATGCAGCAAATGAGGCGGAAACATAGTTAATGTCCATTTCTGTACCAGTAAAACCCCATAAACATGATTTTACAAACAGCCGTCACACAAACGACAGAGATAAATGGTTAAATTTTGTCAGATGTTTTTCTGTATTTCATTTTATTTCTGTTTTTTTAATTTTCGTTACTTATCCTTCATTTGAATTTCTTAGTGTTATTAAAACATTTTTGAAAATAATTTTATGTTCCTTCTTTATTTCTCCTTTCATTGTGTTTTTGTATTTATTTTCTACAAATGTCAAAGTTTCAGGTGTTTGTGGTACACCTGAGACTTTCACACGGTGGGTTTTAGAGAACCTGCAAGGTAAATGGTAAAAACTCCTCTCAGCTTCACGTCCTTTCTCGCATCTCTTTACCAGTAAACCAGTGATGACCAGTTAGTATGCCAGTAAAGGTTATTCTGATTGTAATAATCTGTTCTAGTCAGTAAAAATAGATGATTACTGTCTTCCACAAGGTGAAAAGACGGTCTGTGTGGTCCTAATCCAGTCTGAACACGTAGAGCACCATTAGAAATGAGCATTTCTTCACATTTCCTGGTATTTTCTCCTCCTCCCAGCCGGCTCCATGCCAGAACGTCCAGCAGAGATGCTTGCACCGAAGACAGAGGGCGTGAAGTCCGAGTCCATGACCAGCCAAACACTACACCTCCCATCAGGGACCAGTTTCCAGTCTTATCGGCACATGATGAACCATACTGGACCTTTCTGTGTTCCCGGTAAGCATTGTCTTCTCGCCATGACGATGATGACATCTCCATTGTAACCAGACCTCTTCACATGACGGGTCTGACCGTGTGGTAGGTGTCCCAGCCCCGTTTCTGCACGATGTGACTGGACCCTGGTCATCCATGGCGGTGAACGGCATCCAGATGGCGCAACATGCAACGGGAACCCAGCAGCACGGTGCTCTGACCTGGCAGGTCCACCACAACCCACAGATCCCAGCTGTGGTGTCACCAGCAGGTAATTGGTAAATGGTTACTGGTGCTCCAGCTGCTTCTTGGACACCTTCAGAGGCAAAAGCAGCGATGAGCGGAAAACCTCCCACTCACACCAAACCAGCCTCAGTTTGTCAGAAGTATGATGTTTACAGTCTGAGATAAATCCTCCTGAAGAACCAAGCAGGTTCCTGAAGAACCAACTAGGTTCCTGATAAACCAACCATATTCCTGAAGAACCAATTAGGTTTCTAAAGAACCAATGGAGTTCCTAAATAATCAACCAGGTTCCTAAAGAACCAATCAGGTTCCTGAAGAACCAACCAGGTTCCTAAAGAACCAATGGAGTTCCTAAATAACCAACCAGGTTCCTAAAGAACCAATCAGGTTCCTGAAGAACCAATCAGGTTCCAGGAGAACCAACCATGTTCCTGAAGAACCAACCAGGTTCCTGAATAACAAACCATGTTCCTGAAGAACCAACCAGGTTCCTAAAGAACTATTCAGATTACTGAAGAACCAATCAGGTTCTCTGTGATCTAATCAGTGTGAACTTCTTCCCACTCCTTTTTAAACTCCTTTTATAATAAATTATTGAATTGATGAGGCCTGATTATTGTTATTGTTATTTATATTATGAATATAATCTTCCTTAGTATGTATATGTCTGTGTATGTACATATACATGTATAGATATGTCATATGTGCATATATTTTCATTCATTCATTCATTCATTCATTCATTCATTTGAACTAAACTAAACTAAACAAAAGTAAAGTAAACTAAACTAAACTAAATTAAACTAAACTAAACTAAACTAAACTAAACTAAACTAAACTAAACTAAACAAAAGTAAACTAAACTAAACTAAACTAAACTTCGTACATAAACGTCTGAGTTTACGCTTCCTTTTATTGTTTTTTACCAATAAAAATCCAAAAAATAATAAATTATTAGCTAATAAAAAACAAAACCTGATATTGATGCAACAAACTTCATGTCAGCAGAAAAAGGAACCACTTTTTTTTCTAGGAAAATAGGTTTTTATTCAAACCAAACTGTTCCCAAAGTTTCCTGATTCATCCGATTCTTCATCTCAAACAAGGAAAAAAGTCCCAATCTGCAGCTTTACTGTTAAAGCTGCAGATTTCTGCTCGCTGCAGAAAACCTTTACAAGTTCCGTACTGCGCCGCAGATTTCCAGTTCAGCTAAAACGTCTTGCAGAATAGAAACTGTTTACTGGGAAAACTGAGCTTGAGGACCTCCAGTCAGAGCATTTCTCCGTTTGTTGTGACTGTAACCTGCTGGTGTTGTGTGTTTTCAGGCTGTGCAGGTGATCAGACCTGCAGCCAGCTGCCGAACCCCACCTCTGGTGCCCCCCCAGGGGCAACAACCCCCCCCAGCACTCACAGCTCCAAGAAACCTTTCCAGACCGACTTGGAGAAGAGGGCGCTGCGCTTAATGAAGAACAGGTAGATCACATGACATGGAGTCAGTCGAGCTCCAGTAGATTCACACTTTACTTCCCAGTTTGCTGCCAGTAGAATGCCAAAAGTCCCGTTCCTGAGTCCAAACGCGTTGTGTCATCAGGGGATTTCAGCTGTTCGCCATGACAGCTGAAGAGGAGTGAGTTCGTCCACATCCTCTGGAGCTGAACCACCAGATTCCCACCATCATCACCACGTTTTCACCAGATTTAAATGACAGCAAAACGGGATTTTGGCTGTAGTTTCTCGTTTCTTGACAGGAATCCCATCAAAGGTGAAAGTCGGTCACAAATCGCCCTCTGGCTCACTGACCTCTGACCTCTTAGTATACATCTTTTTAAAACAAACAACAGAGAAAAGGAAAACCTTTATAAAATAGCAATAAATAAACAAAAAGAAGGTGCTCAGCATAGAAGAGCATGAAGTTTCCCAGTTTGGCCATTTTTAAACTTCTGTGAAACATTTTGTGTCGTTTCAAGGTTTCCACGCCGGAGGAGATTCAGCCATTTACCGAGATAAAGTTTAGTCTGAATGTTATTCTGTTGTTTTATTTCACTACAACACCAAAATCTGACCTGCTGAACCAGAGAAAACCTGGATCTCTGACGGTTAGCCAAGGTGTTTCCACGGTAACGCCTATGGTCTCTACCAGGGAAGCTGCTCGGCAGTGTCGGAGGAAGAAGAAGGAATACGTCAGATGCCTGGAAAACCGCGTTGCCACGCTGGAGGACGCCAACAAGGCTCTGATGGATGAGCTCAGCGCGTTCAGAGACGCCCACAACGCCAAGTGACTCCTTCCACTGTTACCACAGCAACGCTGGACGGGACTGACTCCTTCCCTGCGTTGGCGCCACCACGGCAGAAAGTCCGGATCCAGGCTGCCGTCATCTGAAGCTTTTATTCTGACAGGACGGCTTCTCATCACAATAAAAGCTGAAAGAAAAATGGGGTTTAAAAGGAGGAAAAATGTTTGTTTTTATTCAACCGACGATCCAGAACAATGAACATTTAGGAACAATCGATCTATTTCACTGTCAGGACACATCTGCTTCCATCTGCTCTTATTATTTATCCATTTCAGACAGTTTTTATCCAGTTTCTATTCCTACTTTACCGTTTCCATTCCTACTTTACTGTTTCTATTCCTACTTTACCGTTTCCATTCCTACTGGACTGTTTCTATTCCTACTTTACAGTTTCCATTCCTACTTTACTGTTTCTATTCCTACTTTACCGTTTCTATTCCTACTTTACTGTTTCTATTCCTACCTTACCGTTTCCATTCCTTCTTTATTGTTTCTATTCCTACTGGACTGTTTCCATTCCTACTGGACTGTTTCTATTCCTACTTTACAGTTTCCATTCCTACTTTACTGTTTCTATTCCTACTTTACCGTTTCTATTCCTACTTTACTGTTTCTATTCCTACCTTACCGTTTCCATTCCTTCTTTATTGTTTCTATTCCTACTGGACTGTTTCCATTCCTACTGGACTGTTTCTATTCCTAATTTACCGTTTCTATTCCTACTTTACTGTTTCTATTCCTACTTTACCGTTTCTATTCCTATTTTACTGTTTCTATTCCTACCTTACCGTTTCCATTCCTTCTTTATTGTTTCTATTCCTACTGGACTGTTTCTATTCCTACTTTACAGTTTCCATTCCTACTTTACTGTTTCTATTCCTACCTTACCGTTTCCATTCCTACTGGACTGTTTCTATTCCTACTTTATCGTTTCTATTCCTACTTTACTGTTTCTATTCCTACTTTACCGTTTCTATTCCTACTTTACTGTTTCTATTCCTACCTTACCGTTTCCATTCCTTCTTTATTGTTTCTATTCCTACTGGACTGTTTCTGTTCCTACTTTACCGTTTCCATTCCTACTGGACTGTTTCTATTCCTACTTTACAGTTTCCATTCCTACTTTACTGTTTCTATTCCTACTTTACCGTTTCCATTCCTTCTTTATTGTTTCCATTCCTACTTTACTGTTTCTATTCCTACTTTACCGTTTCCATTCCTACTGGACTGTTTCTATTCCTACTTTACAGTTTCCATTCCTACTTTACTGTTTCTATTCCTACCTTACCGTTTCCACTCCTACTGGACTGTTTCTATTCCTACTTTACCGTTTCCATTCTTACTGGACTGTTTCTGTTCCTACTTTACCGTTTCTATTCCTACTTTACTGTTTCTATTCCTACCTTACCGTTTCCATTCCTTCTTTATTGTTTCTATTCCTACTTTACTGTTTCTATTCCTACTTTACTGTTTCTATTCCTACCTTACCGTTTCCATTCCTTCTTTATTGTTTCTATTCCTACTTTACTGTTTTTATTCCTACTTTACTGTTTCCATTCCTACTTTACTGTTTCTATTCTTACTTTACTGTTTCCATTTCTACTTCACTGTTTCTATTCCTGCTTTACTGTTTCTATTCCTACTTTACTGTTTCCATTCCTACTTTACTGTTTCTATTCCTACCTTACCGTTTCCATTCCTTCTTTATTGTTTCTATTCCTACTTTACTGTTTCTATTCCTACTTTACCGTTTCCATTCCTACTGGACTGTTTCTATTCCTACTTTACCGTTTCTATTCCTACTTTACTGTTTCTATTCCTACCTTACCGTTTCCATTCCTTCTTTATTGTTTCTATTCCTACTTTACTGTTTCTATTCCTACTGGACTGTTTCTATTCCTACCTTACCGTTTCCATTCCTTCTTTATTGTTTCTATTCCTACTTTACTGTTTTTATTCCTACTTTACTGTTTCCATTCCTACTTTACTGTTTCTATTCTTACTTTACTGTTTCCATTTCTACTTCACTGTTTTTATTCCTACTTTACTGTTTCTATTCTTACTGTACTGTTTCTATTCATATTTTACTGTTTCTATTCCTACTTTACTGTTTCTATTCCTGCTTTACTGTTTCCATTCCTACTGTACTGTTTATATTCATAATTTACTGTTTCTATTCCTACTTTACTGTTTCCATTCCTACTTTACTGTTTCTATTCCTACTTTACCATTTCCATTTCTACTTTACCATTTCCATTCCTACTTTACCGTTTCCATTCCTACTTTACTGTTTCTATTCCTACTTTACCGTTTCCATTCCTACTTTACTTTTTTTATTCTTACTGTACTGTTTCTATTCTTCTTTACTGTTTCCATTCCTACTGTACTGTTTTTATTCCTACTTTACCATTTCCATTCCTACTTTACCGTTTCCATTCCTACTTTACTGTTTTTATTCCTACTTTACCGTTTCCATTCCTACTTTACCGTTTCCATTCCTACTTTACTTTTTTTATTCTTACTGTACTGTTTCTATTCTTCTTTACTGTTTCCATTCCTACAGTACTGTTTCTATTCCTACTTTACCATTTCCATTCCTACTTTACCGTTTCCATTCCTACTTTACTGTTTTTATTCCTACTTTACCGTTTCCATTCCTACTTTACCGTTTCCATTCCTACTTTACTGTTTTTATTCCTACTTTACCATTTCCATTCCTACTTTACTTTTTTTTATTCTTACTGTACTGTTTCTATTCTTCTTTACTGTTTCCATTCCATCCATCCATCCATCTTCTGCCGCTTATCCGGGGTCGGGTCGCGGGGGCAGCAGCCTAAGCAGGGAAGCCCAGACTTCCCTCTCCCCAGCCACATTTGCCAACTCTGCGGGGGGGATCCCGAGGCGTTCCCAGGCCAGCCGAGAGATATAATCCCTCCAGCATGTCCTGGGTCTTCCCCGGGGTCTCCTCCCAGTGGGACGTGCCTGGAACACCTCACCAGGGAGGTCCAGGAGGCATCCTGACCAGATGCCCGAGCCACCTCAACTGGTTCCTCTCGATGCGAAGGAGCAGCGGCTCTACTCTGAGCCCCTCCCGGATGACCGAGCTCCTCACCCTATCTCTAAGGGAGAGCCCAGCCACCCTGCGGAGGAAACTCATTTCAGCCGCCTGTATACGAGATCTCATTCTTTCGGTCACGACCCACAGCTCATGACCATAGGTGAGGGTAGGAATGTAGATCGACTGGTAAATCGAGAGCTTCACCTTCTGGCTCAGCTCCTTCTTCACCACGACAGACCGGCGCAGAGCCCGCATTACTGCAGACGCCGCACCGATCCGTCTGTCGATCTCGCGCTCCATCCTTCCCTCACTTGTGAACAAGACCCCGAGATATTTAAACTCCTCCACTTGAGGCAGGACCTGACTCCCGACCCGGAGAGGGCAATCCACCCTATTCCGGCTGAGGACTATGGTCTCAGATTTTGAGGTGCTGATTCTCATCCCAGCCGCTTCACACTCGGCCGCGAATCGTTCAAGCGAGAACTGGAGATCACGACCAGATGAAGCCAACAGGACCACGTCATCCGCAAAAAGCAGGGACCCAATCCTGAGGCCACCAAGTCGGATCCCCTCAACACCTCGGCTGCGCCTAGAAATTCTGTCCATATAAGTTATGAACAGAATCGGTGATAAAGGGCAGCCTTGGCGGAGTCCAACCCTCACCGGAAACGGATCCGACTTACTACCGGCAATGCGGACCAAGCTCTGACACCTGTCGTACAGGGACCGGACAGCTCGTACAAGGGGGTCCGGTACCCCATACTCCCGGAGTACCCCCCACAGGAGCCCCCGGGGGACACGGTCGAATGCCTTCTCCAGGTCCACAAAGCACATGTAGACTGGTTGGGCAAACTCCCATGCCCCCTCCAGGACCCCAGAGAGGGTATAGAGCTGGTCCACTGTTCCGCGACCAGGACGAAAACCACACTGCTCCTCCTCAATCCGGGATTCGACTATCCGGCGGACCCTCCTCTCCAGGACCCCTGAATAGACCTTACCAGGGAGGCTGAGGAGTGTGATTCCCCTGTAATTGGAACACACCCTCCGGTCCCCCTTCTTAAAAAGGGGGACCACCACCCAGGTCTGCCAATCCAGCGGTACTGCCCCCGATGTCCACGCGATGCTGCAGAGGCGTGTCAGCCAGGACAGCCCCATAGCATCCAGAGCCTTAAGGAACTCCGGGCGGATCTCATCCACCCCCGGGGCCTTGCTGCCAAGGAGCTTTTTGACCACCTCAGCTACTTCAGCCCCAGAGATAGGAGAGTCCACCCCTGAGTCCACCAGCTCTGCTCCCTCATGGGAAGACGTGTTGGTAGGATTGAGGAGGTCTTCGAAGTATTCCCTCCACCGACCCACAACGTCCCGAGTTGAGGTCAGCAGCTCCCCACCTCCACTGTACACAGTATTGATGGAGCACTGCTTCCCCCTCCTGAGCCGCCGGATGGTGGACCAGAATCTCCTCGAAGCCGTCCGGAAGTCTTTCTCCATGGCCTCGCCGAACTCCTCCCATGCCCGAGTTTTTGCCTCGGCAACGGTCGAAGCCGCATGCCGCTTAGCCCGTCGGTACCCATCAGCTGCCTCCAGAGTCCCACAGGCCAAGAAGGCCCGATAGGACTCCTTCTTCAGCTTGACGGCATCCCTCACTGTTGGTGTCCACCAACGAGTCCTGGGATTACCGCCACGACAGGCACCAACGACCTTACAGCCACAGCTCCGGCTGGCCGCCTCAACAATAGAGGCACGGAACACAGCCCATTCGGACTCAATGTCCCCCGCCTCACTCGGGACATGTTCGAAGCTCTGCTGAAGGTGGGAGTTGAAGCTCGCTCTGACGGGGGACTCAGCCAGACGTTCCCAGCAGACCCTCACAACACGTTTGGGCCTGCCAGCTCTGACCGGCTTCCTCCCCCACCATCTGAGCCAACTCACCACCAGGTGGTGATCAGTTGAAGCTCCGCCCCCCTCTTCACCCGAGTGTCCAAGGCATGTGGCCGCAGGTCCGACGATACGACTACAAAGTCGATCATCGAACTGCGGCCCAGGGAATCCTGATGCCAGGTGTACATATGGACACTCTTGTGTTGGAACATGGTGTTCGTTATAGACAATCCATGACGAGCACAGAAGTCCAATAACAAAACACCATTTGGGTTCAGAGGGGGGGGACCATGCCTCCCAATCACTCCCCTCCAGGTCTCACTGTCATTGCCCACGTGAGCATTGAAGTCCCCCAGCAGAACAATGGAGTCCCCAGAAGGAGCACCCTCCAGCATTCCCTCCAGGGACCCCAGAAAGGGTGGGTACTCTGAACTGCTGTTCGGTGCATAAGCACAGACAACAGTCAGGACCCGTCCCCCCACCCGGAGGCGGAGGGAAACTACCCTTTCATCCACCGGGGTAAACCCCAACGTGCAGGCACCACGCTGGGGGCTGATGAGAATGCCCACACCTGCTCGGCGCCTCTCACCATGAGCAACTCCAGAGTGGAAGAAGGTCCAGCCCCTCTCGAGGGTTCTGGTTCCAGAGCCCAAGCCATGCGTCGAGGTGAGTCCAACTATATCTAGTCGGAACCGCTCAACCTCGCGCACAAGCTCAGGCTCCTTCCCCACCAGAGAGGTGACGTTCCACGTCCCTAGAGCCAGCTTCTGTAGCCGGGGATCGGACCGCCAGGGTCCCCGCCCCTTGCTGCCGCCCAGCTCACATTGCACCCGACCCCTACGGCTCCTCCCGCAGATGGTGAGCCCACGGGAGGTGGGGCCCATGTAACCCTTTCGGGCTGAGCCCGACCGGGCCCCATGGGCGAAGGCCCGGCCACCAGACGCTCGCTCTCGTACCCCGCCTCCAGGCCTGGCTCCAGAGGGGGGTCCCGGTAACCCGCGTCCGGGCAAGGGAACATTCATGCCCAGGTTGGTCGTCATCATAGGGGTCTATGAGCCGTGCTTGGTCTGGTCCCTCCCCTAGACACCTGTTTGCCATGGGTGACCCTACCAGGGGCATAAAGCCCCCGACAACATAGCTGCTAGGATCTGTTTCCATTCCTACTGTACTATTTCTATTCATACTTTACTGTTTTTATTCCTACTTTACCGTTTCCATTTCGTACTTTACTGTTTTTATTCCTACTTTACCGTTTCCATTCCTACTTTACTTTTTTTATTCTTACTGTACTGTTTCTATTCCTATGTTACTGTTTTACTGCTTTCTGTTTCATTTATGGTTTTATCAACGTTTGTTCCAGAAGTTTCTTTCCTTCCTGATGAACAACCTAGGATTCATTGGTCCATCCACCCATCCATCCATGCATCCATCCATCATCCGTCCATCCATCGTCCATCCATCCATCCATCATCCGTCCATCCATCCATCCATCATCCATCATCTGTCCATCCATCGTCCATCCATCATCCATCCATCCATCCATCCATCCACCCATCCATCCATGCATCCATCCATCATCCGTCCATCCATCGTCCATCCATCCATCCATCATCCATCCATCATCCATCATCTGTCCATCCATCGTCCATCCATCATCCATCCATCCATCCATCCATCCATCCATCGTTCATCCATCATCCGTCCATCCATCGATCATCCATCCATCCATTGTCCATCCATCCATCATCCATCCATCCATCCATTCCACCCATCCATTCATCCATCCATCCATCCATGTCTAGAGGAGGACCATGGTGTTCCTTTTAGAGGTGTTGGTTCTCATCTCGACCCAATGAAGCCATCAGAACCACATCATCTGCAGAGCCTGAGACCACCAGACTGGATCCTCTCGACGCCTCCTCAAACTCCTTCCAACAGAATCAGACATGAAGCAGCGTTTTAGTCTAGCCCTCACAGGAAACTACTCCGACTCACCACAATGTGGCCCCCTGTCTGGTCCTACGAGACCGGACAGGTTGAACAAGACTTTATTCAGCTAAATACAATTCAGTTTAGCTTTATTTATACAATAACAAACTCAGAGGAGGTCTGCATAAAGTTAAGTTTTTCCCCCACCTTGCTGTGAAAAGGTGCAGTGCATGTTGGAAACCAGCAGGCTGCACCACTGCACCGTGTCTGCAGGTTACACCAGCGTCCACGGCCACGCACACTGCACGTCCCTTCAGTTTCCTGCAGCAGCTCATTGTCTGCTCTCAAACAGGAACTTCTCAGTGGTTTGGCCTGTTTTCTCCTCACTGTTTACGTTTAACACCATAAATCCCACTAAATCCTGCAGGGAGATTAAGAAACAGCCATGTTACCCTGTCACAGGGACAACAAGGGCCTCAGATAGTCAGCTGTCACACATCAAGATTAAACAATTTACTGAAACATCAACAACTCACTTTTTCCCAGTTTTATTCACATTTTAGTTTTAACTGCAGACACTTATCCTATTTATATTAACACAAAAACTACTACTAATCCACAATTAGTTGTTTTTTTCCCTAGAGACAGTAATAAGAGTCCATTTATGACGCTATTAACCCGGAACCGCATTCAACAAGGCTGCAATCCTGATGCGTTCAAGGACTGACGGAAACTTGTATTTTCCACTTTGCTTTTTACTCTTTAAATATTTAAAATTAAATACAACTGAAAACTGTAGAAAGCATTGAAGAATGAACCATGCATTATCCTGTGTGATTTCTTGACACTCACAAAGGATATTTTAGATTAATCTTTTGGCTTATTTTAAATAACAATTATAACAAATCAAATATAGAACTCCTAAAACACCATTGTTAATACTTGGTAACCTCATCGGTTGTGTTACAGGATAATGAGTCGGAAAAAGGATGATCAGACTGCACCGAACTGAAAAAAAAAAAACCCCGATATTTTTAGGCGTCCATGAAGGCACCGCGGCAGCGGATGTAGCAGCAGCAGCGATCTCCAGTTTTCTGGCCACCATGTAGCGCTGGCCGCGGAACATCATCCCCATCTGACTAAAATGTGATGTTTTCACCTTTATTCGTGTCCGGGGAAAAAAACCAGCGCGTGAACATGCGTTTGTGAGGAGAACCGCGCGCGCAGGGCGGAACCACGAGTCGCCGCGGATCTGCCGCCCGTACGGAGGGACCAGCTCGCCTCGGCTGGAAGCTTCAGAGGAGGCTCGTCCTGCTTTTCTCCGCTTTTTCCAGCCCGTCTCTGCGTCCTTTCAGCGTCCATGGGTCAGATGAACACACCGGAGCTGGGCGTGTAACGTTCGCGGATACCAGCTTACAGTCAGAATCCCCGTTGCCCCCATCCTGCTAAGAAGAAAGCATCCGGATCGGTCTGGAGCTAAAAACCTGCGTCCGCAATGGGAAACACAACCTCCTGCTGTGTGTCGTCCAGCCCCAAACACCGGAGGGGCAACCACTCCAGGCTGGAGCCCTACCGGCCGGAGCCCGAGCTGAGCCGCGAGGACACGGGCTGCAACCTGCAGCACATCAGCGAGAGGGAGAACATCGACGGTAAGACGTTCATCCACACAAACAGCACCGGTTCTTCACATTGTAAGCATTTACTGCGCTGTTTGGGCTTGTAAGGATGATATGAGAGGCTGCAACAGCTGCGGAGAGGACACACCCACCAGTTCTCCCAGTAAGCACTGGTTTCTACCATCCTTATTATCCTGCAACCTCCAGATCAGCTCCTCGCCGAGCCTGCTTTCTCCCTTCTCGTTTTTACTTTCATTTCATCTTTACACGTTCTGGTTGAATCCTGTCTGAAATCTCTCGTTCCACCTCATCACCATGAGAATCTCCCGTTCCACCTCATCACCATGAGAATCTCCCGTTCCACCTCATCACCATGAGAATCTCCCGTTCCACCTCATCACCATGAGAATCTCCCGTTCCACCTCATCACCATGAGAATCTCCCGTTCCACCTCATCACCATGAGAATCTCCCGTTCCACCTCATCACCATGAGAATCTCCCGTTCCACCTCATCACCATGAGAATCTCCCGTTCCACCTCATCACGATGAGAATCTCCCGTTCCACCTCATCATGATGAGAATCTCCCGTTCCACCTCATCACCATGAGAATCTCCCGTTCCACCTCATCACCATGAGAATCTCCCGTTCCACCTCATCACCATGAGAATCTCCCGTTCCACCTCATCACCATGAGAATCTCCCGTTCCACCTCATCATGATGAGAATCTCCTGTTCCACCTCATCATGATGAGAATCTCCCGTTCCACCTCATCACCATGAGAATCTCCCGTTCCACCTCATCACCATGAGAATCTCCCGTTCCACCTCATCACCATGAGAATCTCCCGTTCCTCCTCATCACCATGAGAATCTCCCGTTCCACCTCATCACCATGAGAACCTCCGTTCCACCTCATCATGATGAGAATCTCCCGTTCCACCTCATCATGATGAGAATCTCCCGTTCCACCTCATCATGATGAGAATCTCCCGTTCCACCTCATCGCCATGAGAATCTCCCGTTCCACCTCATCGCCATGAGAATCTCCCGTTCCACCTCATCGCCATGAGAATCTCCCGTTCCACCTCATCGCCATGAGAATCTCCCGTTCCACCTCATCGCCATGAGAATCTCCCGTTCCACCTCATCGCCATGAGAATCTCCCGTTCCACCTCATCGCCATGAGAATCTCCCGTTCCACCTCATCGCCATGAGAATCTCCCGTTCCACCTCATCGCCATGAGAATCTCCCGTTCCACCTCATCGCCATGAGAATGTCCCGTTCCACCTCATCGCCATGAGAATCTCCCGTTCCACCTCATCGCCATGAGAATGTCCCGTTCCACCTCATCGCCATGAGAATGTCCCGTTCCACCTCATCGCCATGAGAATGTCCCGTTCCACCTCATCGCCATGAGAATGTCCCGTTCCACCTCATCGCCATGAGAATCTCCCGTTCCACCTCATCGCCATGAGAATCTCCCGTTCCACCTCATCGCCATGAGAATCTCCCGTTCCACCTCATCACCATGAGAATCTCCCGTTCCACCTCATCACCATGAGAATCTCCCGTTCCACCTCATCACCATGAGAATCTCCCGTTCCACCTCATCACCATGAGAATGTCCCGTTCCACCTCATCACCATGAGAATGTCCCGTTCCACCTCATCACCATGAGAATGTCCCGTTCCACCTCATCACCATGAGAATCTCCCGTTCCACCTCATCACCATGAGAATCTCCCGTTCCACCTCATCACCATGAGAATCTCCCGTTCCACCTCATCATGATGAGAATCTCCCGTTCCACCTCATCATGATGAGAATCTCCCGTTCCACCTCATCACCATGAGAATCTCCCGTTCCACCTCATCACCATGAGAATCTCCTGTTCCACCTCATCACCATGAGAATCTCCCGTTCCACCTCATCATGATGAGAATGTCCCGTTCCACCTCATCACCATGAGAATCTCCCGTTCCACCTCATCACCATGAGAATCTCCCGTTCCACTTCATCACCATGAGAATCTCCCGTTCCACCTCATCATGATGAGAATCTCCCGTTCCACTTCATCACCATGAGAATCTCCCGTTCCACCTCATCTTCTGTTGGATGTAGATCTGGTGACTGTGGAGGTCAAACCAGGTCATGTTGGAACTACAATCTGCTTCATGGTTGGACGTGTTGTATGTTCAGATGTTCTACATACCTGATGTTAACCGGAGCTTTCTTTGGTTGACATTAAGACACATCACACCTGGTCGCATTTAATCTGTTGATCAAACCACTTTTATATGTTTTTATCCAGAATTATCTACTCATAACTTCTCACTGGGTTTTGCAAAAACCCGGTAAATAAACCACCCGTCTCTCCGAACTGAATCACTCAGACAAACTTTCACATAGAAACTTTATCCGAAGCTTCAACAAGTCACCAACGATGAAAGTTTTAGTTCATGGAAAAGCTTCTAGAGATCTTTTGGACCGGTCTTCTGGACAGGAACTGGTCTGAGTGCTCACCTTCACATCGTCTCCAGTCCAAGGAGATGGTTTTTATCTCACTGTAGAGCGCCCACACCTCCCTCCTCATGCTCACCAGGAAAACCAGGATGTTTCTTAGACCTGTACTCGCCTCCGTTTCTCCTCCATTCCACGGGTCTCCATCAGGCCTCCAACTGGCCTCCAACTGGCCTCCATCAGGCCTCCAACCGGCTTCCAACTGGCCTCCATCAGGCCTCCAACCGGCTTTCAACTAGCCTCCATCAGGCCTCCAACCGGCTTCCAACTGGCCTCCATCAGGCCTCCAACCGGCTTTCAACTGGCCTCCATCAGGCCTCCAACCGGCTTCCAATTGGCCTCCATCAGGTCTCCAACCGGCTTTCAACTAGCCTCCATCAGGCCTCCAACCGGCTTTCAACTGGCCTCCATCAGACCTCCAACCGGCTTCCAACTGGCCTCCATCAGGCCTCCAACCGGCTTTCAACTAGCCTCCATCAGGCCTCCAACCGGCTTTCAACTAGCCTCCATCAGGCCTCCAACCGGCTTTCAACTGGCCTCCATCAGACCTCCAACCGGCTTCCAACTGGCCTCCATCAGGCCTCCAACCGGCTTTCAACTAGCCTCCATCAGGCCTCCAACCGGCTTTCAACTGGCCTCCGTCAGACCTCCATGAGACCTCCAGCCGGCTTTCAACTGGCCTCCATCAGACCTCCATCGGGCCTCCATCGGGCCTCCACTGGCCTCCGTCAGACCTCCATCAGACCTCCAACCGGCTTCCAACTGGCCTCCATCAGACCTCCAGCCGGCTTCCAACCGGCCTCCATCGGACCTCCATCAGGCCTCTATCGGACCTCCTCCTCTCGGCTGTCTTTTCCCGACTTTCCTCGTGTTTCTCTGGAGCTTTTAGCTTCATTCTGCTTCGTCGTTTTAATCGCTTCATGTTCCTCTGGTCGTCCTGGCCGCTGAGTCCAGGTCTGGATTCTGGATAGTCAGAGAGTCCGTTCCTGTATCCTCGCCGTCCCAGCTGGATGTTTTAGATTAAATCAGACTCGTTGCTACTGAGGAGAGTTCAGGCCAATTGAAATCTGAACACGGATTAATCATGCGTGTGATGAGTCTGGGAGTCTCCTGCAGACCGGCTGACCCACATCTGCTGCGATTGATCACGTCTGCTTTGGATCTGTTGGTGGGAACAGCTTAGTTTTTTTTTTACCTAAACTTTTATATTTTCCCACAAAAAAAGCGTAATTTTAGATCTGCAACCAAATTTTATTTAATTTTATTTTCAAGAATTGTCCATTACTTATGCACACGTCCAAAAACAGGACCGTCAGCCGCAGGTTGTCCGGGGTTAACATCCCTGTTGCCTGGCAACAGCTGGAATACCAGCTGCCACAAGACCCATGGATGAATGGATGATGGATGGATGGATGGATGATACAAGTATGGATGGATGGATGATACAAGTATGGATGGATGGATGGATTAATAATGGATGGATGGATGATGGAAGGGTGAGCACTGTTCAGCAGGCGTTGGATGCCGGCGGCGGCGTTGGATGCCGGCGGTGGCGTTGGATGCCGACGGCGGCGTTGGACTGCAGCGCAGAGCGAAGCATCGGCATCGTCAGGTGTCTGAATGCGACTCTTCTGGATTTTCTTGTTTTCTTGTAAACAAACCAAACCAGCGTCTGACGGTGGAGTCTGCGTTTCATCATCATGACTCCACGGCATCTCTTGGAGGTTCCCAGCCTGAGACAGATAGCCGGCTGTCATGTGACCTCACTGCGAGGGGGATGACTGTCCTAAGACGCTCATATGACGCTGTAGCAGCGCAGCAGTGAAAGGAGCCTTGTTGTTTCCATCCAGCAGACAGGCAGCCGGGTCTGATGAGCGGCTGCTGGGCAGGTGCCGCCGTGACGACGCTGTTCATGGTCAGATAAACGTCTGCGCCTCCCTCTTCGTCCTCCATGTTGGAGACGTTGCTGCTGTCAGCGAGTTCATGAGAATCCGACCTTTAAACCGGAACAGCAGGTGTTTGCCTGACGGCCGGAGAACCGTCTCAGGTGAGGCGAGTCAGCAGGTGAGACACTGCTCTGGCTGCAGGCGGAGAACGTAGACGTGCCCGCTGCGTGTTCAGCAAACCGGATGAAGGGAAAGGCGGCAAGCCGGCGGTCTGTCTTTGACTTTGATGAGCCCGCCTCTGCCATCAGAGTCCTTTCAAGCCAGCGTTGCCTAGCAACACCGAGCAGCGGATGCAGGGACGGTGGGTTTGCAGCTCTCAGCGTGATGCAGAGTAAACGAGTCCTCCAGCCGGACACGAACACTTTTAACGTCCAAGGTGAAGCGTCTGATTGGCTGCTGCAGTTTTAACTCGTTTACCTGCAGCGTCTCTCCTGTTGACAGGAGCAGATCCTGGTCTGAGACTGGGATCCAGCTGGACCAAGTGGTTTTAGGGATCGCAGTGGGCGGAAATAGAATCTGGGGAGTCAAATCAAACTTTATTTATAAAACATTTTTTATGCTTTGCTCAATGAAAACAGATTTTACATCTAAACATAAAAGTCTATCACAAAACAAATTCAACACACACACACATACAAAGTAAATGGCCATGCCCCCCCCCCCCCCCCCCCCCCCCCATGACCGCGGATGTTGTCGCCATGGGAACCACCCAGATCAGGGCCGACTGGGTCCACACCGCGACGACGGCACTGCAGTGATCCGGAGCCAAGCCATCCAGATGAGGATAATCACCATGGCAACGGGCATGCAGACAGAGGGGACATACCCCCCCCCTTATGAGGATGGAGCTGGAGAGAAAGGATGTGAGAAGCGCAGCAGCGAGTGGTTCTGTCTGCAGGACGTTCCTGTTGCTTCTCTTCGCCCCCACATCCCCACCAGACAGAGGCTCCTTCATTGCTTTCCTCTTCTTCTCTGAATGTAGAAAATGCTTCTTGTGAACGTAGAACGGTTTTCAGAACCCGCTCGGCGGTCCCGGCTGCTCTGGACCGCCTGGTTCTACTCCTGGATCCTCCTCCTCCTCGCCTGGCGAGCTTTTCCCTCCGCTCTTTGTTCAGCTGGCCTCCAGAACAATGAGCCGCTCTTCATTTCCTCCCACTTCCTGAAACACAGGAAGTGGGAAGCGTTTGTCTCCAGGTCCTTGTTGAGGGTCACCGCCACTCGCCATGGAGGCGGCGGGGGTGGGGGGAGGCGTGGATGTGGTCACATCCTGGTATGAGCGTTACGTCATGCGGGAGGACTTCCTGTCTGAATGCCAGTCGACCTACACTCTACTCCATCTTTTATTCCTCCCACGTGATTGTGGCGTCCGTCCCAGCCAGCCATGTGGCTGCAGTGTCTGCCTGCCAGCCATGTTTCTGCGGCGTCCGTCCCAGCCAGCCACGTGGCTGCGGCGTCCGTCCCAGCCAGCCATGTGGCTGCAGTGTCTGTCCCAGCCAGCCATGTGGCTGCAGTGTCTGTGCCTGCCAGACATGTGGCTGCGGCATCCTTCCCCGCCAGCCATGATTCTGCGACGTCCGTCCCAGCCAGCCACGTTGCTGCGGCGTCCGTCCTAGCCAGCCATGTTTCTGCGGCGTCCGTCCCAGCCAGCCATGTGGCTGCGGCGTCCGTCCCAGCCAGCCATGTGGCTGCGGCGTCCGTCCCAGCCAGCCATGTGGCTGCGGCGTCCGTCCCAGCCAGCCATGTGGCTTCGGCGTCCGTCCCAGCCAGCCACGTTGTTGCGGTGTCCGTCCTAGCCAGCCACGTTTCTGCGGCGTCCGTCCCAGCCAGCCATGTGGCTGCGGCGTCCGTCCCAGCCAGCCATGTGGCTTCGGCGTCCGTCCCAGCCAGCCACGTTGTTGCGGTGTCCGTCCTAGCCAGCCACGTTTCTGCGGCGTCCGTCCCAGCCAGCCATGTGGCTGCGGCGTCCGTCCCAGCCAGCCATGTGGCTGCGGCGTCCGTCCCAGCCAGCCATGTGGCTGCGGCGTCCGTCCCAGCCAGCCACGTTGTTGCGGTGTCCGTCCTAGCCAGCCATGTTTCTGCGGCGTCCGTCCCAGCCAGCCATGTGGCTGCGGCGTCCGTCCCAGCCAGCCATGTGGCTGCGGCGTCCGTCCCAGCCAGCCACACAGCCATGTGGCTGCGGCGTCCGTCCCAGCCAGCCACACAGCCATATGGCTGCGGCGTCCGTCCCAGCCAGCCACATAGCCATGTGGCTGCGGCGTCCGTCCCAGCCAGCCATGTGGCTGCGGCATGTGTGCGTTTGGAGACCAAAGCCTCAGCTGCACCATAACCTGCATCGAGCCGAGGAGGCTGTGGTATCTGGTGCATTCGGAGACTGTCGTAAAACGAAGCTCTGTGCAGACTCACATCAGGAATCTCGCATAACGTAATTCCAATACAAAAGGCATCATTAAATGATTGATTAAGCTCTGCATCGGTGTGATTGGCTGATTAGAAGGACAGCTGGAGCCGATGTGTTTCATTCAGACATGAAACGTCCTCAGCTGGACTTCGCTCTTCAGAAGTTTAATTCATCAGATTTTAGTTTGTGTGTTTACGTTTCGGCCTGAGGAGGAAATCGGGTCACGGAAGGAGGTCACGGGCAGACTGAGTGGACTCATGTCGCCGTCTGCTGGACTACAGGGACCCAGGCTGTTTTTGGTCTGACACATTTACATCTGATAAATCTCTTGGTCCAGAAATCTGTTCCAGAGCATCATCATCATCATCAGGAACGCTGGCGTGCAACTCTGTCATGGATGTGTGGAGCGGATCCACCGAGGTTTTCCTGCATTAATATCGGGGTTGTCACAATACTAAAATTTCAGACTTGATACCGATGCTGAGGATGCTGCTCGATACTCGACTATTGCGATACTGTACAGAGAAAAAAGACCTTTATAAATAAATCAGACAGAAAAACACAAAAACATCACAAATTAAAGGATGAAAAATACAGATATAAGAAAAGACATTAACTGTTATTGTAAAGCTCCGTTAAGTCGTGTAGCATTATCTGAAGTATCGCCTACAACACAAAGTACACTTTGTGTTTAATTAAGTAAATGGAAACAACGATCAAAAAACATGTTTTCAGCACATGGAGCCATGTGGAACTCCACTTGTCGGAACTGAACAGTTTTTCTTGACATGTTTTCTTCTTTGTGTTTTCAGATCTTCCTATGGAGTACAATCCCTCGGATCATCCTCGCGCCAGCACCATTTTCCTCAGTAAATCCCAGACTGACGGTAAGTTTTTCTCTCCGTTTGGTCTGAAATCATCCTGATGGAACAGAAATACGTCGAGTGTTGAGCTACTTTTCTGTCAAGGTGGTTACAACCTGCGTAGCTTAAAATCCTTCATATTTACATGCTTGTGCAGGCAAATGTGCAAATCCCCAACGATAATAAGCCAACATGCTCACAGTCTGCTGCATGTGTCGTGTTTTTAATCATGTCCAATCAGAAAGCTGTCAGACTGCGTCCCATAAATACACCAAGCACAATGAAACAAGCTGTTTTCTCATCCAGCTGGAAATTTCCAGCCACAATTCAATTTTTCATGAAATTCCACTAAAAGATCAGTTATTTCATCATATTTGTCAGGCAGAAGTCATGTTTGGGCGTCATTTGCCTGTTTAGACACGACGTCTTTAATAAGAAGAAAAGAATGTTTATGAAGAGGAGGTCAGGCTCTTCGTCGGCTTGCAGCCTGAAGGCATCGATCGGATTAGCTGGTTTTATTAACCTTCATTTAGAGCCCCAGAACGTAGTTCACTAACTTTCTTTATTATTTCTGATATTTTAACCTGAAAAGGAAGAATTTCCTGGTCATCTCCACTCAGCAACATCACACAGATTCATGGAAGAAGTTGCAAACTTACTTGAAAGGAGAGCCTGGACTGTGGCAGAACTTTTGCCCAGAACTCAGGAGAACCACGTTCCGGCCAGTCCAGCACCAAGTCTTACTGGGAATGATGCAGCGCGGTTTCCACTGCTGGATCTGGAGATTTTCTTCTCAGCAGATCCGTCAGGAGAGTAGAGGAACGTTGCTGCAGAGTCTAAACTGTGTCGATGAGTTTTAGTCCTGGTTCTGGAGGTCTGCTTCGGCTCGTTGGTGGGTCAAAGGGTGAACCTCCGGTCGCAGGTTTATTCACGCGCTCGGCCCAGTTCAGGTTGCAGGAAGCTGGAGTCCATCCCAGTATCCACTGGGTGAGAACACCTGGACAGGTGGAGAACAGGCATGTTCTATTATCATCCCTCCGCTAGCTGGTAAAACCTTCTGAAACGCTTCTGCAGACATCTCTGTGTCTGAGCTCTGGCTGCAGCTCTGCTGTTTGTTTGGCAAACCTCCACTTGACCCTCATGTTTTCAGAGTAGCGTCCACGCCGCTGCAGGTCACCATCACGTGAAACTCACTGGGAAAAAATGTCTCCAACCTTTGTTCAAAACAATAAAACTGAGAAATTGTCAGACGGAATTTTGTCCCGTTTGTTTGACGTTGATTTGATAAAAATGTGTCCGATAAAATAATCCGAGCAGGTGTGGAAAGGTCGTACCGTCACCTTCTGAAAGCTCGTAAACCTCCACTTCTGTAGCAACGAGGCTGGTGTGTTTTTATGCTAACTATACTAACGAGCTCGACCCAGTTAGCTTCAGGCTAAATGAGGCAGTACAGCTGGCCGACTGGTGGAGGAGAAAGCTCCAACATGTTTAGCTCCTTCCACCTGGGGGAGGCTCGCTGCTCCTGCACTTTCTAAATGACAACTGAACGTATTTTCAACAAGCCGAATCAGCCAGCTTCTCTCGTTGCTATATTCACATCAGTGCTGTTTGTCCCTTACTGGCACCTGTAGTTTCTTGACGAGACTGTCGTGGCGCCTCTCTATCAGCTTACCCGTCGTATGTAGGAATAAATCTAAAGTTATTCACCTAAATTAGATCAGTAGCGAAAGTCATAAAACAATAATAATAGATACAGTTAAAAACAGAAAATGTCCCATTAAAGGAAAAGATGAGTAATTTCTGATAAATGTGCTCAGCTACCATCTTAATAACTGACTTACTAAAATTACATAAAACTCAGAGAATTAGAAGGAATCTCTATGCTTGGGACCAGGCTGGATGCTGGGGGTTTTCTGATTTAGTTACTGGACACCTGCAGTTCCAGAAACGCCCCCCAGGTATCTACTGACCATTCAGGTTTGTTCTCCAGCTTCAAACTAAACTTTTCTGTGAAGCAGGACAGCTTTCATCCAGGACACGTCTTCATTTCCTTCCAATAAATCAGTGTCTTTGCAGCTCAACGTCCATTTTTATCCGTTTGAGATGAAAATGGAAGCATTTTAACGGGTTAAATAAATAAATTGAGTGAAGATAAATTTGTCTGCTGTAAAATTCGGACACGACTTCAACCTTTTGTTTTTCAGTTGTGGTGCGAAACGAGACGTAGGCGTGTAGGCGGGACGTAGGCGTGTAGGCGGGACGTAAGTGTGTAGGCGGGACGTAGGCATGTAGGCGCGACGTAGGCGTGTAGGTGGGACGTAAGTGTGTAGGCGGGACGTAGGCATGTAGGCGCGACGTAGGCGTGTAGGTGGGACGTATGCGTGTAGGCGGGACGTAGGCGTGTAGGCGGGACGTAGGCGTGTAGGCGGGACGTAAGTGTGTAGGCGGGACGTAGGCATGTAGGCGCGATGTAGGCGTGTAGGTGGGACGTATGCGTGTAGGCGGCACGTAGGCGTGTAGGCAGGACGTAGGCGGGACGTAGGCGTGTAGGCGCGACGTAGGCGTGTAGGCAGGACGTAGGCGTGTAGGCGGCACGTAGGCGTGTAGGCAGGACGTAGGCGGGACGTAGGCGTGTAGGCGGGACGTAGGCGTGTAGGCAGGACGTAGGCGTGTAGGCGGCACGTATGCGTGTAGGCAGGACGTAGGCGTGTAGGCGGCACGTAGGCGTGTAGGCAGGACGTAGGCGGGACGTAGGCGTGTAGGCGGGACGTAGGCGTGTAGGCGGGACGTAGGCGTGTAGGCGGGACGTAGGCGAGACGTAGGCGGCACGTAGGCGGGACGTAGGCGTGTAGGCGGCACGTAGGCGGGACGTAGGCGGCACATAGGCGGGACGTAGGCGTGTAGGCAGCACATAGGCGAGACGTAGGCGGCACGTAGGCGGGACGTAGGCGTGTAGGCGGCACGTAGGCGTGTAGGCGGGACGTAGGCGGGACGTAGGCGTGTAGGCGGGACGTAGGCATGTAGGCGGCACATAGGCGGGACGTAGGCGGCACGTAGGCGGGACGTAGGCGGCACGTAGGCGGGACGTAGGCGTGTAGGTGGGACGTAGGCGTGTAGGCGGCACGTAGGCGTGTAGGCGGCACGTAGGCGTGTAGGCAGGACGTAGGCGGGACGTAGGCGTGTAGGCGGGACGTAGGCGTGTAGGCAGGACGTAGGCGGGACGTAGGCGTGTAGGCGGGACGTAGGCGTGTAGGCGGCACATAGGCGGGACGTAGGCGTGTAGGTGGGACGTAGGCGTGTAGGCAGGACGTAGGCGGCACGTAGGCGGGACGTAGGCGTGTAGGTGGCACATAGGCGGGACGTAGGCGTGTAGGTGGCACATAGGCGGGACGTAGGCGGCACATAGGCGGGACGTAGGCGTGTAGGCAGGACGTAGGCGGCACTTAGGCGGGACGTAGGCGTGTAGGTGGCACATAGGCGGGACGTAGGTGGCACGTAGGCGGGACGTAGGCGTGTAGGTGGCACGTAGGCGGGACGTAGGCGTGTAGGCAGGACGTAGGCGGGACGTAGGCGTGTAGGCGGCACGTAGGCGGGACGTAGGCGGGACGTAGGCGTGTAGGCAGGACGTAGGCGGGACGTAGGCGTGTAGGCGGGACGTAGGCGTGTAGGCGTGTAGGCGGGACGTAGGCGTATAGGCGGGACGTAGGCGTGTAGGCGGGACGTAGGCGTATAGGCGGGACGTAGGCGGGACGTAGGCGTGTAGGCGGGACGTAGGCGTATAGGCGGGACGTAGGCGGGACGTAGGCGTGTAGGCAGGACGTAGGCGGCACGTAGGCGGGACGTAGGCGTGTAGGTGGCACATAGGCGGGACGTAGGTGGCACGTAGGCGGGACGTAGGCGTGTAGGTGGCACGTAGGCGGGACGTAGGCGTGTAGGCAGGACGTAGGCGGGACGTAGGCGTGTAGGCGGCACGTAGGCGGGACGTAGGCGGGACGTAGGCGTGTAGGCAGGACGTAGGCGGGACGTAGGCGTGTAGGCGGGACGTAGGCGTGTAGGCGTGTAGGCGGGACGTAGGCGTATAGGCGGGACGTAGGCGTGTAGGCGGGACGTAGGCGTATAGGCGGGACGTAGGCGGGACGTAGGCGTGTAGGCGGGACGTAGGCGTATAGGCGGGACGTAGGCGTATAGGCGGGACGTAGGCGGGACGTAGGCGTGTAGGCGGGACGTAGGCGTATAGGCGGGACGTAGGCGGGACGTAGGCGTGTAGGCGGGACGTAGGCATATAGGCGGGACGTAGGCGTGTAGGCGGGATGTAGGCGTGACATTGGCGTGTAGGCGGGACGTAGGCGTGACTTTGGCGTGTAGGCGGGACGTAGGCGTGTAGGCGGGACGTAGGCGTGACATTGGCGTGTAGGCGGGACGTAGGCGTGTAGGCGGGACGTAGGCGTGTAGGCGGGACGTAGGCGTGATATTGGCGTGTAGGCGGGACGTAGGCGTGTAGGCGGGACGTAGGCGTGTAGGCGGGACGTAGGCGTGTAGGCGGGACGTAGGCGTGACATTAGCGTGTAGGCGGGACGTAGGCGTGACATTGGCGTGTAGGCGGGACGTAGGCGTGTAGGCGGGACGTAGGCGTGTAGGCGGGACGTAGGCGTGATATTGGCGTGTAGGCGGGACGTAGGCGTGTAGGCGGGACGTAGGCGTGACATTGGCGTGTAGGCGGGACGTAGGCGTGTAGGCGGGACGTAGGCGTGTAGGCGGGACGTAGGCGTGACATTGGCGTGTAGGCGGGACGTAGGCGTGACATTGGCATGTAGGCGGGACGTAGGCGTGATATTGGCGTGTAGGCGTGTAGGCGGGACGTAAGTGTGGACCTGAAATTAAAGCTAGTTGTGCATAGAATGATCGGGATTGTTTCATGTAAAATGGTTCCATTTGAACTCCATAGACTACAGAAACATGTGCATGATGTGTTTCTGTTATGGAGGTGCGATCGGCCGTCTGCTCCCTTTCTACAAATCGCTTTTGTCTTTGTGACTTCTGTTAATTCAGAGAAGATAAAGGATGAGCCTTCCTCGTGTAGGATGACATGGGGGGAAAATTAACCTTTCTATAAGCTAATGACATGTTTATCCAACACTGGTCCCAGCTGTTATTCCAGATTAAATCACCCTGCTCAGAGCATCAGCATCCAGCCTTGTCCCGAGTATACAGAGATTCCTTCATTTCTCTAATTTATTGGCGAGATCACACACTGTTGTTGGCGAGATCTTTAAAGTCTAGCAGACATTTTTCTGAAGCTATAGGAGCCAGTTTGTCTCAGATTGGTGAAGCTCTGTCCATCTGACAGGCTGCTCCTTCCACACCCACTCATGTCACTTGTGTGGATTTCGGCCTGAACTGGGTTCACACTGGTTTCTGGAAGATTCCTGAGTCTATGCACTGGTTTCCAGTAGAGAATCATGTCTGCTGTTAATGCAGAACATCACCAGCATCCAGCCTTGTCCCAGCATACAGAGATTCCTTCTAATTCTCTGAAACTTTTCTTTTATTCCCCAATGGATGCAATCAGATCATCAATCAGCTCATATGTTCCATGAAATGGTAAAACGTCTCATTTAAAACTCAACTTTCGTGGGCTGTAAATGAAAATGTGAACCCAGTAAAAGCCGGCTGTTGCCATGACACCCGTGAGGCCTGGACTTTAACTCCCATCTGGTTCGGTTAATATTTTCCAGACAGGTGTGGAAACCTCGACTGTTGCTGAAACAACGGTGTGTTTTAAGCCTCATTCTGGACGAAACGACACAAATCCAGCTCCATCAAACGCACCATCAGCGTGCGATTTACCTGGTCTGCATGGAGACAAAGAAAACAAAAACCTGAAGCCGTCTCTACTGTCGGTCGAATCTGGAACCATGGAGGCCAGAATGACGAGCGGATCCAGTAATTACCCCTCCTTCGTCCACAGTTCAGTCGACAGGATGAGGCCTTTGCAGCTGAAAAGCTGCTTGTCGTCATGACAACGCTTCCTTCAACGCTGCCTCTCATGATAGCAAGGGGTCAGAAACTCTGCGTGGCCTCCGGAGGCCCTGCAAGGTGCTGCCCCCTGCTGTCAGGACGATGTACTGCACCACACATCTAACTTCTTCTTCTCTTCGCTTTCAGTTCGAGAAAAGCGGAAGAGTCTTTACATCAACCACGTAAGTAGAACTCGGAGAGGATTTCCCTGTTTTTACTGTCTGACTCAGAAAAACTCATCTCCGTCTCCTGTATTTCTTCCAAGTTCACACACATTTCGGAGAACAAGGTAAAGCGTTTCTCCGTTTGGTTCTGTTCTTTTATGTCTCTGTTTATGTCTGTAAACCGCCGTCCGGGTTTTTCCTCGTCCTGGATCCGGACTGTCCGGTTCTGACCTGTTTGTGTCTGTGCGTCCTGCAGCACCATCCGGGTCCGGTGAGGCGGAAGTACAGCTCGTGTTCCACCATCTTCCTGGACGACAGCACAGTCAGCCAGCCCAACCTGAAGTACACCATCAAATGGTACCAGAACCGGTCCGAACCCGTTCCTCTCATCCTCTCATGTCAGATTCGGTTTGCTGAGATCCGTTCCTGTTTTCATCTCTTTACAGCGTTGCCATGGCGATATTCTATCACATAAAGAACAGGTAAACATTCACCTTTCCTACAGGAATACTGGTACCGTCTGGTACCGGGTCGTCCTCATCAGAACCGTCTGGTACCGGGTCGTCTTAATCAGAACCGTCTGGTACCAGGTCATACCGGGTCGTACGGGGTCATACCAGGTCGTACGGGGTCATACCAGGTCGTATGGGGTCATACCAGGTCGTACCGGGTCATACCGGGTCGTACTGGGTCATACCGGGTCGTACGGGGTCATACCAGGTCGTACGGGGTCATACCGGGTCGTACGGGGTCATACCAGGTCGTACGGGGTCATACCAGGTCGTACGGGGTCATACCGGGTCATACCGGGTCGTACGGGGTCATACCGGGTCGTACCGGGTCATACCGGGTCGTACGGGGTCATACCGGGTCGTACCGGGTCATACCAGGTCGTACCAGGTCGTACGGGGTCATACCAGGTCGTACGGGGTCATACCAGGTCGTACCGGGTCATACCAGGTCGTACCGGGTCATACCAGGTCGTACGGGGTCATACCAGGTCGTACGGGGTCATACCGGGTCGTACGGGGTCATACCGGGTCGTACGGGGTCATACCGGGTCGTACGGGGTCATACCGGGTCGTACGGGGTCATACCAGGTCGTACCGGGTCGTACGGGGTCATACCAGGTCGTACGGGGTCATACCAGGTCGTACGGGGTCATACCAGGTCGTACGGGGTCATACCGGGTCGTACGGGGTCATACCGGGTTGTACCGGGTCGTATGGGGTCATACCAGGTCATACCGGGTCGTGTGGGGTCATACCAGGTCGTACCGGGTCATACCGGGTCGTATGGGGTCATACCAGGTCGTACCGGGTTGTACCGGGTCATACCAGGTCGTACCGGGTCATACCAGGTCGTACGGGGTCATACCAGGTCGTACCCGGTCGTACCGGATCATACCGGGTCGTACGGGGTCATACCAGGTCATACCGGGTCATACCGGGTCGTATGGGGTCATACCAGGTTGTACCGGGTCGTACGGGGTCATACCAGGTCATACGGGGTCATACCAGGTCGTATGGGGTCATACCAGGTCGTACCGGGTCGTACGGGGTCACACCGGGTCACACCGGGTCATACGGGGTCATACCGGGTCATACCGGGTTGTACCGGGTCACACCGGGTCGTACCGGGTCATACGGGGTCATACCGGGTCGTACCGGGTCACACCGGGTCGTACCGGGTCGTACCGGGTAACACCGGGTCGTACCGGGTAACACCGGGTCGTACCGGGTCACACCGGGTCGTACCGGGTCATACGGTGTCACACCGGGTCGTACCGGGTCATACGGTGTCACACCGGGTCGTACCGGGTCATACGGGGTCACACCGGGTCGTACCGGGTCATACGGTGTCACACCGGGTCGTACCGGGTCATACGGTGTCACACCGGGTCGTACCGGGTCATACGGGGTCACACCGGGTCGTACCGGGTCATACCGGGTCATACGGGGTCATACCGGGTCGTACCGGGTCATACGGGGTCATACCGGGTCGTACCGGGTCGTACCGGGTCGTACCGGGTCATACGGGGTCGTACCGGGTCGTACCGGGTCATACGGGGTCATACCGGGTCGTACCGGGTCATACCGGGTCATACCGGGTCATACCGGGTCGTATCGGGTCATACCGGGTTGTACCGGGTCGTACCGGGTCATACGGGGTCATACGGGGTCATACCGGGTCGTACCGGGTCATACCGGGTGGCCGACCGCCTCTCTTTGCTACCAAACAGAAGAATCCGTTTTCTCCTCATATAAATGTAGAAAATTCTCCATCATGTCGTCAGCAGGAATTCATTTCCATCATCTCCAACCAGTCTGACCTCTGACCTCACCAGCTGGATGGTTTCTCTTCTTCTTTTCTGGAAATGCTGGAGATGTTTGAGTGTGAAAATACCAGTAAAACTCTCTGAAATCTTCGTCCTTTTGAAGCTCAGCATGTCGTCTTCATCGCATCTACATCCTGCTAAACAGGAAGTAGAACCGGTGGATCGATGATGTCATCTATCCAACGAACCGCGCAGAAAAATCGGTGAAAGTTTCCTGTGAAGACACGCAGACGATGCACCGTTACGTTAAGTTTGTCCGTTTTCACTCAGCTTTGCTGTCCGTCACGTAGAAAACGGAGCAGTACTGCGGAAACCACCGGGGGGCGGTGTCGAGTTGTATCGCTGATCGGAGAATGAAGCAAACAAAAGAAGAAGAGAAACAACGCAATGCAAAAACCACCAAATTTAAAGAAAGGAAGAAGTTGATCATTCTCTTCTTCTGGTGTTTTTGGACGACTGTTAACAGCGACCAGTCTGAACCCCTCCCCCTGGTGGACGGACCGACTGAATAACCACGGCAACGTGGATGTATGAGAACGTTTGAGACGGGCGTTTTCGTACGTCATGGAGCAGAAAAGGAGCGTCGCTGTTTGGATGAATTCCTCTAAGCGTCTCTCGGACCGGCGGGTCGTAAACGTACCGAGTGAGCGTTAAACTCTTTTCCTCTCTTTCTCCTCCAGAGACGCCGACGGACAGATGCTGCTGGACATTTTTGACGAGAAGCTCCACCCCCTGTCGGTACGGAGATCCCTCCAGTCAGACCTGCTCCTTGTTTTATCTCCTGTTTCACGTCTTCTGGTTTTCTTCTAGAAGTCCGAAGTTCCTGCTGATTACGACAAACACGACCCGGAACAGAAGCAGATCTACCGCTTCGTCCGCACGCTGTTCAGCGCCGCTCAGCTCACCGCCGAGTGCGCCATCGTCACGCTGGTCAGTTCACACACACGAACCTTCAGTGACCGAAACGACCAGCAGAAAACAATCAGACGTACAAACATAAATAAATAAAACCTGTTAGAATAAAAATAAAATAGAATAGAATTCGGATCAGTTCTGTTGAAGGTTTAACGGAGAATTACCGTCGTTTAAGCTCAAATAAAATCCAGATTTAAAGTGTTTAAACACAAATATATGATGTGTGGAAGTGTATGAAACGTGTGTGTGTGTGTCTGTGTGTGTGTATGTGTAAGTGTGTGTCTGTGTGTGTGTGTGTCTGTGTGTGTATGGGTAAGTGTGTGTGTGTGTGTCTGTGTGTGTGTATGGGTAAGTGTGTGTGTGTGTCTGTGTGTGTGTATGTGTAAGTGTGTGTATGTGTAAGTGTGTGTGCGCACGTGTGTGTAAGTGTGTGTGTGTGTGTGTGTGTATGTGTAAGTGTGTGTGAGCAAGTGTGTGTGTGTGTGTGTGTGTGCGCACGTATGTGTAAGTGTGTGTGTGTGTGTGTAAGTGTGTGTGTGTGTGTGTAAGTGTGTGTGTGTGTGTGTGTGTGTAAGTGTGTGTGTGTGTGTGTGCACGTGTGTGTAAGTGTGTGTGTATGGGTAAGTGTGTGTGTGTGTAAGTGTGTGTGTGTGTGTATGGGTAAGTGTGTGTGTGTGTCTGTGTGTGTATGTGTAAGTGTGTGTGTGTGTCTGTGTGTGTGTATGTGTAAGTGTGTGTGCGTGTGTGTGTGTGCGCACGTGTGTGTAAGTGTGTGTGTGTATGTGTGTGTGTAAGTGTGTGTGCGTGTGTGTGTGCGCACGTGTGTAAGTGTGTGTGTGTGTGTGTGTGTGTGTAAGTGTGTGTGTGTGTGTGTAAGTGTGTGTGTGTAAGTGTGTGTGTGTGTGTGTGTGTGTGTGTAAGTGTGTGTGTGTAAGTGTGTGTGTGTGTGTGTGTGTGTGTAAGTGTGTGTGTGTGTGTGTGTGTAAGTGTGTGTGTGTAAGTGTGTGTGTGTGTGTGTGTGTGTGTGTAAGTGTGTGTGTGTGTGTGTGTAAGTGTGTGTGTGTGTGTGTGTGTGTGTAAGTGTGTGTGTGTAAGTGTGTGTGTGTGTGTGTGTGTGTGTGTGTGTGTGTAAGTGTGTGTGTAAGTGTGTGTGTGTAAGTGTGTGTGTGTGTGTGTGTGTGTGTAAGTGTGTGTGTGTAAGTGTGTGTGTGTGTGTGTGTGTGTGTGTGTGTGTGTGTGTGTAAGTGTGTGTGTGTGTGTAAGTGTGTGTGTGTGTGTGTGTGTGTAAGTGTGTGTGTGTGTGTGTGTGTGTGTAAGTGTGTGTGTGTAAGTGTGTGTGTGTGTGTAAGTGTGTGTGTGTGTGTGTGTAAGTGTGTGTGTGTAAGTGTGTGTGTGTGTGTGTGTAAGTGTGTGTGTGTAAGTGTGTGTGTGGCCACCAGGGGGCGGTCTTGCCTCTCTCCTGTTTGCTTCTCGGCTGTTTTGTGCTGCTGGAACTGTTTCTCCTCAGAGCGACTTGCTGATGAAACATGGCGGCATTCCTCGCCGCCGTTTCTACACACTCAGAGTGAAAATCTCCATCAGGATTCCTCGTCAGCGTGTTTTTCAGGAGAAAGTGTGGCGTATACACGGTGGATATAACCGTAGACACGTGCAGCTCACGTGTCCTCGCTGGTCAGAGTCCAGCCTGGCACGCCGTCTGACGGACGCCGTCGCCAGGAGGTTAGCTTCCAGTTTAGCTTCGTTGCTACAGGTCTGGGAGCAGGAGGCGGAGAGAAGACTTACTTAGGTGTCATCAGGTCATATTAGAAACATGAAACTGAAACAGCAACACGTCTGGAAACACAGGAGGCTGGAGGTGGTAGACGGGGTGGGTAGACGCTACCCGCCGCGGCTGGATGGTCGACCTGCTGGACGGGACAGAAATGCAGGAAAACCTCCGTAGACCCGCTGAACCAGTGGTTCCAGACCTCCCTCCATGTACACACATTAAAAGACCGGACCCCTCCCCCAGACCAGACGTTCGCGCTGGCGAGACGTTTTCCCGTATTTCCCTCCTCAGCTGGCGTCCAGCTTCTACGCCGGCCTCCCAGTTAAATGAAACTGGTTCTCCTTCTGCTCCTCCAACCCAGCAGAAGTCTGACGTAAACGTCCCGTCCAATCAGAACTCGTCCCAACCTCCAGTCAGGATTCATTCAATGCGATTTTCCACCTAAAGCGAATAGTGAAAACGCGTAACCGTGGTTACTGATGATGGTGGCGTGGACGGGTGTAAGACGAAGAAGATTTCTGTCTGTAAAAGCTGATTGGTCCCGTTGGTTACCGTTGGTTACAAGCGGAACGTTTTCCGCCTGAAGTAAAGAGTCGTTGGGTTTTCCTGCTCCGATCTTCTACCGATGTCCTGCTTCGTTCCTGCTGTTGAACTGAAACCGGATCCTTCTTCCCCTCCAGGTGTATCTGGAGAGGTTACTGACCTACGCAGAGATCGACATCTGTCCCGCCAACTGGAAGCGCATCGTGCTGGGAGCCATCCTGCTGGCTTCCAAGGTCTGGGATGACCAGGCGGTCTGGAACGTCGACTACTGCCAGATCCTCAAGGACATCACGGTGGAGGACATGTAAGTCTTCCTTACACGAGTTCCTCCTGCAACCGTCCTGCAGGGTTTGGAAAACAGCTGATCCGGCTGCAGGAAGCCAGTTTTACCATCCTGCTGCCACCAAACGGGGCACGTGCACGTGAAAGGATGAAAACTGTGCCATGAAACATCCAGGATCTTATTGAGGAGGCTAATCCGGACCAGATCCACCGCAGGGCGGTCTGACGGAGGACATCATCCCGCTGGCTGCAGGGCGGTCTGACGGAGGACATCATCCCGCTGGCTGCAGGGCGGTCTGACGGAGGACATCATCCCGCTGGCTGCAGGGCGGTCTGACGGAGGACATCATCCCGCTGGCTGCAGGGCGGTCTGACGGAGGACATCATCCCGCTGGCTGCAGGGCGGTCTGACGGAGGACATCATCCCGCTGGCTGCAGGGCGGTCTGACGGAGGACATCATCCCGCTGGCTGCAGGGCGGTCTGACGGAGGACATCATCCCGCTGGCTGCAGGGCGGTCTGACGGTGGACATCATCCCGCTGGCTGCAGGGCGGTCTGACGGAGGACATCATCCCGCTGGCTGCAGGGCGGTCTGACGGAGGACATCATCCCGCTGGCTGCAGGGCGGTCTGACGGAGGACATCATCCCGCTGGCTGCAGGGCGGTCTGACGGTGGACATCATCCCGCTGGCTGCAGGGCGGTCTGACGGAGGACATCATCCCGCTGGCTGCAGGGCGGTCTGACGGAGGACATCATCCCGCTGGCTGCAGGGCGGTCTGACGGAGGACATCATCCCGCTGGCTGCAGGGCGGTCTGACGGAGGACATCATCCCGCTGGCTGCAGGGCGGTCTGACGGAGGACATCATCCCGCTGGCTGCAGGGCGGTCTGACGGTGGACATCATCCCGCTGGCTGCAGGGCGGTCTGACGGAGGACATCATCCCGCTGGCTGCAGGGCGGTCTGACGGTGGACATCATCCCGCTGGCTGCAGGGCGGTCTGACGGTGGACATCATCCCGCTGGCTGCAGGGCGGTCTGACGGAGGACATCATCCCGCTGGCTGCAGGGCGGTCTGACGGTGGACATCATCCCGCTGGCTGCAGGGCGGTCTGACGGTGGACATCATCCCGCTGGCTGCAGGGCGGTCTGACGGTGGACATCATCCCGCTGGCTGCAGGGCGGTCTGACGGAGGACATCATCCCGCTGGCTGCAGGGCGGTCTGACGGTGGACATCATCCCGCTGGCTGCAGGGCGGTCTGACGGAGGACATCATCCCGCTGGCTGCAGGGCGGTCTGACGGAGGACATCATCCCGCTGGCTGCAGGGCGGTCTGACGGAGGACATCATCCCGCTGGCTGCAGGGCGGTCTGACGGAGGACATCATCCCGCTGGCTGCAGGGCGGTCTGACGGAGGACATCATCCCGCTGGCTGCAGGGCGGTCTGACGGTGGACATCATCCCGCTGGCTGCAGGGCGGTCTGACGGAGGACATCATCCCGCTGGCTGCAGGGCGGTCTGACGGAGGACATCATCCCGCTGGCTGCAGGGGCGGTCTGACGGAGGACATCATCCCGCTGGCTGCAGGGCGGTCTGACGGAGGACATCATCCCGCTGGCTGCAGGGCGGTCTGACGGAGGACATCATCCCGCTGGCTGCAGGGCGGTCTGACGGAGGACATCATCCCGCTGGCTGCAGGGCGGTCTGACGGAGGACATCATCCCGCTGGCTGCAGGGCGGTCTGACGGAGGACATCATCCCGCTGGCTGCAGGGCGGTCTGACGGAGGACATCATCCCGCTGGCTGCAGGGCGGTCTGACGGAGGACATCATCCCGCTGGCTGCAGGGCGGTCTGACGGAGGACATCATCCCGCTGGCTGCAGGGCGGTCTGACGGAGGACATCATCCCGCTGGCTGCAGGGCGGTCTGACGGAGGACATCATCCCGCTGGCTGCAGGGCGGTCTGACGGAGGACATCATCCCGCTGGCTGCAGGGCGGTCTGACGGAGGACATCATCCCGCTGGCTGCAGGGCGGTCTGACGGAGGACATCATCCCGCTGGCTGCAGGGCGGTCTGACGGAGGACATCATCCCGCTGGCTGCAGGGCGGTCTGACGGAGGACATCATCCCGCTGGCTGCAGGGCGGTCTGACGGAGGACATCATCCCGCTGGCTGCAGGGCGGTCTGACGGAGGACATCATCCCGCTGGCTGCAGGGCGGTCTGACGGAGGACATCATCCCGCTGGCTGCAGGGCGGTCTGACGGAGGACATCATCCCGCTGGCTGCAGGGCGGTCTGACGGAGGACATCATCCCGCTGGCTGCAGGGCGGTCTGACGGAGGACATCATCCCGCTGGCTGCAGGGCGGTCTGACGGAGGACATCATCCCGCTGGCTGCAGGGCGGTCTGACGGAGGACATCATCCCGCTGGCTGCAGGGCGGTCTGACGGAGGACATCATCCCGCTGGCTGCAGGGCGGTCTGACGGAGGACATCATCCCGCTGGCTGCAGGGCGGTCTGACGGAGGACATCATCCCGCTGGCTGCAGGGCGGTCTGACGGAGGACATCATCCCGCTGGCTGCAGGGCGGTCTGACGGAGGACATCATCCCGCTGGCTGCAGGGCGGTCTGACGGAGGACATCATCCCGCTGGCTGCAGGGCGGTCTGACGGTGGACATCATCCCGCTGGCTGCAGGGCGGTCTGACGGAGGACATCATCCCGCTGGCTGCAGGGCGGTCTGACGGTGGACATCATCCCGCTGGCTGCAGGGCGGTCTGACGGAGGACATCATCCCGCTGGCTGCAGGGCGGTCTGACGGAGGACATCATCCCGCTGGCTGCAGGGCGGTCTGACGGAGGACATCATCCCGCTGGCTGCAGGGCGGTCTGACGGAGGACATCATCCCGCTGGCTGCAGGGCGGTCTGACGGAGGACATCATCCCGCTGGCTGCAGGGCGGTCTGACGGAGGACATCATCCCGCTGGCTGCAGGGCGGTCTGACGGAGGACATCATCCCGCTGGCTGCAGGGCGGTCTGACGGAGGGACATCATCCCGCTGGCTGCAGGGCGGTCTGACGGAGGACATCATCCCGCTGGCTGCAGGGGCGGTCTGACGGTGGACATCATCCCGCTGGCTGCAGGGCGGTCTGACGGTGGACATCATCCCGCTGGCTGCAGGGCGGTCTGACGGAGGACATCATCCCGCTGGCTGCAGGGCGGTCTGACGGTGGACATCATCCCGCTGGCTGCAGGGCGGTCTGACGGAGGACATCATCCCGCTGGCTGCAGGGCGGTCTGACGGAGGACATCATCCCGCTGGCTGCAGGGCGGTCTGACGGAGGACATCATCCGCTGGCTGCAGGCGGTCTGACGGAGGACATCATCCCGCTGGCTGCAGGGCGGTCTGACGGAGGACATCATCCCGCTGGCTGCAGGGCGGTCTGACGGAGGACATCATCCCGCTGGCTGCAGGGCGGTCTGACGGAGGACATCATCCCGCTGGCTGCAGGGCG